>NC_033798.1:73540489-73621089 GCF_001876935.1 Asparagus officinalis | reverse complement strand
TTTGGTGTTCTAGCTCACAACTTCATAAACACCCAATCGTTGTTCTCACAACATAAAATCCCAAGAATTGCCCTCACAACTAAAAATTACAAAACTTCCCTCACGCTTCCCGAAAGTGCTCTCACGTTTTCAAAATTCCATCACACCTACAAATGCCCTTACACATTCAAAAGTTTTCTAAATGTCCTCACAACCGAAAATTGCAGAAAATGCCCTCATGACAACAAATCCCAAGAAATGCTCACATCTTTAAGAATCACAACAAATAAAGCACACATCCAACACCCCATATTTTTCCACCACTTTAGCATGCCCACCCTGTTTCTGTGTCATGCACACATCAAATGCAAGAGAGGACTAATAAGTGAATAAAAGGCTCACCTGCATACAATGCTTAGCATAGTGGCCAAACGTCCCACAGATAAAACATGGTTTCTCCTTTTCTCCTTCCTCTTCACAGTGCAGTCAGTGGCAGGATGACCTTCCTCGCCACAATTGAAGCAAGCACCTGAATCTCTATTACCAGGATCAAAGTATCTTGGACCACGCTAGTCAGCAAAATTAAATAATTATTAGAACAAACCAAACACATTATGTATGTGCCTATTTATACCTCTTCACAAAATTCAAATAACCTATCCTAATTCATAACTAAATAACCCCTTAAACTCAACTCATATTTAAATCACTAGAGTACACTTCAACTTGTTGACAAATCCTTAACTAATATCCTAGTTGCAAAGAAAGAACTAAATGTTTATTTGTTTATCCTTTTCTTTTCTTTAAAACGTGGATTACTAGGTTAGGGGTTTTTTTTTTTTTTTGGGGGGGGGGGCAGGATTGAAGCACTTTATTCAATTAAATGTCTTATTTTTTTTCAAGGATGACATAAAACAGAGATGAAAGCTCCATCAGATGTTAAGTTTTTTTTTTTTTTTTTTTTTTGGGGGGGGGGGGGGGGGTTGTATATGTAGGCAGGCCAATCAAGTTATTTTGATTAAAAGTTTAGAACTAAAGGGGGTTTATGAAGTTTATCTTCCAACAAGACGCAAGCACTTTATACATACCAAAAGCTTTCTCAAAACTGCATTGTCAGGCATTTCATTCACACTTGTGATCGCAGAATCAGTTGTACCCACTGACTCCTCTTCTTTGAATGCAACATCCACCTATATCTCAAATAAAACACCTGATATTAACACGTGTTAAACTAAGTACTTACTTTAAAAGTAAAGTAAATATTTAACATGAAGGTAATGTGGATACCTTATTTTTGTAATGGAGCTAATCAAATCATTGTACGATTTTAAATAACATAAGATCTAACTGTTGCTCAACTAATACCTTAGTGAGAATAATCACTTGCAAATTTTGTGCATCACAAATCACTACTACGACTTTCTTTGAAACTGATGATATAAATTATAGCTACCTTGCAAGCATTCCATCACTAACTCACCCTGTTATGGAAAAGAGAAATAATCAAAAGCGATTTTTTTACTACGTTCAAAGCAAATGAGATTATTGAAAAAGAAAACTTTATGATCTTTCACAAGTGATATAAGGTACTTGCAGTTTAATATTAAAGGTAAAAGTTTATGCAAGCAAGTTGTAACATAGTGGGTTGCTACAAGTTTTATGTAGTCTAACCAACTTGTGGTTAAATAATTATAAGATTATTTTCACTTTAGCACGCCAAAATTTCACCCTTTTTAACTTTGATACCCTGAAATTCCGTTTTGCCAATTAGACACCCCCAAAGTGCAATAAAGTTGATATCAATATTGTTCACGAATATCAACATAGAAAAGTGAAACAAGAAACAAACTTCTCACCAAATTTCAGCTTTTTGAGTTTAGAGAAAGTTTGTGACGAAATGGACTTTGCGGTATAAAAATTATCAAGTCAGTCTCAATGTTAAAACTTTACGTCATCAAATTGTCAAAATAGAACTTCAGTGCATCAAAGTTCAAATAGGGTGAAGTTTTAGGGTATTAAAGTGCAAATTACCCTAGGTTAGAGAGTAACACTTTGATACTTTCCTCTTGGCCTTCTAATCGTACTAGATCAAAGTATCACCCATGTGCCATTAATATGATACTTTAGGAAAAATACCCATAAAAACTGTAAGCTTACAGCTAAATTCAACTCCATAACTAAATTCCATCTCCCCAAATAATTTAATTTAAATATAAACAAAAAAGAGGAAGTTTTCACATAATTAGTCTTTGCTTATTGTAAAATTGAATCGCCGCTGAAGTAAGCGTGACCTAGCAATGTAAGATACCAGTCAGAATAACCCAATTTTTGAATTAAAGTTTCAAAGCAATCACCCTCTTCTAAGGAATAGCCAAGTATCCTTTAATACATTACACCAAGATGGCAACTTTATCATCAAAATTGACTGAAACAAAAAGTACAATACATAAAAGCAAAATAGCTAAATCTAATTACACTCTCCTAGGAAACTAAACTGAAATTAGAGTACAATATACACGTAAAAAACTTACCTTTGGTTTTGTCCTGCTTTCCCTATCTCAAGAAGAAAAAAACTTACTAAAAAATTTTACATCCCTACATAAGATAACTTACTAAAGACAATCTCTGAACAAACATTGACTAAAAAAAACAACAGAACTCACAGCTTCCGATCTCTCCCTCTTCAGATGTCTCTCGACGATCAAATCCTTGTTAGTCCCCTCTTCGTCGCTGCTGCTGATGACTGTCACCGATCTCGAGGGATCCGAATCGGACCTGGCCGTCGGTGATTTTTCGCTTCCGCCCATGCTAGGGTTCCGATCGAGGACAGGGTGACGGATAAAAGCCTAGCCCTAAATTTTGGTTGGGATCTGCGCGAGAAGAGAAGAAAATGGCGGACGAGGATAAAAACAGTAAATGGGGGTGGAAATATCACCCGTCCGTTCTAATATTAGTCCTTTGAACAAATTCAAAATAGACCCAATTAGAAACTTATTTGTAAAAATGATATATTTCGAAAATATTTGTCAAATTCGATCTAGTTTCAGTTCACTGGCTAAAACTGAGCCGAATTTGGCAAAAAAACATTAAAAACTTCACAGGATTTTATATTCCGTAAAGTTTAAACCCCTCATTAGTAACAAAGCTTCACAGGACTTGAAATCCCGTGAAGCTTATAACTTCACGGGACTTCAAGTCTCGTAAAGCTTCAGGCTAAATTCCAGAGAGCGATCTCTCTGGAATTTAGCCTGAAGCTTCATAGGACTTGAAGTCTCGGAGAGTTGTAGGTTTCAAAAAACATGCACAGAATGTGTGCATGTTTTTTTATATACATAAAAAAAATTCATAACAATATACATGAATATTTTCGCCTCACTCACACCAATATACATGAAATTTCTGCCTCATTCACAATAATATACATGAATCAAACAATACACATGAAAATCACATATATACTGAATTACAACAATATTCATAAAATTCATCCATGAATCATACAATACACACGAAAATCACATATCTAAACAATAATCGATCCACAAAAGTAACAAATTTGAAAAATCTAACTATATTGTTCTTGAAATTCATAGTCATACTGTTAAATTTCACATACATCCCAAAAGTCATATCCTTCCTCTTCCTCTCTTACCCCTTCCCCTCACTCCCGATCTGAGTATCTGGTTGTGTATGAGGCTGAGAAGTGTCGGCTCCATCAGCATGTGCCGTGCTATGAGAAGTGTCGGCTCCATCGTCACGAGCCGCCCTTTGACATGTCCTACGTCTTCGCGTGTACTGTAAAACCCCGTGAATTGTGAAAGAGTAGTATGATTTATATATTAATAAATGAGTTTTAATTATGATAAAGATCAATTATAGATGAATGATTATGCTAACAACTGATTTGAGATCAATTAAGAGTATATATGAGAGTATACAAAGGTTAAACATCCACGAAACGAGTAAAACATGCACAAATAAGAAATCTGAAAAAACGACCAGTTAAGAGTATATATGCATTACACACCAATACAGTTCGAATATGGAAAAACTCAAAAGATAAAAGTTGTATGTATCTTCAATATCTTTTCAAAGTATCTTAAATCACCTCATTCCAATATTGGAAGAGAAAGTTACAGCCAAAATACCGAAGACTATTTTCCCAGTCTAACTGGTTTCCTGTTTCGGGTTTGGGCTATGTTGTTTTGGGTTTGCAGCTATATATACGTGTTTATACATGAAAAACACATCTTCTCATCTGTGATCCAAACCCTAGCAGCCCCTCTCCTCCTCTATCAAACCCTAGATCTAAATTTGTGATTTCGGGAAAGTCTTATGAGGCGAGAAGTGAAGAGAATGTGAGATTTACGGCTTTTGGCGACAGGGTCGCTTCCTGATTGTTTCAGAGGGTTATCCATGTGATAAGGTAAGATCACCTCTATCCAAACATTTCCCTTAGTTTAAAAATAAAGTTTTTACGTGATATTTACAATTAATCTCATGCTTAGTGTGAATCTAATGTGTTAGAACCTAATTTGTGAAGTGATATCTTAAACCCATGCATAGAATAGTAGAGTAAGTCAGAGATTTTCGTGTTTAGATGATTATGATCATTAGAGTTAATCTAAATATGTTAATTTTAGTTTAATTTTAGTTTATATGCACTAATTTGTCGAAAATAAACATGAATTTAGTTAATTTGCATGTTAAACCTTAGATCCATGAGTTCATATTGATTTCATCTTGTTTAAACAAACCCCTAGTTATGTAATCATGAGTATTAAATCAAGTTTTATCCATATAAGTTAATAAAAACCTGAGCTTTGAAGAAAAATTAGGTAAAAACTCGAATCTGTAAATTTTGGTCTGTTCAGTCGACTGATGTTGCTATCAGTCAACTGACAGGAGGTCATTAGTCAACTGATGGGAAACATCAGTCGACTGACGAGCTCGGTTATGTGTGATTTGTGTGACCTCAGCTTATCAGTTGATCGAAGCTTTTGTCGGTTGACTGATGAAGCTCAATATTGTGAGTTTGAACCTTTTACATGGGGGTCGATGTACGAGCGCGTAGTGCAAGTCGTGTGATGTTCTATACATGTATTTTTAGGAGTACACGTATGGAGATTGAGTACGTACAAATCCATTGTTCATAATAGCCAAATAGTTTGCAATCATTATAAGTAACGACTATTATAGTTAGCTTTTATTGAGGATGCTGAGTGGGGTTAGTTGGGGCCTGCAATGAGACTGCGGATGAGCTACACTCTGAGTGTGTTAGTCAGGACCGCAATAAGACGGCGATAGACTTCTTTGTATTTTTGGTCCGCACAAGCGTGCGCAGAGGTCGTTGAACCTATGATTTCGGTCTGCATGGTTTTGCATAAAGGTTGATATACCTTTTTATGGTCCGCACAGGTGTGTGATGAGTTGATATACTATTTATCAGTTCGCATGGGGTGTGATGAGTTGAAGAATTCTAGAGAAGGATGATTTAATAAATTTGATGATAACCTAAGCGTAGGCGATTAGTGACACTCGTTCGATATGATCTATTGTGAAGGTATTTCACAACTTTGGTACACAGGATAGTGTACTGGTATTTGTTTTGTCCACTAAGGGTGGTATGAGGAGCTAGATGACATTTTATTTGGAGATGATTGATGTATTTCTTTCTGTATTATTCTCCTTTATTGTTTTATTCTTAGTTGGAATTTATATCTAGAAATTTATGACTTGAGACACATGATATATATATGAGGGACTTGTGTTCTAAATTTCTAAACATAAATTCCATATAGTACAGGGTAAAATGATCTAGGTAGACTATACACTTATAGGATCATACTTAGTAGCCCTTCCCCTGGGGGCGGATGAAGATGATCTTGCTAGCGCTCTAACATTGTTGATTTTCCTTCTTTTCAGGTAGCGGAGCAGAGTTTTGGAGAGTCACAGGTTGACGGAATTTCAGCATAGTCGCCGTTAATTATTTTTAGTAGTTTATGCTCCACAGATGTTTAGTTTTGTTTCTAGTTGATTATTAGACTTGCATTTCAATTTGAGGGCTGAGAGAGCTTATGTACTTTTCAGTTGACTCTGTGTATCGAGACATTTTATATTTATTCCAGTATCAATTATATTTTATTTTGTTTCATTTGGGACATGATTATATAATTGGATACCTCTTCATTTAATCATGTTAATTTCATTATTACCTTTATCTTGCTTGTTTTATACCTACACTTATTGTTGTTTCCACTAGAAAAATATTATTGTGATGGTGAAACGTATTTTTACACAGTGTGGGTGTATGACAAGTTTGATATTATTGGGTTCACCTTGGACTACAACCTTGTGTGAAACTGGGGGCGACATAATATACATTTGACCAAATTAGCGTCACCTATCCTCATGGCCTTCAAACTCGTTGACATAATTTTTATGGAACACGTTTGCTATTCTTTGTCTGCTCCTATTGAAGATCCCTAACACTATCGGATCCTGAATGTCATTGATATGCTTATTTATATCAGCCTCATCAAAAGCATTAATCGGTGATTTAATTAATATATACACAACTTAGCAAATAATATCTTAATAAAAAAAGAATTATCGTTTTAATTTAGTTTAAAAACTTATACAATCTCTCTCGATCATGGCACTAGGGATATAACTATCTATCGATGGGCGTGGTACGTATCCAGCTGCTGGCTATAGGTCGCGTCCTATCCATCTACGTGTGATATTCCAATACCAACGCATATACGCGGTATAACCATCAGCTCGAATTCTCTCATTTTGTATGAAATTCCACTATTATTCCACCTATATATGTAGGCCACACAGAATACGGCCTAGTCTGTACGATGCGATGTCATCCGTCGCCGACGATTGATTTGCTCAACAGGATCCGACACATGCTGAGAGAGAAGAAATTACCATAACGCACGATCTGAGATATGCATCTCTATAATCTCCCAACATATTAACGAGACTCTAGCTCTCCACAAATCAGTGCTATCTCGACAGATAGGTGCAAGAGTATGCATATCGAGATCTGGTGGAGAATAGAGTGTCCACTTGAACTAAAAATTTAAAAAAACTTTTATCAGTATCTACAACAAAATTAAAATATTCAAAATGAATTGAGTTTTATATTTACCTGTTGGTGTTGGAGGCAATCAAGCTCATTTTGGTAAAACTCTATATGTCTAGTCGCTGTTTTGTATTTAGAGTACCTCACGTTATACCTATTTGACATAAAAAATATATGAGAACAAATTCAATATGAATAAAATTTATGCATAATTATACATGCATCTTAAAGAAAATTGGCCATGTAGATCGCGGTGCGCATGCAAAGTAGGTCTTCCAATATGAATGCATTCCCATGACCAAACATGCTTTAATGTCATGCATCCTTTGAATTCTTTATTCTTCATTAAGGAAACCCTACATAGTTCTCTATAAAGGTATGCCAAGACCGCACTACCCCATGATAGAGTGCTGCATACCTCAAAATCCTCTAGTAGTGGCAGCTATTGTGCATGTACAAGATTCTTGTTCGCATCAGGAAATAACATACACTCTATCATGTGTAACATATAAGCACGAGTGTAATAGTGAATCATCTCATCCATGGCATCAACTGGTATATATATCTCCCATAAATATTGATCGAAGCTACAATAGCTTCATCGCACCACTCCTCAAATCAGAAATCTGCTCAAGAAGCCTCTCACATACTTCGGCCTAATTATGGTCATCAGTGTCTGTAACAACTGGGCCATCGATGCGGAACCCAAGTATGATGGCTACGTCCTGAAGTGTAATGGTACATTCCCCTATATGCATATGAAAGGTGTTGGTCTCCGGTGTTCACCTCTCAATCAGTACACTAATAAGGGCCCAGTCAAGCCTAATATACCTCATCGATGAACACTTCCAAAACCCGACTTGAGCTGCCAACTGTAGTACTCAATCATCCTCCATCTCCCAGCCTGAGTGACTCTGGGAATGGTCTACTATGCTGATTTCTGATACGGGCTGCACATTAATCAAAATTGATAAAATTTATTGAGAAAAATTAAAACTAGCGCCAAAATAAAGAATATATATATAACATTTTTTACCTGTCCCAAGCCAATCTTTTGTGAACGACGATCTATCTGAAGGTATAATACATCGGGCTGCATCAGTCACGGATCCATAATGGATATCTCTGAGATTAAAATACAATATATTAGATTTTTCAGTTGAATGACTTAGTCATATGTATTTTGATGGTCACAATTAAGTAAAGAATGCATCCAACATAGAAAAGAAAAATAAGAATTGGACAAGCATAACAATTGTCACTTATTCAAGATTCAAAATAAAATGTTATATATTACAAAAATGATTGTCACATGGGAACAAGAATTAAAAATAAAAGGTTATATATTACAAAAACCATAAGCGATATATTCCATACAACTGTCCCCGGATAATCAATGTCTAAGCCTAGTTGGATAACTATTTTTGTTGTGGCCCGGTTGATCACACCTATTACACTTATTTTTCCTCCTAATTTCTTTCTCGACCGTCATCCATTCTAATTTGTACGGAACGAGGTCACTCAGCTGATCTTTTGTACAAAGAAGGTAACATTCGTGGCCCGGCATATGTCCAATGTCGACTATCATTTGGTGGACAAAAATACTCGTTGTACGTTTGTTGATAGTTATAAGTTGAATATCAATCTACGACAAATGTATAATGTGAAATTCTCGTACCACCCTGTAGATCCGAGCAAATCGCGACAACATAGGAACAAGGAAGCCATTGTAATTGTGGTATATTATAAGTGCATGTACAAGTGTGATCCACTAGCATATTAACTTTGTAAGAGCGACTTTCTCTATATGATATTCCCTCAATGACCTCTCATTCATTAAAACTGTATCTAACGACATGAAATGATTGAGCCAGCACAATCTGATCCACTAATATGCCTTTAACCTTCGGCGTCAGTTCTGACGGGATATTTGCACCAAGTGTGCGTCATCTGAGAAAGAATTTATTAAGTCTGTAAAATATTTTTGCAACTAATGACTGTATTGGCATACCACGTGCTCCCCTAAGTACACTATTGAAACTCTCAGAAGCTTTAGTGGTCATCATACAAAACTGTTTCCCGCCATCATCACATAAAGCCCATTTATTTGTTAGGTCTCATGTTTATGAGCCTACTATCTAATCTAGTTTTGATGATTAACAAATAATTTCTAACATTGTTTGTCGAGTGTTTATATTTACTTGTTAGGAATTCTACACAAAGATCCTCCATCGGAGGTTGGATGGAATCAAACTTAACGACGATATCTTAGAGGTTGGAGGAAATCAAAATGAAGCTTTGCACAATTCAAGTTAAGATCTAATATCGCTTCATCTGCAATCAAGGCGAGCTTAATTAAAGATTAAATTGCTTGGGTATAATGTTTTAGGTTTATACTTTGTGTATTTACTTAGAGCTCAAAATTCATACACACACATTTATTTTGATTTATCGTTTATTTTGATTTATTACCGTTTTAGATTATAGACTTAACAACATGATTTTATATCTTTTTTTAAGTTTATAAATTTATTTTAAAGTGTTTCAAAATTTGTTTGAAAGAAATTTGTTAAAATCAAATTTTAACAAGTTCGTATGGTTTACCGATTTGCAAAATAATGTATTGTGGATTAATGATTAAATATAACTATTGTATATCTTTTATAAAGTCTATTAATTCATTTAAAAGAAGTTTCAAACTTGTTTGATATTATTTTATCAAAATCAAGTGTTTTAAACGAATTTGTAGTTTGACCGATTTTGCAAAATAACGAGTTTTCACAAACAAAAAATGCGTTTTTAAATATTTCTTCTTTAACATGTTCAATTTTATATATACAAACATTTCTCCAAGTTTTACTAATTTTGGAGTTGTTTTGTTATTTTTAATTGTATTTCAAAAGTAAGATTTCTGAAAATCAATGTTCTGGAAAGGTATCAGTTTTCGGTCGACCGAACTCATGGCTCTGGTCGACCGACCAGAGATTTTTTTTGCATTTGTTCTTAGGTTTTTTAGTTAACCGACATACTTGTAATGACTGACTGATTGACACCCTTCGGTCGATCGACCATTGACCAGTGGTCGACCGACTTTGTGACCGTTGCAATAACTGCTAGTTTTCCAGATTTTATTATTTTGTATTTTTCTTAAATTTTGAGGTTTTGTTTGAGAGACTATATATAATCCTCAGTCATCAATACTAAGATTAATCTAAGAGAAGTTTAAAACAAGTTTTGCAAGTTTTGTTTAAGAGTTTTAAAGAAAAATCAAGTTTGGTTTGTTTATGTGAAGAAGTTTTCACAAAGAGAAGAAGCTCTCAATTTTGGTTTCGAAGAGTTCAACCTCAATTCTCATCTACATCTCTTTGTGTCATTTTAGAGAAGTTTTTTTTAACTCTTTAATCTAGCTTATTCTCATTTTGATTATCATATATATTTGCTAGATTAAGTTGAGTTTATTTTTTAATATTCTTATTATTTACACATATAATATAATTATTGGGTTGTGGGGTTGTAATATTGAGTGTGAGCTTTATTGAGTTCTCATCTTGTTAGAGAACAAAAACTTTGTATTTATGAGACTATTTGTTGAGATCACATTGTAATACACAAGTACACCAAGAGGAGTGGCTGGTGAGAGACGTGGTTGATTCCAAGAGGAGTGACATCAGTTGTAAAGCCTAGGAAAAGGTTGTAAATCCGAGCACTTGAGGAAGGCGATACGTGAGAGGCCAACACTTAGAGAGTGTGTTGTGTGATTACATTATGTGTGTTGTCAACGTTTATCAGTGAAGGTTAAAAACCGATTGTGTAGTATCTTTTGAGATAGTGGAGAATCTCCTCGAGAGTGGGAAGCGGAGATGTAAATCGAGAGTGACCGAACTCCGTGATCACTTTGAGTATCTGCTATTGTCATTTGTCACTATCTCATCTGCATATTTATTCATGTTTATATCGCCCTTCTTTTTAATTACATATTCTTGCTCATAATTTGTTAAATATCATACTTGCTAGGATATAATTGTTAATAAGTTTTAAATCAGTGTTAATATCGGATTAGATTAGCAAATACCTTATTCACCCCTACCCCCCTCTAGGGTAATTTTATTATCAACATTGTTCGGATCCAAACTAGTCTCGATCCAATCATGTGCAACTCATGAAATGAACTTAATCCTCTTCCATAGTTGCTCATAAACTAATTTTTCCATTGCACATCCAGCTTGCGAAAGAAGATCTTGAAGCTGCACTTGTCCATGCTTCCTCTTGAAGTTGTCCCTAATATGTCACAAACAATAACGATGTTGATGTGGTGATGGTAAGAAGTGCTATTGGAATTCCTTTCATCATATCAGGTATGAATGTAATCGACCGCGTTCGCACACTAGGGATATGATATCTAATGCATGCAAAAAACTATGCCTAATTTTTTGTGTTTTTAACATCAACCATTGCAAAGGCCAAAAGAAATAAACTACCATCTGCGTCTACTCCGGTTGCAATAAGCAAAGCACTTTTATATTTAGTTATTTACCGTACAAGTGGATGCCGTCAATGCTAAGAAGAGAACGACAATATCTGAATCCCATAATGCAAGGCCCAAATGCTAAAATACATCTGTGAACCGTCTATCTCCGCCATCAACAGGGTCTAATGATACTTCATACACTGTCGCCATATTTTCTTTTTTGAGTGCTTCAAGATAATATGATAAGATCTTATAAGATTTGTCCCAATCTTCAAATATTTTTATCATTGCCTTCCTCCGAGCATTCAAACACTTATTGCATGATACATCCAAGTTGGTCGCTTTATACACTAAAGGACAAATATCATTTGACCTTAGATTAAGATTCTCCCTTAGTTTAGGCATAATCAATCGATATATAAAAAAGGCGGATACATGTTTATGATTCATCTCTATTCGAGGATTGCTACATGTAAGAAGTCTGTTGTAGTGTGTTATTTTAAATTGCCCGTCTACTCTTACACCCAAGCATGAATTAATCTTCTAATGGCATTTTGCATCGTCATCGTGATGCCCACCACTATCTTCTTCTTCGCCATCTTTGCTGTAAAAACAAACTACATTATAACTTGTTGCATTGCTTTTTGTCTGCCTAAACTTGACATTAATTTTGGATGGCCCATAGATGAAGTGTATGAATCAATTTCTCCTTGCTTTCAAATAGATCGTCGTTTCTGAATGAGAAGTCATCGTCTTGTGTATCATCAACTATAATAGTACCGAAAGGAATACTTTCGATCATGGAGTTATCAATCCATTCTTCTCCATGAAGTTCATCAGGCGGCAAATCCTCTAACACGACATACTCATTATTAGAGTAACATCCGTCAATATATTGGTTGTCCCCTCCATCATGATTTATCAAACACATCATGCTATTGATTTGTAAGCCATCCTCTTCATCATCATTCTCAGATTCGACACTTGCATTATCATCTTCTATCGTCACTCCTATGGAAGGTATTATATCTTGACGGGGAGCACTATCATTGAAGGCATTTGAAGTGCCCACAAGCGAAGGACCTCTCAAGTATTGTGACAGTGTCCATCCTATATCTTGTTACGGAGATAAAAAACGCTGGTGGAGTCAACTTCAAGGTCCTCTAAGATGCGAGAGTATACTTCGTCATGATTCACCGATTTAACCAAATTTCTGTGATGATTTTCAATAAATAATTCCACCCAATGCTTCTCATCATGCAATATTCCAATAAGATCCATATCGTAATCACTTGAGATTTGAATGCCGCTTGTTCTATTTCCTGTAACAGGATAATTATAAATAACATTGAGGTGATACTCACGTGGATTGGTTAATATAAGTTTGTGTAAGTCATTAACAATTCATTGAAAGTACATGATTTTGATATAAACAACGGCTTCGTCACACCTCCTTCATATACGAGCATATTATTCTCGAGATAATTAATCTTTCCATCATATGAACAAAGAAATACGATTTGGTCGTTCATCATTACATATGAAGAGTAAAAAAATCCATTATTAATATTACATGAAAAAAACAAAAAAATATTATTTACCATTAAATTCTCTAATATCGATTGTAGACATCCATAATTTTAACCAAATATCAAACCTTTATAATACACTAACTTTTATAATTTTTGATAATTTTCCCTCTAACTTCATACACAAATTTCTTTAATTTTTCTTCACAAAATTCATAAATATTTCAAAATTTATTTCAAAATCTAAATTTAAATAAGTTATTAGCATGAAATAGTGAGAATATCTAAAAAATTAGGAGAATTTCTTTTAAAGATTTTACCTAAAATTTGTCGATGCCCTAATTTCCGGTGAACTCCAGGGTGACGGTGGCAAGATCAACGATCGTCAGTTGGCCAATGCGGCAGTGATAGGGGCGGCGACAGTGGTAGTGGGGGTCGGCAGTAGAAAAGGTCTAGTGTTTGGTTTGGTAGTGAAGGAGAATAGAGAGAGAGACAGTTGTTGTTGGGTAAATGCGATAAGAAATCGCATGGGCCTTATATAGGCCATGTCCCAACTCCACAGGACTTCAAGTCCCATGGAGTTGTAAGCTAAATTCCAGAGAGTGATGCACTCTGGAATTTAGCCTGAAGCTTCACGGGACTTGAAGTCCCGTGAAGTTATAAGTTTCACGAAATTTCAAGTCCTGTGAAGCTTTGCCTTCCCTAATCAAGTTACTAATGTGGGTTTAAACTTCACGAGATTTAAAATCCTGTGAAGTTTTTAATATTTTTTTTGCCAAATTCGAGTCAGTTTTAGCCAGTTGACTGAAACTGGGTCGAATTTGGCAAATATTTTTGAAATAGGTCATTTTTTACAAATAAGTTTCTAAAGAGGTCTAAAACAAAAAATTGTCCTAGTCCTTTACATCTTCAATAATTCTATGTTAGTCCCTAAACTCTTCAAAATTACTCATTAGAAGCATCCTACAAATCGGTCCACCAATGATTAAAATGCTTGCTTCTTTCTTCTCCGAATCGAAAACCCCTAAACCCAACTCCTATTGCAACTCCTGACTGTCCCCACTTCGCTAGCCTCCTCCCTCTTTGACACCCTCTTCGCCTTTATTTAAGATTAAGAATAGCTCTTCTTCTTAACTGTTCTAGCTTGTGATGAACGTATGGAAAGATGATCATCTAATTAACTTATTTGTTTTGTCTTGATAAAAAATTAAAATTTAATGAAAAAATAAATCTCTATACCATACTTAGAGAGTGCTCACAAAGGGTCAATGAATTCATAAATAGTAAGGAATTGGTGTCGATGTTTATGAGCAAAGAGTATGAGGAAGATATTATCAATGACAGAGATTGGGCAGTGACAGGGTGTGTTAGGCTACCACAGATGTATTTGTTAGGATTTTGGGTTGGAGAAGAAAGAAGGGAGACTCTTTTGGTCATTGATGGTGTGTTTGGATGGAGGGTAGAGGAGGAAAGGGGAAGGAAAATTTGGATTTAACCATTTTGGGAGTTCTATTAGAAGGGTAGAGGCGGGGAAGTTAGGAAAATTTTGTACTAAAATCTTACCTTCAAAAATGGAGGGTAAAGGAGCGGATGAGAATGGAAGGAAAAGTTTAACCTTCCTTCACTTCCCTTAGGTTGTGTTTGGATTGAGGGGAAATGAAAGAAAAGGAAAGGAAAAGGAAAAGAAAGGGAAAGAAAAAGAAAAAAGAAAAACAAATGGATTACTTTTTCATGTTTGGTTAGGATGAAAATTAGAAGAAGAATTTGAAGGAAAATAATGAACAACCAGTTTATGTTTGATTGTTCAAAAAAAAAAAGATATAGATAATACAATTGGTTTACATTATACAATAGTGCACATCAACTTATTAATTTTATAAATATTTTCAATTTTAAATTAATTATAATGACTTAATGAGGATAATATGTGGACCCTATACCAGTTTTTTTTTCCAAAGGTACAAGTGTTTTTGTTTTTGTTTTTATTTTTGTTTCTTTTATTTTTTTGTTTTTTTTGTATAGGAAAAAAATGAGTCTTGCAGAATGTGTTCAACAAAAAACTATATAGGAGAAAGTAATATATATTGCTACAATTTTAAATTGTTGAGAATAGTATATTGAATCCATATAAGTGAAAATAAGTACAAGCATATCACACTAAAAATTTTAAACCACTAGAAATCACATCGAGAAAAAGAATAAACCAAGTGGCTTGCTAACAATTTTCTATCAATACAAATAGTAAAAAGTCAGTTTAAACAAATTTTTTTTTAACAATAACTGCTAAGATTTTAACGAGTCCCTAAAATTATTGAGACGACTACTAAGTCCCTTTAAGTTATTTCAAAATTTAGTCCTCAAATCACTTAAGTTCTATTAACTTCACCAATTGTCATAACCTGTTTTAGATTAGTTCAGCAACAGCAACAATAATAATTGGAGGGAATCTTTTTATACAACTTATGAGAATTGAGACCTAATGGCAACTTCAATGATTTTAGGGACTAGTTTTGAAATAGCTTAAAAGTTGGGGTATTTTATAACAAGTTTAATGATTTGAGGTCTCAATTTGATATAAAAAAGTTTATAGGGTCTAGTGTAGAAACATCCCTTTTATGTGCAACTACAAATAGCATGTTAGTCCAATGACACATTTTAATCATACTAGTGGGGCCCATATGATAATGACTTACATTCAGTGCATCTTGGACACGTGAAGGGAGCTATACTCTGCCCCGACAAAATATTTTGTCCATTTCCTTACGTTCTGGGAAAGAAAACTGAAATAAAAATTTTAGAATCACATTTTCTTCAAGTAATTTGGCTTTCAATTTCCTTCTATCTTTTCTTCTAACCAAACATTGGAACCTAGTTCTCTTTTGTTTTTTTCCTTTCTTTCAATTTACCTCAAACCAAACAAAGCCTTAGTGATCTCCTAAGCAGGCCATAAGGAATCAAATCTAAGACACCTAAAAATTTAGGGACTAATGAGCAATTACCAAAAATTGAGGTTCTAATAGGAATTATTGAAGATTGGAGGGACTAATGTCTAAATAACCAATTTTCTCATTTTTCACACTTAACCCCTTTGAATTTGGTATCTTTTTCACCCAATTGAACTTTATTATCTCACAAAAGCATGTGAATTAAAATTTTCTCATCCCACCTCTAATCTATAATTATGAAATAGTTATAATATTATTGAAAGAAAAAAACTTATCTATCATACATGCGACATATGTCTTCCTCTATCCTTTCCAAGATATGATGTGGTTGGAAGGTAGGTGAGGTGAGAGAACAAACTAAAAACTATACTTGTTGGGAGATTTTTTTTGATATTAGGTGAAGGGAAGAGAGAAACAACACAAAATAATTCACATATTTATGAAGATAACAATCCCCTAAAATTTAGGGGACATGAGAGAAGAGAGAAAAAAAAACTAGAAAAACAAAATCCACCTTTGCTTACTCCTCCAAACAAAATACGGAGTCCAAAAAAGATGTTCATCTATCCACCTCATTGCACATGTACCCCCTTACTTGCACAAAACTAGAGATGTAAATGAGACAAATAACTAACAAATAGTTTGATAATTGTTTGTCTAACTATTCGATTATATTCAATTTAGTAGTTCATATAACAATAAATAAATAGTTTTTAGCATTTGCTTCACAAACTAATATAATTTAAGTCGATGTATATTTGATTTGTTTAGTTATGAAATATTTCTTTAGAGTTATTTTTCAAAGAGTTTTATGTAGAAAACGACGTTAAATTGTTCAAAATGTGAAAAATCAGCATCTACAAGTTTTCTCAGGTCGGTCGACCTACGACATTAGACCGGTTGGCCGAACGTACTACACATTATAGGGTTTGAAAACCCTGCTCTAGATAGTTGACCGATGCACTCTTATCGGTCGACTGATGGAGGTCGATCGGTCCACCGATAGAGGAGCATCGATTGACCAATAGCGGATACGGGCTGGATTTCAATTTCTGGTCTGTTTTGAATTGGGTTTTGATATAAATAGAAATATGTCTTTCTAGGGTTTTGTACTAGATATTAACAGAGAATTAACATCGTTTTGAGCACTGTGAGAGGGAGATTATTGTGAGGGAGTGTGAGATCATTGGTTGGGTTATTTTGAGAGTTGTTTGAGAGTTCTGTAACCCGTTGTTTCTCCTCCACATAGTAAAATCTTTGTGTTTGATTCTTCTCTCTTGCTTGCTGACTTGTTTGGATTGCAAGCGCGCTTCCGCACAGCATGCAACAAGTAGTATCAGAGCTCAGGTTTTTAGATCTAGGTTTTTGCATTGGGTGAAAAAAGATTCACTGTTGGAAGCTTGGGTCTTGGAGATCTAGGCTTCGGTGGAGATAGCTTTGCAGAGTTTCCATTAGAGATCTCACTTTTCCTCGCGTGATTAGGAGATCGTGTTGGAACCCTATCTAGGGTTTAGTTGGGTAATTTCTCAATTCTATCAAGTTTGAATCTTTCTTTACAATTGGAGTTAGTTTGTCATGGGAGAAGAAGTTGGTGAAAACAGCAAGGCGATGACGAGTATAGTTCAGGTTGCACTTTAGAATACAAAGATCAGTGTTGTGAAGTATGACGACAAAATCAACTTTGTTTTGTGGATGAGTGATGTGCAAGATGCTTTGAATGCTCAGAACTGAGAGGAGACCATCATGATCCATGAGAGGCCACCAAAGTATAATAAGGCGATATGGGGACAAGATGATTCAAAACTCTTGTGGGGGTAATTAGGTCTTGTTTAGAATAAGAGTTAAAATATGATATGATTAGCGTGATATCTACAATGAAGATGTGGAAGATTTTTAATAACAAATATCTTACAAAGAGTATTGAGAACCGTCTGCACTTACTGTGAAGATTGTTTAGACTCCAGATGTCCAGGGGTGCCTCGCTTGCCGATCATGTGAACAACTACACAAAGTTGTTGTCGGACTTGGTGAACATTGATGAGAAGATAACAGGTGAGTACAAGGCAATTATTTTATTAGGATCCTTACTCGATAAGGAGTATGATACATTTGTGCTCACTTTATTGAACGGTAGATCTTTCATCACATATAGTTAAGTGACTAACACTTTGACGAATTTTGACTTGAGGAGGTAGGATAAAGAGTCTTCCAGAGCTAGCACTTCAGGAGAGGCCTTGTCGACGAGAGGAAGGAGTCCATATCTAAGAGGTAGTAATCAAGATAGGTCAAAGTCTAGAGGCCGCTATCAGATTTTGAAGAACCAGTGTACTTTCTACAAAGAATAATGACATTGGAAGAGAGATTGCCCAAAGCTTAGAGAGAAGGAGAATAGCAAGAAGAAGGGCCCGAAGGCCAATAAGGTGAATATCGCTAGAGGTGATGATTCAGATGATTCCTACTTTTCTCTATTGATTACTCCAGAGGTGAACCATGAGGATGCATCAGATTGAATGCTGGATTCTGGCGCTACTTATCATGTGACTCCCCAGCGAGATTGGTTTGCATCTTTCGAGAAGCTGGATGTGGGCGTTGTACTCATGGGAAATGATTAGTCTTGTGGCATTTATAGGATAGGTACCGTCAAAATTTAGATGCACGATGGAGTTGTTTGAGAACTGAATGAAGTGAGATTTGTTCCTCAGCTGAAGAAGAATCTTATTTCCGTTGGAGCTTTAGAAGCAAAGGGATTCTATGTGACTTTTGAGAGTGTTGTAGCAAAAGTTACTAAGAGATCTTTGGTAATGATAAAAGAAGTCCATAATAGGAATCTATATTATCTAAAGGGAAGCACCGAGATTGGTCAAGTAGCTTCAGCTATTTCAGAGGCGGACACGAGCAGACTTTGGCACTACAAGTTGGGGCACGTAGGTGAAAAGTCACTACATGTGTTGTGCAAGCAGGGGCTATTGAAGGGAACCGAGATTGAGAAAATTAAATTCCGTGAGCACTGTGTTCTTGGCAAGAAGACAAATGTGAAGTTCGAGATAGCTGTTCATAGGATGGCAGGTATCTTGGACTATGTGCACACGGATGTTTGGAGTCCCACTAAGATGGCATCATTTGGTGGTCGACATTAGTTCATCACGTTTGTGGATGACTATTCTAGGTGTTGTTGGGTGTACACCATAAAGCATAATAATGAAGTCCAGAGTTATTTGTGGAGTGGAAGAGGAGATTAGAACTACAGACCCCTTTCAGCAGCTATATCGAGATGATGACATAGATGGGTACTTCACAGTTAGTTATATACTATAACAGAATAAGGTGACAGAGAGGTTGAATCAGTCTTTATTGGAGAAAGTCTGATGTTTGTTATCGCAGAGTGGTTTGGATAATATCTTTTGGGCTGAGATGCTTTCATATACGAGCCACCTCATTAATAGGCTGCCTTCATCTGCAATTGAGGAGAAAACCCCTATGGAGATATGGCCAGGAGAGTCAACATACGATTATGATCAGCTCAATGTATTTGGGTACCCTGTATTTTCTCATGTGAAGACTGATAAATTGAAACCTCGAGCAAGAAAGGCCATATTTGTTGGATTCAAGCGTGGTGCGAAAGGTTACAAGATTTGGGATCTAGTTGAGAAGAAGATTGTGTTGAGTAGAGATGTCACATTTGATGATGTTTTGATCTTGAAGCCTACCAGCTCTCATCAGGTAGAGAGCACCCTGACAGAGGTTCAAAGCTATGCAAGAGGATATGGAGTCTCTTCAGAAGAACGACACATGGGAGCTTGTCGAGCTTCCAAAGGGGCAGAAGGTGATTGGTTGTAAATGGGTGTATATCAAGAAGGAGGGCAATGGAACTCCAGTGAGGTTCAAAGCTAGGTTGGTAGTGAAGGTATATGCATAGGAAGAAGGCATTGATTATAATAAAGTCTTTTCTTTGGTGGTGAAGCACTATTCGATTCGGATCTTACTAGCATTGGTAGCACAATATGGTTTAGAATTGGATCAGTCAGATATAAAAATAACATTTCTTCATGGTGATCTAGATGAGGAAATCTATATGACTCAGCTATTGGGGTTTCAAGCTGTAGGGAAGGAGAAATTGGTTTGTAGGTTGAAAAAATCGCTATACAGGTTAAAGCAATCTCCAAGACAGTGGTATAGGTGATTTAATCGGTTTATGCTCGGTCATTCCTACATTAGGAGTTAGTTTGATCCTTGCATGTACTATCGCAAGTTACATGGAGGTGCATACATTTACTTATTGCTTTATATTGATAACATGTTGGTTGATTCTATTTCCAGATCCGCCATAGATAGATTGAAGATTCAGCTTTCAAAAGAGTTCGAGATGAACGATTTGGGTGAAGCGAAGTGCATTTTGGGGATGAAGATTGGCAGAGACAGAGATAAGGGCAGAATTTGTTTGACATAAGTGGCTTATTTGTAGAAAGTTCTATATCGATTTGTCACGCCCTGCTTCCCAAAATACCCGAGAATCAGAACGTGAACAAGCCCGCGACGTATTAGATTGAGAAGAAATATACACTACCATTTTTTTCTCTTTTTCTTTTCTTCTTAATCCAATACACTAAGCGTCTAGAATAAATATAACGCGAAGTCACAGGTCCCCGATCACAGATAGCAAGAATATAATGGACAACTCAGAATAAAAAAATATCATATCACAAATGGGGTAACATCCGAGACATAATATTTGGGTCAACATGCCCTTATACAAAACTGAACAAATGAATACTGAAGAGATACAAAAATACATCGATCAATGGAAAAAGAAAGAACTACAAAAATAAACTGGAACCATCAAAGAATAAGCCCTATTCTTCTCCTAAGTCTGACGTACACCAGAGAAAACAAGTGTACGTCAGGTGCATAGTGCACGGCAAGACCCGACCCCACAAAGAAAATAGAACGAACGAAAATCCAATGCGAAAAACGATATGATAACAGAAACAATAAAGGAACGTACAACTGAAATCCACAAATCAACATGAAAATACTACTAAATCATGATAACATAAAACATCCAGAATCGATCAGGTAACGAGATCATGTAGCTAGCGATCAGAAAACATCCAAGCAACAAGGTCATACAATAGATAGAATTAATATTTAAATTAATTAACAAGTTATCCTAGCAAGTATGAAATACAACAATGTATATGAGCTAGGATAAGCAATATAAACAACAAGATATATCCTAACAAAGAGATATAGGTAATGTATGGGCAAGGATATATAAACTCAAGGGTAAACAATCTAAACTAGATAGTGGGCAATATAATCAACAAGCAATATACAAAGGCGATATAAGATATGAACATAAAAGAAGGTGCGCCAATGCAATCACAAACAAACAATATGATTACGGAGTTCGGTCCCCACGACCTACGTCTCCGCTCCTCACCTCGAGGAGATCTCCACTATCACAACCGGGTTTTCTACGTTCACCCGAACAACGTTTACACCTTACAATATAATCACTATGCAATCACACCTCACACACTAAGTGTTGGTCCTAGCCCGTGTCCTCCTCCTCAAGTGCTCGGTTACAACCTCTCCCTAGGCACGTCAACCGACGCCACTCCTCTTGGATTCGACCCCGTCTCTCACCACACACTTCTCTCGGTGTACAAGTGTATTACAAGTGAATCCTCACAATTAGGCTCAATACAAAGTGTTAGTTCTCTATAATGAATGAGAACAAATTATAAGCTCACTCTCTAAGTTACACAATCCCACAACCCAATTATACTATGAATGTAAATACAATAAGCTCAATAGGTTGTGTGTGAACAAAGAGATAAAACAATATAAACTCAATATGAAATCTAGCTTATGAAATTAAGAACAAACTTATAAAATGCTAGAATTGAGTTTAAGGAAACTTCTCTATAGATGACAAGAGAGAGGGAGAAGAATGAATGCTCAAACACCAAGGATGATCTCCACTTGCTCTTGTGAAAAACTCTTAAACACTCTTTTAAACAAACACAAAACACCCTTAAACTTGTTTAAACAATTCTCTTGATTAGGTTGAAAGAGAACAGCAATAGGGTATTTATACCCACTCAAAAACACAGCCAAAACCCCTAACAAAAAACAAAAACAGCCCCAGCAAACAGCTCAGAAAATAGCTGTTGGAAAAAGTAACGGATCTATTGTCGGTCGACCGGCGGAAATATCGGTCGACCGATGGAGCTCTCGGTCGACCGGGACGGTCGACCGATCAACTCTCTGCTGCATGCTGTCGAAAGGACAAACGAGCGGTCGACCGGTGCGGTCGACCGAAAACTGATATAACAGAAAAACAGGTTTTAGAGCTGATTTTAAAACACTGTTTAAAAATATCAAATAAAATCCAAAAAATGTAAAACTTTGGGGAATGATTGTAGACATGATAATAAACATGTTACAGTGCTTGGTTATCAGAAAGGACCTCCCAAATGAAAAATATCATCATTTTACAAAATAGTCCAAAACATAAAAATATGATATACTTGAATTTTGATGTTTTGCCATAAACCAACTTTTGAAACTTTGTGAAATGTTTTTATAGACTTAGTAAAACATGTATAAACTGATATTGAAGTCTATAAACTAATAAGACAATATTTTCACAAAATTACATATTCTATGCAATGTTTTCAAAAACACAATAGAAAATATGAAATATATAATTTCATATAACGAAGAAACCAATAAATGTGTGTGTATACGATATTGAGCTTAGAGTATCTAACACACATAATATAACACCTAAACTAAAATTACCCAAGCAATGATCTTGATCTTCATTGTAGCTCAACTTGGCACACGTTGCGGATGAAGATTGAACTTGATCTTTAACTTGAATTGCAAGGCTTCACCGACATTCCGCCAACCTCCTTTGTATATGATCGTTGAAGCTCTATTCCATCCATCCTCCAACTACGTTGTTTGTCTATAATAAATAAGAAAACACAAATACTAGACAAACAACATTAGTGGTAAATTATTTGTTAAACATCATCAAAACAAGAAGGCCAACACATGTAGCTAGCGATTAGTCTAATCATCCAAGTAACAGGGGCATACAATAGATGAAATTAATACCTAAAAATCTATAACATGAGATGTAGTACGTCGAGCGAAATAATCCAAACAAGAAAACCCTCATGTATATACCATATATCTCAAATTGTAGATAATTAAATATTAATACCGATCTATGTATGAAAAGAACAACACTGGTCTACATCTCAACAAAACGAACAAAGTCTACCATAAAACACGCAAGCATATTATTCTTGTTTTACATGTTATTTGAATTGGGGAAGAATATTTTGATATATATAATCGGGTCCCCATAAAGTCGTCCGGGGGCCGCCTTTAAGTCAAGTATTGACCCTCTGGCCCATGTATATAACACTCATGATATCACGATAACAGGAAAGCGCTGTGCCCGTTTATATACATGCTATATTCTCCGTCTAATTCCCCTTTATAACCCCATGTTTGTCATATTAATTACGCGGCTGTACATGAAATATTGTGCACTAGCCACAGAGTTACCGTGGAACGACTTCTGTAAAACTATGAAAATAACCGTGACTCGTAACACGTCCGATCAAGAGTGCATCGTCTAGTCAATGCTATAATAATAATAATAATCAAGGAAACCTCATACCGGGATATCGATATCAAGGGAACTTGGGACTCCTCATATTGGGATATCGATGTCGAGCGAGTATAGCCATGCTTTGAAGCACGCTTATAATACTTTTAACAGAAGTCGTCTTCATGTACAGTCTCTCCTATTGGGTAATAGCTAAGTGATACCACAACAAGCTTCCACACAGTATTCATGTCAAGCAATCTCACACAGGTAATAATATGTCATAGACTAATCTAATTAATTAACTCATAATAGATCTAGAAATTAAATTGCGAGTCACATAATAATTTACGATAAAACTAAGAATTAAAATAAAATAATCAAGGTTCGGGATCTTGCCTCGGGTATGTCGAATGAATCAACGCTGACGGCACGGATCGGATCTGCGGGGCAGATCTCAGCGCGGCTCTGAAGAGCATCGGTCGGAACTGTTAGGGATTACCGTCAGCGGGAGAGGTCGTCGGCAACGTCGACGGCGAGGCGAGGACAGCGACAAGCTCGGGCAGTGTGAAGGCAGCGGCGTTGGATGGTGAGAGCTGGGCGGCGGCAGCGACGAGGAGGCGTTTGGGCAACGAACTAGAGTCAACGTCGGTCGGAGCCTCATCGGGAGGGACTCAGCGTGGTTGACGTCTGTGCGTCGATCGGCCGCGCGCGGCCCTGAGGCCTCGGCGCGTTGCTCGAGGCTATCGCGCGGGCCGAGTTGCGGGCGGCATCAAACGCACGACAACGCAGTCCTGAGCGCGGCACGCTTCCTGTGGCGGCAACACCCGACGCATTGCCGTGAGCAAGATGGAAGGCCGCTTGCGCCTGGCAGGCCTCTGGCACGACCCCCGAGCGTTCGCCGTGCCTCGCAGCTCGAGAGCGCCACTCCTCTTTTTTTAGAGCAGGGGTGCGCTGCTTGTGGCCACGTGTCAGGCACGGCCTGTGGGCCCATTGCGCGGCTCGCGCTGATCTTGGCGCGCCGGCGCACTGCCTGCTGTCCGGGATCGTCGTCGGGGAAGAGCAGAGAGGACGCAGACAGAGGGCCCGAACGCTGGTCTGCGAGGCCTGGTCGGAGGCGGCGCCTTCTGCGAGAACGCGGTGGCTCGGCGGCGCGGAACCGCGCGGTCGGTGTTAGAGAACGAAAGAGGGGTCGGCGGCGACGGCGGTTTTGTGAGCAATGAGAAAGAAAAAGCCAGCGCACGCAGAAAAGAAATATAAACATAATATACCTATATTATAATATATATATATATATATATACTATATATATATTATATATAAATATATCACTATATACATACTCATACATATATATACTATACTAATATATAAATATATATATTATATATACATATATCATATATACTATATTATATATACATATATATTATATACTATAATATACATATATATATATATATATTATACATATACTTATATATATCATACAATCATATATATATTATATATATATATACTATATATATATAGATATATTATATACTATATATATATCATATATATATACTTATATATATACTATATATATATATATATACTATACTATTATACTATCTTTATAATATATATATATATATATATATATATATATATATATATATATATATATATATAATATTAGGGTTAGGGTTTAAATGAGAAATAATTAAAATAAAATAATTACGGGTACTTAAAATTAATCTAATTACAGAAAAATTATCTACAAATGAAAACGTGCATGTTGTGCTAATACAACAGTTGATACGAAATAGTCTAAATATTCACATATTGTACAATTAAACGAGAATAAATAATAATAAAAATATTTTTACTTACATTTAAAATCAAATAATTATGGGATAATTATATACACAGTAAAACATACAAGTTATACTAACATGACAGATAATATGTAACAGTAGAAATAATACAACAAATTATACAAATAATACGTAATTAATAATACGACATATTATACAAAAATATACGTAATAATAATAATATCACATATTATTCAAAATGATACGTAATAGTATCAGTAACACAACGGATAAATTCCAAAAAAATTTACTGTACTAAATAAATTTATAAATATTTAAATCAATTAAATAAATATAAAACTTAGACTTTAAGTCATAGAAAATTGTAGAAATTTGAGAAAAATATAAATACTCTTTTTAAAATCATAATTAAATATTTTAAAATACTAGAAAATTATTTTAACTAGTATTAAAATTTCACGGTCCTTACACGATTTAATGTGAGCATGGAGATGAAGCCAGTTAGTGTACCTTTGGGAGCCCATTTTTGAAGCTTTCAGCTGATCTTTCACCGAAGACAGTTGAAGCTAGAGAGTTAATATTGAAAACTTCGTATGCGAGCGTAGTTAGAAGTTTTATGTACACCATGATTTGTACGAGGCCGAATTTATCACAGGCAGTGAGCATGGTTTCGAGCTACATGCACGACCCAGGTCTGGGTCATTGGGAACCGTGAAATAGATTTTGAGGTACATTCGAGGTACTTTTAACGTTGGTTTGGTGTTTGATCAAGACACTAGTGATGAGCAGCTATTTATTAGTTATGTCGATTCATACTACGCTAGAGATTTGGATAAACGCCGATCAATAACTGGATATGTGTTCATTTTGACCCGTGCGCCGGTGTGTTGAATTTGCACCTTACAGTCTACAGTAGATATGTCGATGAGGGAGGCAGAGTATATGGCGATTATGGAGGCTGTTAAGGAGGCAATTTAGCTTAAAAGGACTTTTGGTAGACCTTGGTGTTTTGCAGCGATCTGTCACCATTTATTATGATAGCATAAGTACTTTCTATTTGGCGAAGAATCAGGGCTTTCATGCACGGACGGAGCACATTGACGTTCGTTATCACTTCGTTCGGGATGTTCTTGAAGATGGGGATGTGGAGCTTATGAAGATTCATACATAAGATAATCCAGCGGATATACTTACGAAGGTGGTTCCGAGCAATAAGTTCGATCATTGTAGAAACTTATTGCAAATTCGTGATTGTTGAGGATGTTCACGGCCATTTGGATGAACTATGAGCGGTTTGATCCCTTGGGAGAGGGGGTACGTAGGCAACCACATTGGTGCAGCCGGATTTGGCGAGACGACGCATTGGTGCTCATGTTGGTGTCAGCTCAGTTTTGGGAACACTTCGCCGAGGTGGAGAATTATAAAAAATGGCGTCGAATTGTTCAAAATGTGCAAAATTAGCGTCTACAGGTTTTTCTCAGGTCGGTCGACCGACGGTATTGGACCGGTCGATCGATAGCATTGGACCAGTCAACCGAACGTATTGTACATTACAGTGTTTGAAAACCTTGCTCTGGACGGTCGACTGATGCACTCTTATCGGTCGACTGATGGAGGTCGATCGGTCGACCGATGGAGGTCGATCGGTCGACCGAAGAGGAGCACCGGTCGACCGATAGTGGATACACGCGGGCTGGGTTTTGTTTCCTGGTTTGTTTGGGATTGAGTTTTGATATAAATAGAAACACGTCTTTCTAGGGTTTTGTACCAGAGATTAACAGAGAATTAGTATATTTTGAGCACTTTGAGAGGGAGATTATTGTGAGTGAGTGTGAGATCATTAGTTGGGTTATTTTAAAAGTTGTTTAAGAGTTTGTAACCCGTTGTTTCTCCTTCATATAGTGAAATCTCCTATCCTCTCCCCGCGGACGTAGGCAATTTGCCGAACCATGTAAATCTCTGAGTTTGTGTGATTTTGGCTGTTATTTTACGAGTTGCACTCGTGTTTAATTCTTCTCTCTTGCTTGCCGACTCGTTTGGATTGCGAGCACGCTTCCGCACGGTGTGCAACATTTTATCCATATGTTTTTCACCTATTTACATTTTGTAATTTAAGTTATATATTAATTTTAACAAACTTAAATAGATGTATGTCAATATTTAAACCAAATTCCTTTAACTAAATAAAATTATTTAGTTAATCACATGGTTTAGTATTCATAATTATTAATTAACAACCAAATAAATGAACTGTAGCATTCAATAAATATTTATGAATATTCAAAAAAATATTCAAAATTGAAGAAATTTATAGATTGGAATTCAACTTTAAAAAGAACTCAACAATTTTAAATGAATACAAACATGAACATCAAGATACTGAATTCAATTCATTTCCTAGTCAAACATCCTACCAAACTAGGTCTCAATTGAGTTTTTTTTTAATTTTCTCAAGGGATATATATACATATGTACGTGTGTGTGTCTGTGTGTATAGAGAGAGTTGAGTTACTGTCCATTTAAGTAGATAATGGCTCTTGTCCATTTAAATTTATAGCCATTGGATTTATTTGATAGATTGAAATCTCAAAAGATGATGTGGTATGAATTTAATAAGGAAGGGCAATTTTGGGTGAAAATTCTAAAAGGGAAAAATAGAAATGAAAAAGGGTAAGCGTGGGAATCTTAACAAAAAATCATGCTCCCTATTCCCCTACATCTCGGCATCACAAACAACAAAAACCATAGTGTCATTCTCCCTCTCCATCACTCAGACGACAACCAACAAGTAGCTGCTCGTCCCTCTATAATTCAGTATTAAATGTTCAAAATGGATTACTTTGCCTTTTGTGCAACCACTCTAATTGGTTTTGCACTTTTTATCAACATTACCAGTGTGTTTTTATTGCAATCAAACGATTACTGATCCAACAACATAGAACATCTACATGTTTGTTAATAATGGGAACCAGTTTATCCCTATATCTTAAACCTGTATATCTTAATAAGTGAAAACTCTTTGCGACAAACCCTCCCAAAACTTGTCACATCATCACTTCTCTTCTCCAATGAAAACGCCATGTGTCTTAAATCCTAATTAACCGTCCATCTTCCTATTACAAAATAATTTAAATTATAACAAAATTGACATTTATCTTTTAAAATCTGTTACTATATTTTAAATTATTAAAATCAGAATTTATCTTTTAAAAAATGGTAATATTTTAGGAGTCATCACTTCGCTTCTTTTAAAAAATATTAATAGTTTAGGAATTATATTTGCCACAAAATAATGTGTTAAAATTGATTAAAGAAACAAAATATGATCCTCACCATCGTTCTTATATGTTATTCCAAAATACATAATTTTTTTTTTTGTGAAATACGTTGCTAATTGCTAATTACTATAATTTTTTTATAGAATCTCCTTCCTTATCTAATAACATACTACTTAAAACATTGCAAATGTTATCTATTAAAAATATTTTTAGATTATTGTTAAAACATTGTAAATATTATCCTGCAGATTTCAAAAATTAAGCACGTTATATCTTTAACTTTTCAAATTTTTTTATCATCCTACGGATTTCAAAAATTCAAAATCATATGAGTAGAGGGAAATTTAGTTTAAGAAATTTTCTGTTACCATCCATAAAATCAGGAAAAATATATTTTTCCAAAAAATCCTTCCTTATTTAATAAGAAGCTACTTCAAATTTTATTTATTTCCAAATTTGTATAGTTTTCTATGTTTTATATACAACAAAGAACAACGTAAGTTAAACAGATACTTCACAAATATACAATGCTCCTAAAATATCGTGGATAATATTAACTATATCAAAATTTTTGAAAGTCGTACGCTTTTCATAATTGAATGCAAAACGGATGAGAAGAGGGAAAGATAATATTATATATGTTATGTTAGTATAGTAAGATGTTTCATATCTTTTTTTATTTTAACTTCGATTATTATTCCGCACACTTCAATTCAAAAAATAACATAAACAACTTTTTTCTTGCCATCATGCCATGTGTACAACTCTATGCACTGTCAATCCTAATCAATATTAAATCTAAACCATCATTTTAAACAAACCTATCTAATCTCTCTAATATCACAAATCTCCCTCATATACAATCAATCACTAATCACAGTGATTTACCGAAAATATTTTTACTAAAAAACTTGTTTAGATCGCAATTCGTAAATTCAAAAAAAAAAAAAGGGGAATAAGGATTTCATGTTTTCGCAGTCCTTCTTCATATCAAAAACTACCCCCTTTTCAAAGACCTTTCTCAAGCGACCATCGTCGAATTATGTTAATTTTTTTTATCCACGTTTAAATTTTTTTAGATTTCAGTTATCGTTATTTTTTATACATATGCCAAAATTGCTTCTGATATATATCTCACCTATTTATTTCTTCTTGGTCTCAGATTCCAACGATTGATATCAATACATTCAACAATAAATTTCGGTGAGATAATACTATTATATCTCAATTATTTTTTTTTCAAATATTACAATTTTTTATTTAACTTTTGATCATGTCAAAATTATTTTTTATCACTACTAGACTTAATATTTATTTATTCAAACAAGGTTTTAATTTTTTTAATTTTTGTAATAAATTTCGATGATAAAGTATCATTATATTTTCACCTATTTTTTTCATTCTTGATCTCATATTCCTATGATAGATATATTACTGTATTCAACAATAAATTTGGGTGAGAAAATATCATTATATCTCAAATATCATTTTATTATGAGCATTATAATTTTTTCTTTAATTTCTGCTTGCGTTTGAATTATTTTTAATCTTTGCTCGAGTATTTTTTTTCGAACTCTTCATATTCAATTGTTCTGGTAGTGTTCTATATTATTCAAAACAATGTAAATATAAAAATCATATTATAATATTTATTTGCATCTCGGATATGAGAGATTTGACGTATTGTTTTATAAATCTTATTCAACATCATCTTTTAAAATTTAGATAGGTTTCCACGAAAATTTCGCAACATATTTCATGACTCCAGAGTTTTAATATATAATAGGTAAATTAATATTTTTATTTTTTTCATTGTAATCCAAATCGACAATGTTGATTTGTATGTGCCTCATCCTATTATGATTAATTGTTTTTTACATATGGGGTGCTCAGTTATAATTTACCTATTTTGTTAAATTTTAAACTACAAGTTTGACATTGACTTGGATAAGTCATAATCTATACATGCTCTATATATTCAAAATATTACAAAACAAATGATCGCAAAAAAAAATATTACAAAACAAATTGAATAGTTCTCCTTGGTTTTTTCAGATTTATTTTCTTATTTGTATATAATAATTTACTTTTTTTATAAAAATTTGAATTGTTCCTATTTTATTAGATTGCAATATATATTTTCCAGTATATAACATGACCTTTTATTCAAAAAATAATTATTACAATAATTATTTTTCATTACAATTTAATTTATGAATATTTCAAGTTTTCTAATTATTCCTATTTTAAAAATTAATGGTTTCCATAAATATCAATTTTATATGTTATTTTTTTAAAAATGGTAATTACAGTTTTCATCATTATATTATTTTATATTAATATATCTATTATGTTTTAATATATCAATATTAATAATATTAATGGTTTCATTATCATGAATATGCTGTATGTACCTTTTTTGGCAATTTCATTTCATTTTTTATAATAATTTCATTTCCTTTGACAGCTACCTCGGTTCAAAAACAAAAAAAGTTTAGAATAATTTTATAATCATTTATGCATGTAAAGTTTAGGTATATATACTAACTTTGGATAAACGTCCTCATACTTTAATATGATTAAGCCTAGGAGTTCTCTTTTTACATAATTCATAGGGAGTTTTATCTGATTTCTTATGAGGTACCCTATTAAGTATATAACATGCAGTTACCAAAGCTTCATCCCAAATATTTTCTGGTGCTCCTCAATTAATTAGTATTAATCATGTCCATTAGGTTTCTATTATTCCTTTCAGCAACACCATCAGATTAAGACAAGTAAGGAGTAGTCGCTTCATGTATTATTCCATGTTCTTCACAAAATTAAGTCATTTCATTTGACATGTACCCTCCTCCTCGATCAAATCTTATTATTTCGATATGTTTAGCTAGTTGGTTTTTAACTTCAACTTTATAAACTTTAAACCTATCTAGGACTTTATGTTTAATTTAAGAAGATAAGCATTACAATATCTAGAGTGATCATTAGTAAAGGTTATGTTGATGTATTAGTGATCACACAGTTAATATGTATCTGTGTTTAGATGAATTTGTTGAGGATTGTTGAGAGACCGCTTTCTTCCCCGACTTTATATCTGGTTCTGGAGCTAGGTGGCTGAAAAATCTGCACATGTAGAAATTTGTGAAAGGATGGGGCTTGGTTCCCTTGTCGTACCTCCGATGATCAAGTTAGCTGATGAACTTGAGTATGGTAAATAAGAACTGCGAGAGTTCTTGTGTGTGTGCAGTATGACTTGTAATTTTAGAGAATTTGGATCAGAATCTAGAAAATCAAGATCAGGGATCAGATCTTCGGTCCTCTGTAAAGATAGAATAGTACTTGTAATTATACCTAGGGTATAAGGGTAGATTGGTCACTTCGACTGACTACAGGAAGACAGTGGCAAACTGTGGGCTGGCAACTGCGTCAGCGCTTACTTTACAGGTGTCGGCTGGCGAGTGGGGGAAGGATCAATTCAGCATTAAATGAGAAGTGAGCAGTGGCAGGACGATGACCCACGTGGTCCAATGAGTCATAAAGACTATCAAGGCTAGAGGCATGATGCGCCTGCCATGCATTAAATATGATCTTGACACATTGTCAGTGAGAATAAGCTCGAAGCAGAAATTTGTCCTTTAACTTCATCGAGAAGTAATGTCTTTCTAGTCAGCTTCGTAAGGCATTTGACAAATGATCGAGTGGACTCGTGGTGAGTCGTCTTCGACAAAAGGGAGGTGACAAGTTCTGCCTTTTGAGTCAATATGAAGGAATGTTAGGTCATCGAGTCGGTGGAATGGCCATCCTCACTGGTCTTTAGCTGCCAAGTTGATTGGGGCATAGCATGCAGAAATACACTTGTCTGTTGCTTGGCAATGAGCTTGTACTTGGTCGAATGGGAACCCCATAACAGTTAGCCCCTTTCGCTTGGAGTCGGCTTGAGCTGGGTCTAAGTGAAATCAAATTATCTTTTGGACGGACATGGGTATGTATTGAATGAGAGAACCCAGTGTTGACTGTAATGAGCCAACCGTGCTGAGATGACCCGATGATTGAGGGGTCGAGATGACTGGCTCATTTTTACACCGCTTGTGGGTGAGATGTCCAGGTCTTTTGTTGACGAGGACTAGAAAGTTGAAGTGCCTAAGTCTTTTTTGTCGAAGACGACCGAACAACTGAACTCCATGCCTTAGGTTTACTCATGATGATACTAAGGGCTTTTTGGTAGAATGATAACCCAAACGTTGGGTGCCCTGGACTTATGTAGATGTCTGGGTCTTTGGCAAAAGGACAACCCGTAGGTTGGATGCCCATGTCTTACATAGATGCTTGGGTCTTTGGTAAAAGGAAAACTTAGAGGTTGGGTGCCCAGGTCTTACGTAGATGCCTGGATTTTTGACAAAAGGATGATCCAGAGGTTAGGTGTCTAGGTATTACGTAGACACCTGGGTCTTTGGTAAGAGGATAACCCAGAGGTTGGGTGCCCAGGTCTTACGTAGATGTCTGGGTCTTTGGTAAAAAGAATACTTAGAGGTTGGGTGCCCAGGTCTTACGTAGACGCACGGGTCTTTGGCAAAAGGACAATCTGAAGGTTGGGTGCCTAGGTCTTATGTAGACACTTGGGTCTTTGGCAAAAGAACAACCCAGATGTTGGGTGCCCAGGTCTTACGTAGACGCTTGGGTCTTTGACAAAAGGACAACCCAGAGGTTGGGTGTCCATGTCTTATGTAGACGCTTGTGTCTTTAACAAAAAGACAACCCAGAGGTTGGGTGCCCATGTCTTAGGTAGATGCTTAGGTCTTTAGCATCTCCATGATGGTCGAGTGGTGATTGTGGGAGTTGACCATATGGTTAGTGCCTTGGGTTTATTCCTGAAAAAGCACTAAGGGCTTAGAATTCAACCGAAGTCAAATGCCTAAAACTTACTGAAGTTGACTAGGTCTTTCGCCCTAAGGAGGGCCGCCCTGATGGCTATTAGGAAATATGACAATCCTAAGGTTAGGTGTCCAAGACTTACATAGATGACTGGGTCTTCAATATTGCCATGATGGTCGAGAGACGACTGTAGGAGTCGACCATATGGTGAGTGCCTTGGGTTTATTCCTGAAAAGGCACCAAGGGCTTAGAATTTCTGCGTAAATTAGGCATACGGGAGTGTAAAACAAGAATCAAGTTAGTTTCAATAAGAATTTCATTAACACTAAATGAAATTTATAAGATTATTAAAAATAACATAGCGAAATTATTGAAAATAATGCCGCATGTGCTCGATATTAAGGGATGCTGAAACTGTGGCCGCAGAGGCCTTTGTAGCCATAGTTGATGCCTTGTAGGCACAAGCATCCTTCATATCCATGTACCCATGTACCTTGACCATCCCTTCTCATAGTTAGCGACTAGCTTCTTGGCAAGCGAGTCGGCCAACTCATTGTTCTGCTGGCCGATAACGAGTGCGTACATGGCAACTACACTCCCTGGGTCGTTGACCTCTAACCTTTTCGCCTAGAATCTTTTGAAGTAGGCTTGAAGGGTCTCTCTAGGCCCCTGTCTTATCTGAATCAACACATGAGGGGGAAACTTCTACTTGGCGTGAGCCAGGAAGTGGTGGATGAACTTTCGGCTGAGCTGTTGGAAACTACTAATGGACTTCTTCTCAAGAGCATTCCACCGAAGATTGGAACTCCCTGAAAGAGTGATGGTGAAGCATCGACAGATAACTACTTCTGAAGCTTGGAGCATGCTCATCACATCATAGTAGTTCTGAACATGCACGGAGGGGTTTCCCTCGCCTTTGTACTTCTCTATGTGAGACATCTTGAATTTCTCACATGGGGCATTCATAAGGTCATTAGAGAGAGTGGTGTTCCCCCCGATGGCATCTGTGATCGGTCTATATGCTCGATCTTATCTAGAGGCCCTTATGGTAATAGAGGGGTGGGAGAGGTACGATGATGGAGGAGAGTCTTAAAGACCACTCTCCTAGTGTGGTCCCTACAATGACCTGGGCCTGGACTCTCACCAGAGGTATCCTGATGATGGTGGCGATGTCAGCTAGGCTCATCAGCATGAGTCGGTCAACGCGGTGGTGGGGACGCATGCTTACGCGATCCCCCAGCTGCTTGGCAGCAGCATGAGGAGTCTGAGGCAAGACTACTCGCTTCACTCTGGAAGGAGTATGAGTCTTCGACCGCTGGTCTCCAGAAGGTGGGGGAAGAGCTGAGGTAGCTCGCTGTGGCTGCGGAAGCCGACTAAGAAGTTCGCTAGTAAAGATAGCAAATTGCTCTTGGAGAGACTGAGAGAGCTTCTGAGCTATTTCCTCAAGCTAGGCTTGGGTAACGTAGCTCTGGCATCGTTCTACAGGGTGAGATTGATCATACCATTGTTCAGAACTTGACATGTTTTCTCAAAAAAGAAAGAGGTCCCATGGTGGGTGCCAAACTGTTAATATACTAGTGATCACATAGTCAATATGTATCCATGTTTGGATGTGTTTGTTGAGGATTAATAAGAGGCCACTTTCTTCCCTGACTTTATATTTGGTTCTTAAGCTAGGTGACTAAAAAAACTACGCATGTAGAAATTCGTGAGAGGATGGGGCTTGGTTCCCCCGTTGTACCTCCGACGATCAAGTTAGCTGATAAACTTGAGTGAGGTAAATAAGAACTATGAGAGTTCTTGTGTGTGCAGTATGATTTGCAATTTTAGAGAATTTGGATCAGAATCCAAAAAATCAAGATCAGAGATCAGATCTTCAATCCTCTATAAAGACAAAATAGTACATATATTTATATCTAGGATATAAGGGTAGGTTGGTCACATCGGCCGACTGCAGGAAGGCAGTGTTAAAGTATGGGTTAGCAACTACGTCAGTGCTTGCTTTACAAGTGTCAGCTGGTGAGTAGGAGAATGATCACTTCAGCATTAAATGAGAAGTGAGCGGTTGCAAGTGAAAGTGCTTTGATACCAAAATGAAAGTACCCTAGGGGGATGAATAGGGTAATTGTTAATCTAATCCTATATTAATACTGAATTAAAACTTATTAACTAATATATCCTAACAATGTGATATACAATGAAATTATGTGCAAGGATAAACAATGGATAATAGGCGATATAGATAATGAGACAATAAGAGTGTGCCAAAGACAAACACAAACACAAGAATATGTTCATGGAGTTCGGTCACCCTCGACCTACGTCTCCGCTCCTCACCCCCGAGGAGATTCTTGACTATCACAACAAAAATCACTACACAATCGGTTTTCTAGCTCACCAAAAACTTTTACAATGTCACACGATTGTCAATACCACAATACACTCCTCTAAGTATTGGCCTACCCATGTCACATTCCTTAAGTGCTTGGATTTACTACCTCTCCCTAGGCTTTACAATCAACACTACTCCTCTTGGAATTGACCATGGTCTCTCCCAACCACTTATCTAAGTGTCCTTGTGAATTACAACGTGTTCTCTTAGCTATAAGCTCAAATAAATGATTTTGTTCTCTAATACAAATGAGAACGAAAATGAAAGCTCACTCAATGATCACACCCACAACCCAAGTATATAATATGTGAATATACTTAAGCTCAATGGTTGTGTATGAAACAATAAGTAAAATAAATTATACTTAAATCAATCTAGCATAAATATATGAGAAGTAACATAATAAAAAGGTAGATGAAGAGTTTAGAAAACTTCTCCAAACAAGAGATGAAGATGTTGAGGATGAAAACCTCAAACTTGAAATTGGATTCCTTCTATTGTGAAACTATCTTCACATAAACAACACACTAAACTTTTTTTGAAAACACTTAAAAAACTTGGAAAACTTTGTTTTAATTTTTTTTTGGTTCATCTAAGTGTTGAGGACTGAGGGGTATATATATGTGTTTAAAACAAAAACCCCAAAACCAAAGAAAAACACAAAATCCAACAAAAATCCTGAAAATCAGTAAAATTAAAAATAGTCATTACAGTGCCATCGGTCGACTGATGCACTGTTTAGTTGACTAATGAGCTGATAGTTGGCTGATTCTGGGAAACTATCGGTCGACTGATGCAAGCCATCGGTCGACTAAAAACATTATTTAGTCAACTAATGGAGATAGTTCCGTTTAGTTAGGGGTTAAGTGGGAAAATTTGTATTCTAGAGTGTTAAGTGTAGATTTTTTAATGGTTTATATATGAAGATTTATGGTAATGTATTATTTATCTCTAAGATACATTTGCAGAATTTTGGGACGAAATTTTTTCAAGGGGGAAGAATGTAAAACCCCAAAATTTTGAATATTTTGTAATAAATAATAAATATGTTATATTATGATAAATGATATTTATTAATGTTTGGGTATGCTAGGAATTAATTTGAGATCAATTCAATGTATATATGTGAATATAGAAGTGATATCATGTACACGTGCACGGGCCTGAATCTGGAAAAAACAACCAGTTAAAAGTATATGCATTTTACACACTAAAATAGTTGGAATATGAAAACACTTAAGACTAAAGTTATAGGTATCTTCAAGATCTTTTTAACAAATCTTATATCACTATATTCTGATGTTGGACGTGAACTTTATGGCCAAAATACCGAATGTTATTTTCTTAGTCAGACTAGGTTTTCTGGTTCAGGTCAAACATGTTTATTTCGGATTTGCCTCTATAAATACCTGTGTTTTTCATAAAAAATCTCTTTTTTTATCATATATATAAACCCTATCAGCCACCCTCCCTTTTCAAAAATCCTAGATCTTTTTCTTCTGAATTTTGAGAGCTTTGTGAAGCACAATACTGACACGAGGGCGAGATCTTCGATGTGTGACAAGGGAGAAAGCGTTGTCTGTGCTCATAAATTACTTTCTGCTTATTTTAGAGGCTTAGAACGACGTTTGAGGCAAGATTATCTTCATCCAAACTCATCCCCATAGTTAAATAACTAGTTTAGATGTTTAATATGTGTTTTCATGTTTAAATCTTAACTTGCGATGTTAAAAATAAGATTTCTTTTTGATGTTAAAACTTAAACCAATGCTAGATTAGTAATCTTTTTTTACTGTTTATGATAGTATCATGATCATGATCATTAAAACTTAAACCAATGCTAGATTAGTAATCTTTTTTTACTGTTTATGATAGTATCATGATCATGATCATTAGGGTTATTCATAATTTTAGATTAGTAATCTTTTTTTACTGTTTATGATAGTATCATGATCATGATCATTAGGGTTATTCATAATTTTGTTTATGTATGAGAAATTTAAGAGATGTACAAAATATATATTTTCTGCAAAAAACTATAGCACTTGTATAATCTTTAACTAAGATTTTATGATATCAAATAAACACAAAATTTAATCAAATTAGTTCCAAATGAAAGCTATATGTATCTAGTTTCTAAAAAGAAAACTATTCTTAAAAAGAGTTTTTATAGAATAAGATATGTTCTTTTTACTAATAATATGTTATACAGAAAAATTGCTGCACATGTATAATATTTAACTAGAGATTTGGGATAATCAATAAACTCCAAACTAAACCAAACTTATACCAATTGAAAGGTATATGAATCTAGTTTTCAAAACAAAAAACTATTTCTAAAAATAGTTTTCCTAGAGAAAGATATGCTTGTTTTACTAATAGAAGTCTCGTCTGTTTTCCTGCTCGTTTTGTGGAGCTGTGTTGCGCCATTTTAAGATGCGTTCACAGAGTTTTAAGCCACTTGATATTACACGTATAATCATGAATATGTTGTGTTACATATTTGATAATCCCAAGGGGATTATGATGAGTTTTAATTTGATCATATTCGAATTAGATATCGTTCATACACATGTTGGATGTCGTTGATGAGCACAACTCAGTACTATATGGGATAGTGCGTCGATATACCAGATATACACAGTTTATACATGAGGTGGATATTGTGATGAGCTCAGTTCAGTACTACATGAGGTAGTGCGTCGATATTTCATATGTACAGACCATTGAGTCAGATTTTAGGAGGCTTGATCTAGTCATCCGTCCCGCACTAGGGTACGATGAGGCTCGTGAGTCATATTTCTAGGATACTTATTTGGTAGTCTGTCACACACTCATGTTATGCACTAAGATCAGAATGAGACTAATGAGCCTTGCTCATAGTTCAAGATACCTACAGGGTAGTCCATTGTACTGAGACAATTACTTGATAGCCTAAGTGTGGCAGATATAGGTTAGGGATACGACCTATCACTGAACTATATGACTGAGATAGGTTACTTTTAAAAGTATACAAAATTATGTGTTGGTATTTTATTCTATCTCCCTAGTGATAGTGGAAGATATTATAAATACGATGTGTTGATGTCTTATTTCTTTTATTGCCTTCTTTACTTCTTAGTTGGGATCAATGATTAGAGATTCACAACTTGAGACATATGTATATATATATATATATATCTATATATAATATATATATATATATATAATATTATATATATAATATATATAAATATATATATATATATATATTATATATATATATATATATATATATATTACTATATTATATATATATATTAATATGGGAAAAGTGAATCTAGGTGACACCCTAGGCTCCCACCAAGGATGAGCCTAAAAATCACATTATTTCCTTTTTTTTTACGATCGCGCTCCGTTGAAATTGATCTACACGTTCTTAAACATCAAAACACACTACTAATTTGGTTGAAGCTCAATCATGTTTTGAACCCTTTATCACTCACTGCAATTTTACGGTTTCGAATGAATAGAACATTTATACGCTCACGAATGGTCAACACAATGGTTCACCCCAAATGGTTTGTTTGGGTTTAGAACGTGTAGATAAGTTCAACGGAGGGCGGATCATAAAAATAATTAGGAAATGATGTGATTTTTAAGGTCCGCGTCGCTTAGTGGGAAGCCTAGGGTGTCACCTTAGATCACTTTCCCTATATATATATATATATTATATATATTATATATATAATATATAATATATATATATATATATATATATAATATATATATATAATATATATATATATATATATATTATATATATATATATAATATATATAATATGAGAGTTTTCTTGTTTGGATTATTTTGCTTGACGTACCAGTCTCGTGTTGTGGATTTTCAAATTGTTGGTTTTATTAGATTGTCTTTTCTTAGTTTGGTATTAATGTTTAGATATCTACAATTTTAGGCTTATGGTATATACATGAGGGTTTCCTTGTTTGGATTATTTCACTCGACGTACTATGTCTCGTGTTGTAGGTTTCTAAATATTAATCCCACTAAGATATGAGGAAAATGAATCTAGATAGACTATGCTTAATAGATAGAGCCTTCACTCCATCTAGCAGCCCTTTCCCTGGGGGCGAATGGAGGTAATCTTGTTGTAGCGCTCTGATGCTCTTGTTGTTATTCTTTTTTTAAAATTCCTTTTTAGGTAGTTCGAAGTTTCGGAGAGCCCCAGGGTGACGGAGTTGTGGCATAGTCGCCATTGCATATTTTTACTTGTAGAGTTTCCACTATAGTTTTAAGTTTTATTCAGACATTAGAGTTTCATATTCATATTGTAAATGCAGTGTGCCTTAGTACGATTTTTAGTTAATTCATGTTGAGACATTTTTATTATTCAGATATCAGATATATTATAGTTGAGAAAGATTCTTTTTATTTATGAGATATCTCTTCTATATTATGTTTATTACATTTATTCCCTTTATTTTGCCTATTTTGTACCTGCACTTCTATTTGGTTCCACTAGAAGATATTTATGTGATTGGTGAAACATGTTTATGCATAATGTGGGTGCATGGCAGGTTTGACATCTCTGGTTTCACCTTGGACTGTAGCCTTGTGTGAACCCAGGGGCATCATAGTTGGTATCAGAGCTCCAGTTCTAGTATCCTAGGATCATTCCTGTGTCGAGTCATGGAGCTAGGATAGAGTTTCCTAGGAATCATGTATACAATCTGTTAGGAATTTCTAGAATGAGTGAGGATGTTATATACATATATTCGAAAATTATAATTTATTTTGTGACAACTACCTTACTTTGATTGAAAAGTAATTGCATGAATGATAAGTGATACGATTTTTCCTATTGGTATATGTTATGTTATTTGTGATTGGGATCTCACTTACTGTGTCAAATAAGCTCTCCTCTTGGTATTATAAATATTGGAACGAGGACGTGGTCGAGGTAAAGCTTGTACCCAAAGAACTGAGCAAGTAGAGTCTGAGCCGCAGCAGGCTCCATAGTATCTGATCGATTTGGTAACACCGATTACAGAAGCAGAGACTAGTAACACTCGAGAAGTGAGTAAGAAGCCGGATTTTACTCTCTGAAGTTCCACCATCAGTTGTACCAGCCGTACCTATTGAAGAGGTAATGCTGAAGGTCTCACCATCGTCACATCGGGCTGTTAATAGAGGCGCAGAGCAGGAAGCTTGGGTCAGTAAGATTGAGGAAGATATTAAAAGTTAGGAGCACAAAAATTTTAGGGCACATCGGATTCAGTTAAAACTTATAAATGGAGGAAATATATGGGAAATACTTTTAGATTTACTTAATGTTGACTCAGTACATATGCGGAGATTAGTTATATTCAGCTTAAAGGATGACGCCGGAGGATAGCACCGATTCTAGTTATGCCGGAGCAGCGAATGTCAATTTCATAGAAGGATTTCATCTACTATTTCGAAAAGCAGCTAGACCTAACCCGATTGGGGCAGGGAGACGTACTAAGAGTTAATTTTGGAAGCAAGATTATCCGGAGACCAGGGCAAGGACAATAAAACTTTTGCAAGACCGGGAGAAACCCAACAATGGGGTAATGATTTTTATCACCACCAGCAGATCAGTGGTCAGGGTTAATAGTCGAAGGGCCACAGTTACGGCGGCCCCCCCTGCCATTCCGAGGATAGAGGGAATAGCTAGCCAGATTCGCGCTATCTAGGAGATTCTTGAGGATTAGATAGTCCTATAAATTTTACTGCCAGTAGCACAGCAGTCGTTAGCTACCAACAGAGTTTATGCAATCATACCACGTGATCATGGTACGAGTGGAACTTTCTTAGTGATTATTCATTTCCACCTCGGATCTTGTTCGATTCAGGAGCTTCTCATTCTTTATCTCTCATACATTCATGGACAGGTTCCAGCTAGTTGCATATCCTTTAGATGTAATGTTATCTGTTTCTACTCCTTTAGAAGAGGTGTCCATATTAGGGAGTGTCCATAGGAGATGTGTCCGAGTTTATTATAGTTCTAATCGTTTTACAGATGTTGGTGTTCAACGTTATTCTCGGTATGGATTGGCTATCTTCCTATCATGTTTTATGTTAGTATGGACTATTTTGCTGAAACAATTAGCTTGCGAGCATCCAATGGGTCTTAATTGATTGTAGCGACCTCACTGGGCAACCAGTTTGTGGAGTTATTTCTGGCGTACATCGAGGAGATGATGTTGCGAAATCGTGGTGCCGATTTGAACAAGATGTGAGTGGTCTCAGAGTACCAGGATGTCTTTCAGGACATACCAGGTTTACCTCCAGTGAGAGAGGTCGAGTTTTTGCATCGAGTTATAGCTAGGTACGACACTAATATCCCGAGCACCCTATCATATGACACCTGCTAAGATGAGGGAGCTACAGACCTAGTTAGATGAGTTATTATCCCTGGATTTTATTCATCAGGGTTATTCTCCATAGGGAACGCTAGTCCTTTTCGTTAAGAAGAAGGACGATAATATGCGCCTATGTATAAATTTTCGTGAGTTGAACAAGTTCACTATCCGAAACAAGTACCCATTACCGAGGATTGGCGACTTGTTCGACCAGTTGTAAGGAATGTAATATTTCTCTAAAATTGATCTTCATTCTGGCTATCATCAGTTGTGGGTTCGGGAGATGAATATTTTTAAGATCGCATTTCTGACTCAATATGGGTCTTTTGAGTTTCTCGTCATATCATTTGGACTGACCAATGCACCCGTATTATTTATGGATTTGATGAACTGGGTTTTTCGTCTATACTTGGACCAGTTCGTGATCATTTTTATTGACGACGTCCTTATATATTCGAGATCAGAGGCAGAGCATGAGCAGCATCTTCGTTTGGCATAGCAGACATTGCGGGAGCATTAATTGTATGCCAAGTTTAGCAAGTGCGAGTTTTAGCTTTCTGAAGTTAGATTTTTGGGTCATGTTATTAGCCAGGAGGGTATTGCTGTAGACCTAGATAAGGTGGAGGCCGTACTAGATTGGGAACCGCTAAAGACGGTTACAAAGATTCGTAATTTCCTAGGTTGGCAGGCTATTATAGGAAGTTCATTCAGGACTTCTCGAAGATTGCGACACCGCTTACACGTTTTACAAAGAAGGATGTACAGTTTGTTTGGGGCACGGAGTGCTAGGAGGCCTTTAAGACTTTGAAGACTAAGTTGACTATAACGCAAGTATTAGTTATTCTGAGCAGTGATAAGACCTTTGTTGTCTACACGAATGCACCATTGTCGGGTCTAGGGGTATTTTGATACAGACCCGAAGAGTAATAGAATACATTTCACTTCAGTTGAGAATGCATGAACAGAACTATCCCACAAATGACTTGGAGCTAGTAGCAGCTGTCTTCGCATTGAAGACATGAAGACACTACCTGTATGGAGTATATTTCAAGCTATTCACAGATCATTAGAGCTTGAAGAACCCCTTCTCGTAGAAAGAACTAAATCAGAGACGGTGATGATGGGTTGAGTTCATTAAGGATTATGAGTTCACGATTTAGTATCATCCAGCGAAGGAAAACGTTGTGGCAAACACGTTGAGCAGGAGGCGTCGACATCAGATTTCAACTTTGAGATGCTCATTATACCGAGATCTTTACACCCTCAGCCAGTTTGATTTTAGACTGGAGATTGGTGGGAGCATCGCATTTTTAGGAGCTTTGTCTGTACATCCATCTTGGAGTGACAGAGTGGTCAGAGCTTAGTTGGACGACTCTTGGATTCAAACCCGAAAGGGGGAGATTTCCAAAGAGCTAAAGACTGATTGGATCGTTAGAGCAGATGGAGGACTTCAGATGAATGGCTGATAAGTAATGCCAGCTAATGCTTAGTTGAAGAAGGATTTATTCAACAAAGCGTATCGTATCAGGTATACAGTGCATCCAGGCACATCGAAGATGTACAAGGATCTAAAGAGGCATTTTTGGTAGAGCAGCATGCATAGAGAGATTTCAGAATATGTAGCTAAATGCTTTACCTGCCAGCAAGTGAAGACAAAACATCAGAGACCAGTAGAAACCCTACAGCCTTCACCTATTCCGGAGTGGAAGTAGGTAGATATTTATATGGACTTTATTGTAGGATTACCAAGATCAAAGAAGGAGAATGATTCAATTTGGGTAATAGTGGATTGGTTGACGAAGTCAGCACATTTCATACCAGTAAAGGTGACTTACACGACGGAGACTTATGCGAGGATATTCATCCAGGAGAAAGTGAGATTACATGGAGTTCCAGAGAAGATTGTATCAAACCGAGGCTCATTTTTCGCTTCACACTTTTGGAGGAGCTTCCAGAATTCTTCCAGTAGCCAGTTATCGTATTCTTGTTGTTTTCACCCACAGACAGATGGACAAATAGAGAGAGTCAATCAAGGGTTGGAGGATATATTGTGGGCTTGTGTTATAGATTTCTGAGGCAGTTGGGAGGACCACATTCTATTAATTGAATTCGCTTATAACAACAGTTGTCAAGTGATAATTGGTATGACACCATATGAGGCGTTGTATGGGAGACCTTGCAGATCACCTAGTTGCTGGGTAGAACCAGAGGACAACCTATTGTTTAGATCAGAGTTGGTGAGACAGACTATAAAAAAAGTAACAATAATTCGGGAGCACATTTTACAGCGCAGAGTCGTCAGAAGAGTTATGCAGATCGGAAACGACGACCATTAGAGTTCCAGGTTGGGGACTATGAATTATTGAAAATATTGCTAATGAAGGGAGTTCAGCGATTTGGTAGATGAGGGAAGCTTTCCTTGAGGCATATTGGTCCATTCAGGAGAGTGAAGCGCTTTGGAGCCATTTCATACCGGCTAGATCTTCCAGCATCGATATCAAATATACACGATATCTTCCATGTTTCGATACTTAAGAAGCATCTACGTGATGAGGAGCAGCCGCGAGTGTTAGACACGCTAGAGGTCAAGATTCTTGATGATATGACTATTATTGTAATTCCTGTGTGTATTCTTGCCAAGGAGGACAATAGACTTAGAAACAAAGTGATATCTTTAGTTAAAGTTTAATGGAATCGGAAAGGAGCTGAGAAAGTTTCTTGGGGCACGATGAGGATATGCATTCCGACAACTTGCACCTATTTACTTGCACCTATTTGAGAAAGTAAATTGTTTGGATATAATTTGTCTATGTTTATGATTATCTATATGCTAATATCTATACCTAACGCTAGAATGGTGATATTAGCACTTAGCTCCTAATTATTCGAAATATATGGTATATATGGAGGGTTCTTTGTGTGGATTTTTTTACCCGAAGTACTTGTTCTGCTTAGTTAGGGATTAAGTGTGAGTATTTGTATTCTAGATAGTTAAGTATAGATATTGAGGAAGATTCATAAGAGCGCGAAGATGTTATGCATCACGACTACCTGCACCTGATTGAACAGGTAAGGTGATTGATTTTGATTGGTGTTCATGATTACCCATATGGTTATATTTATATTTAATGCTAGAATGAGGTGTTAACACTTAACTTCTAATCATTCGGAACATATGGTATATATACGGGGGGTTCTTTGTGTGGATTTTTCACCCGACGTACTAGTTCCGTTTAGTTAGGGGTTAATAGGGAATATTCACATTCTAGAATGTTAAGTGTAGATATTTTTAATGTTTTATATCTGAAGATTTATGGTAATGTATTATTAATCTCTAAGATATGTTTGCGGAATTTCGGGGACGAAATTCTTTTAATGGGGGAAGAATGTAAAACCCCAAAAATTTGAATATTTTATAATAAGTAATAAATGTGTTACGTTATGATAAATGATATTTATTAATGTTTGAGTATGTTAGGAATTGATTTAAGATCAATTCAATGTATATATGTGAATATAGAAGTGATATCATGCACACAGGCACGGGCCTGAATCTGGGAAAAATGACAAGTTAAAAGTATATGTATTTTACATACTGAATCATTTGGAATTTGGAAAAACTTAAAATACCTAAGTTTTAGGTATCTTCAAGAGCTTTCTAAAAAATCTTATATCACCATATTCTAAGGTCGGACTAGGTTTCCTGGTTCGAGTCAAACAGGTTTGTTTCGAGTTTGCCTCTATAAATACTTGTGTTTTTTTTATGAAAGTTCCTCTCTTTTATCATATCTATAAACCCTAGTAGCCACCCTCTCTTCTCAAAAACCCTAGATCTTTTTCTTCTAAATTTTGAGAGCTTTGTGAAGCATAATACCGACACGATGGTGAGATCTTCGACGTGTGACAAGGGAGAACAGATTGTTTGTGCTTGTGGATTACTTGCTCTTTATTTCATAGATTAGAATAATATTTGAGGTAAGATTATCTTCATCCAAACACATCCCCATAGGTAAATAACTAATTTAGATGTTTAATATGTGTTTTCATGTTTAAATCTTAACTTGTGATGTTAAAAATCAGATTTCTTTTTTATGTTAAAACTTAAATCAATAATAGATTAATAATCCTTTTTATTGTTTATAATAGTATCATGATCATGATTATTAGGGTTATTCATAATTTTGTTTATATATTAGAAATTTAAGAGATGTACTAAATATATATTTTCTGCAGAAAACTGCAGCACTGTATAATCTTTAACTGAGATTTTGAGATACAAATAAACACCAAATATAACCAAATCAATTTATATATATATATATATATAGTTTATAAAACATAAAACTATTCTTAAAAAAGTTTGTATAGAGAAATATATGTTCTTTTTACTAACAATATGTCCTACAGAAAAACTGCTACACAAGTATAATGTTTAACTAGAGAGTTGGGATAGCAAAAGAACTCTAAACTGAACCAAACTTATGCCAATTGAAAGATGTATGAATATAGTTTTCAAAACAGAAAATCATTTCTAAAAATAGTTTTCCTAGAGAAAGATATGCTTGTTTTACTAATAGAAGTCTCGTCTGTTTTCCTGCTCATTTTGTGGAGCTGTGTTGCGCTGTTTTGAGATGCGTTCGTGGAGTTTTGAGCCGCTTGATGTTACACGTATAGTCATAAATATATTGTGTTACGTATTTGAGAATCCTAATGGGATTATGATGAGTTTTGATTTGATCATATTCGAATTAGATATCGTTCATACACATGTTAGATGTCGTTGATGAGCACAACTCAGTACTTTATGGGATAGTGCGTCGACATACCAGATATACACAGTTTATACATGAGGTGGATATCGTTAATGAGCTCAGTTTAGTACTACATGAGATAGTGCTTCGATATTCCCCATGTACAGGCCATTGAGTCGGATTTTAGGAGGCTTGATCTAGCCGTCCGTCTCGCACTAGGATGCGATGAGGCTCGTGAGCCGTATTTCTAGGATACCTATTTAGTAGTCCATCCCACACTCATGTTACGTACTGAGATCACAATGAGACTAATGAGCCGTATACACAGTTCAGGATACCTACAGGGTAGTCCGTTGCACTGAGACAATTACTTGATAGTCTAAGTGCAGATGTAGGTTAGGGATACGACCTATCACTGAACTATATGACTGAGATACGTTACTTTTGAAAGTATATAAAATTATGTGTTTATATTTTATTCTATCTCCCCAGTGATAGTGGAAGATATTATAAATATGATGTGTTGATGTCTTATTTCTTTTACTGTCTTCTTTACTTCTTAGTTGGGATCAATGATGATAGATTCATAACTTGAGACATATGATATATATATATAAGGGTTTCCTTATTTGGATTATTTTGCTCGATGTACCAGTCTCTTGTTGTGAATTTTCTAATTGTTGGTTTCATTAGATTGTCTTTTCTTAGTTTGGTATTAATGTTTAGATATCTACAATTTGAGGCTTATGGTATATACATGAGAGTTTCCTTGTTTGGATTATTTCACTCGACGTGCTACATCTCGTGTTGTAGGTTTCTAAATATTAATCTCACTTAGATACGAGGAAAATAAATCTAGGTAGACTATGCTTAATAGATAGAGCATTCATTCCATCTAGCAGCCCTTCTCCTGTGGGCGGATGGAAGTAATCTTGTTGTAGCATTCTGACGCTCTAGTTGTTGTTATTTTTTTAAATTATTTTTTAGGTAGTTTGGAGTTTTTGAGAGCCACAGGGTGACGGAGTTGTGACATAGTTGCCGTCGTGTATTTTTACTTGTAGAGTTTCCACTATAATTTTGAGTTTTATTCAGACATTAGAGTTTCATATTCATATTATAAAGACAATGTGCCTTAGTATGATTTTTAGTTGATTCATGTTGAGACATTTTCATTATTCAGATATCAAATATATTATAGTTGAGACATGATTCTTTTTATTTATGAGATATCTCTTCTATATTATGTCTTTTATATTTATTCCCTTTATTTTGCCTATTTTGTACCTGCACTTCTATTTGGTTTCACTAGAGGATATTGATGTAATTGGTAAAACGTGTTTATGCACAGTGTGGGTGCATGGCAGGTTTGATATTTTTGGTTTCACCTTAGACTGTAGCCTTGTGTGAACCCATGGGCGTCACACAATCAAACTTTGAGATTCTTTTTAATGGAATTATAGACTTTATAAAAGATGTAAAACTATATTATAAAGTCAATAAACCAAGAGTGAGTTATTTTCTCAAAGAAGCGTATAATGTAACAAAACAAAATAACGTGTATGTGTATGATATGAGCTTTATGTTGGCCTTCTTGTAGATATCTAAACAGTGAAAATAACGTGTATGTGTATGTATGACATGATATGAGCTTTATGTTGGTTTCATGATGTTATTTCTTTTACTGTCTTCTTTAAACAGTGAAGAGATCATCTATTGGTGTTTGAGCATCCAACTCTTCTCCTTCCACTCTTGGTCTATTGAGAAATTTTCTAAACTCAATCTAGCTTTATATTTTATATTGTTTGATTATCATTTTATTAAGCTAGTGTTCATATTGAGTTTAGTTGATTTTATTTTCTCTTTGTTTACACACACACAACCATTGAGCTTATTGTATTTACATTCATAGTATAATTGGGTTGTGGGATTATGTAGCTTAGAGAGCGAGCTTATAATTCGTTCTCATCCATTGTAGAGAACAAACACTTTGTATTGTGCTTATTGTGAGGATCACTTTGTAATACACTTGTACACCGAGAGAAGTGTGTGGCGAGAGTCGGGGATCATCCCAAGAGGAGTGGCGTCGCTTGACGAACCTAGGAAGAGGTTATATCCGAGCACTTGAGGGGGACACGTCTAGTTCAACACTTAAGAGGGTGTAGAGTGGGATTGCAAGAGTGTGTAAGTTGTAGAGTTTTTGGTAAACTAGAAAACCGTATTGTGTGGTGTAAACGTTATTCGGGTGAACGTAGAAAACCCGGTTGTGATAGTGGAGATCTCCTCGAGGTGAGGAGCGGAGACGTAGGTCAAGTGGTTAGACCGAACTCCATGATCATATCGTTTGTTTGTGATTACATTGACGCACCTTTTCTTTTATGTTCACATCTTATATCGTCTTTGTATATTGCTTGTTGATTATGTTGCCCACTATCTAGTTTAGATTGTTTACCCTTGTATTAATTATATATCCTTGCATATATCTCATAGTATATCTCATTGCTAGGATATTTATCTTTGTTTATATTGCTCATCCTAGCTCATATATATTGTTGTATTTCATACTTGCTAGGATAATTTATTAATTAATTTTAATTGGCATAAAATCAGATTAGATTAGCATAAGACCCTAATCACTCCCCTCTAGGGTCTAACAATTGGTATCAGAGCTTGGTGCTCTTTGATTTAAGGTCTAATTATCTTGAGTTAAAGATTCAAGTTATCTTTTTGTGCTAATTTTGTTTTGATTGTATTTGTATATTGCTTGCATATTTTTACAAATTATGGATATGAATGATTCATCTTGTTTAGACTATGATTCTAGTATTGCTCCTAAATTCAATGTTTTCCCTTATGCTCAATGATATTTTAGATTCAAAATATTTGTTCAATCTAAAAATATCAATTTATGGGAAGTCATTAATTATGCTTATATTATACCCACATTGGAGAAATCCAAGTGGAATAAAAATGATAAAAGATTATTTATTATGAACAAGCTCTTGTTGGAATTCTTACATAATGCATTTGATTCATCTTTGTCTAACAAGTTTGTTTATTTTGATAGTGCTTACACCTTATGAAAATTTATTGAAGCACATCAAGGAGACTTGGAGGCGAACCGACAAGCTTTGGAGGATCCCGCTTTAAGTTCATATGGAGCATCATGCACACGGCCACTAGGCGATAGCCCTAGTGAGGTTTGCGAGTTCGAATCCACTAATGATTTATCTAGTGATGAACTTGCTTGTGCTAGTAAAAAATTATTGCATGCCTTTAACAAATTACATAATGATTAATTAATTTACAAAGCAAACATGAAGATTTAAAATCCGATCATGAGAAGTTAGCTTCCAAATTTGATATCATTTCTCAAGAAAGTGCCTAAGGGCTCATTTCAGGTGGGGATTAATTATCAAGAGGAGGAGGTGCTGCCAAATTGAGGAGTCAAAGGAGCACGAATTTCAGCGAGGGTTGACAGATCTTGGCGAGTTCTTCGGCATAAAGAAGGAGAGTTCGAGAAATATGACGCCCGTTTCCTCTATTTCCTTGAGATCAAGCTTGGTCTTGATCTCGAGAAAAGCTACTAATTTCTTTTGGTCGATCTCATCGCTTCAAATCAAATACTTCCTTGGTGAAGGTGGAGCTCTGCCGAATTTTCAACAACCGGATCTGATCGACGGTCATCCACGGATAAACCCCGGCACAGACAAAGATCTCACGCAAGGCAGCGGGTGATAAACGTCCTCTGTGTTTTGTTTGAACGAGAATTATATCTTTTATTTTCATTGTGTAAAGGTCTTATAAAAAGACTGATCTTTTTGAACTTATTGTAACGATCGAAGTTGTAAAGAATTATACAATGAAAAAAAAAATTCGACGCAAACAAACTGGCGACCACAGTGGGAGTCAACGGTCTCGCTGCCGAGGCCGTCGTGTCACAACCGATGATTAAGATCCTGGTTGAAGAGGTGGTCGAATATGAGTTCGGGCCGTCGTGTCACAACCGATGATTAAGATCCTGGTTGAAGAGGTGGTCGAATATGAGTTCGACCAACAGAAGTACGAAGAATACCTCTCGTCCTCCTCCTCAAGACTCTCCGCTTCTCGCAAGCGCAGGAAGATCAACGCCCCCGTTGCTGTGGTAGCTAAATCTTGCAATGCCCTTCCGGCCTCTAACTAGTCTGGATCTGCAGATCTGAACTCCTCCTCAATCAAGGTGTTGAGTACAGAAGGCGCGCCCACTTTATCGAAGAGAGCTCGCCAAAGGCTGCGCCAACGCGTTGCGCGCTAACTCTTTAGGGCTTTGGAGTCAATTGACGGGATCCGTTACGAGGCGGATCTGAAAATTAGGCAACGCCAAGCGCCCAAACAACGGACAAATACCCTCTCTTCCAAACCACCAACAAGTGAATGGGTACAAGTCAAAAGGACCCGTTCAACTCTTGAAGAGCGGATCAAAAAGCGTCACGTACTGCTTGCGTACGCGCGAATTCTTCCGCAAGAGGCCAAAAAGTTGCAGAGGGAAAAAGGAAAAAAAAAGCCATAAAGACTGCACAAAGTATGGAGGCCAAAGTTTCCAAGACGAATGCTGAAAAAATCAAGAAAAATGGGTCACTCGGATCCGACCCTCCAAGTTACGGGTCACTTGGATCCGACCCTCCAAGTCCTGGGTCACTTGGATCCGACCCTCCAAATTGCGGGTCACTTGGATCCGACCCTCCAAATCACGGGTCACTTGGATCCGGCCCTCCACTTCGCGGGTCACTTGGATCCAACCCTTCACTTCACGGGTCATTTGGATCCGACCCTCCAAATCACGGGTCACTTGGATCCGACCCTCCAAATCGCAGGTCACTTGGATCCGACCCTCCAAATCACGGGTCACTTGGATCCGACCCATCCGACCCTCCAAATCGCAGGTCACTTGGATCCGACCCTCCAAATCACGGGTCACTTGGATCCGACCCTCCATTTTGTGGGTCACTCAAATCCGACCCTTCACTTTACAAATCACCCAAATCCAACCCTCCAACCCACGGGTCGCCCAAGTCTGACCCGCGCCAGGGTCAAGACAGAAGACGTTCTACACCGGTTTCGTCGATCCCTTCGAGTTCCGCATCTCCAGTGGAGCCCCGCGATAGCGTGGATTTGTCCCGATTCAAAGTGAGGATGGTCGATCGCCTAGGTCATTTGCATGAGGATCGAGGCAAAGTTCCGATCGAAGAACGCTTGGGTTCAGTGATTGAACCCCGAGTGACTCGTCGAGCTGGGGGTCGCACACGCCCTCGCAACAATTTCGAGCCTTCTCATAAAAGAAAAACTCTAGTTTCACCCTCAGAAAAGTGTGAGTCCAAACGTGTGACTCCTGCAGACACCAATAAGGAGTTGCATACTCAGATGAAAACACGTCAGACAAACGAACGCGTTATACCTGAGGAGTCGTGCCAACACACGATAGGTTGCTCTGGTCATCAGACTGATGAGTTGTACTATCGAGCTGGGGATACGAATAAGTCTCGAAAGAGAAATACCCAAGAATCGGAGTCTCACTGCCCATGCGCTAAGATTATCAGGGTAGTCTTATCAGCGTGTAGCTGTTCCAAGACCGCTCCGTAGAGGGTCTCGGTATTCAAGAGGATCTCTAACGGAACGACCAAGTCCAAACCAAAACGTTTTTGCAAGAAACGACCGGCTGTTCGAGATGACGAATTCCCAGAAGTTACCATCAATATGGTCAATAAGGGAAAGTCCCCGATTGTTTCAAGTGGTTCTAGCCCTGATTTTTCTCCATGAAGAAGAGTTAATTCGGGAATAGCTCGACTGATGTCTCGACTCTAGCTGAAAGCGGTCGGACCTGAACAATCCGCAGTCACGGTTAATATGGCTGGGAGGAGAAGTTCTGATCCACTCATATCTCATCGTCTAACCCAGTTGCGATCGGGAACCATTAGACAAAGAGATTATTAGCGAATGCAGAGGGGATTATCCTCGGATGGCGAAGCATCAGATGCCAACTCTACAGTCGCTTTTGACAAAACGGTATCCAACCTAGGGGAATCCCGGGAAGTGTTTATGATTAACACCGAGGAAGTAACCAAAATGGTTGAGGATGCCTTTGCCAAGCAAAAAGAGAACTTCAAGTTCGAAATGAAAATGTCTATGCAACGAATGAGGGAAGAACACGACCAACAAATCCAAGCTTTGTCAAATCAACTTGGTGAATCTAGCCGTCGCAACGTTGCTAACCAAGCGGATAGCGATTCATATGTGGATGAACGTCTTAATGCTGATAACCCTCCCGTTGACCAAAATGCTGGGGGTAGCCCCACTAAAGATAACAACGCTAGGGGTGGTTCCACTAAAGATGACAATATCGGGGGTGGCCGTGTTATTCCTCTTAAGAATCGTCCAGTGCCCGATACAAGCGACGATGAGAAAATAAAAGATCTAGAGAGCAAAATCAACGCTCTAATGTCTGTTCAAGAGGTAAAAGGATCGACATTCTATGTCCCTATCCAAGAGAGTGGGATTCAATAGCATACCCGACGAAGTTCAACCTGATCAACTTTATGCCGTTCGATGGGAAGGGTTCGCCCACTCAGCATCTGATCTATTTCAAGTTCCACTTGGGCATGATCTCCGGTAATGAAGCCTTGATGGTTCGGTCATTTGTTGGCACCCTTCACGGGCCCGCCTTCGATTGGTACCATCATCTCAAGTCTGCAAGCATCAACAGCTGGGACGACCTGGAGAATCTGTTCCTCTCTCATTTCTTTGATGATGATGCCGATGTATCAATCAGAACACTCTTTGATGAGAAACAAGAAGATGAAGAGACAGTCGATGACTTCATCAAATGTTTTCGGAATAAGGCGATGAACTGCCGAGATCCGATCACGGAGGACTTCATCCTCCAAACATGTCATAACAACCTATCTATTAAGATATTGGAAGTTATGGGAGTCACACCGTCCAACACATGGAAAGAGCTGAAGACGCGCGGAGAGCAGGCCGAATGCTTCCTCAGAAGGAAACAGGCCGAGAGAAGCCAACTGATGGCTAATCCTCCGAACTCAAGCTTCGTCTCCCGTAGAAAGGGGAAAGCATATGCAGCAGCTGTTGATGCTAATCAGACGTCGTAACAGCAATCTCGAAGATAGCAGAAGACTTTAGGTTCAAGACTCCAAAAAGAGTACTCCTACAAGAACGAAGACGTTCCAACCATCTTCGAATCCCTCCTTGAAAATAACAAGATCAAGCTACCACCTATCACAAATCAGGAGGAAGCTGACAATACGGTGGATCTAAAGTACTGTGCGTACCACAGGAGGGTCCTTCGTCCCACCAAGGATTGCTTTGCTCTTAAGAATAGCATCCAAACACTGGTTAAAGCCGGCATCATAATGCTGGGATAAGCTAAATGAGAATGGCGATACTCCAACAAGTATACGAGTATAAACTGCTTCTTAATACTCCAATAGGCACACGAGTCTAAACTGTTTCCCACTTTTGATAGGAAGTTCCTGGAGAATATTACGCTAATATTCTTAAGGATAACCCGGTCATGTAACTGAATATAATATCCGAACCAGTTCCTCAAAGGAAGCTGGGGGTGGATGATTTATGTAACGGGAAGTTCCCGAAAGAATGCTACATGTAATTTTCTTAGGGATAACCCGATCATTACAAACGAAGTGATAAACACTAAACCCCCACCGATCAGACTAATTGACGGTGGGACCATCAAAATTCCTTTCAGTTAAATCCGCTCAAACTTTCGCTGTATCTGTGCACTCAACATCCTCAATGTTAAAGTCCGGACATGGTACTCAGAATTTTAATGTCTTAATCCTTGACGAATTATCAAACCCATTCATGTTAAGTTCTTATCACTTGACACCAAGAATCCCCATTAAGTAATCGGTACAAGTCAACTGATAATCACATTTTATTACAATTTTATACCCTCATTATCTATTTTATATGAATAAATATACCACTAATAATTGCTTTTATCTTTAATTGCAGGTTAATGAAGAATAAGAGCCCAAACTCTCATCTCTCAACAAAAAGCCCTTGATTTAATGAAACCCATGAAGCCAAAGGAAATCTTTCAAATATTTAAGAAATAATTCAAAGCCCAATGGAAAATCAAGAGAAAATGCCAAGCCCAAAAATCCAAGCCGAAGCCCAAGACACAAGCCCAAAAGCCAAATACAAGAGTTCTGTGGACAGCAACCAGAAGAAGGCAGGCATCGATGCCTGCATCGATGGGGGTATCGATGCCTGCATCGATGGGGGTATCGATGCCTGCATCGATGCCTGTATCGATGCCTGCATCGATACCATCGTACAGTTTGTTATAGATCTAAGGCTGAAATTTGTTATTTTTGGATAAGATTTTAATCCTATAGCTCTCATTCACTGATATTTACTATAAATAGGGGTAGAGAGTGAGGGGTTAAGGGTGTGAAAAATTTTGTAACTCCATTTGGAGAGGAGGGCTACTCTTAATTGAGAAGGCCTTCCAAAAATTATAACTTTTGTTGTAATTAATAATAATAATTTTTTTCCTCTTTAAATTTTCTTTTCTCCTCTTTGTTGGATGATGAGGATGGAGATGAAGAGCAATTTGAAGGTTTGTATTTTTTTATTTTCCTCTTTTATTTTTTTATAATTTTTTATTATTGCTTATTAGTTAGATTTACATTCATGCTTGTAGTGTAGATTTATTTTCTTATCTTTTTTATTTCTTTTTGTACTTTAATTTGTAGAGTAGAATTATTTTCTTGCATTTAATTTCTGTAATTTATTTTGTAGTTTAGATTTTTATTCTTTGTAGTTAGATTTATTTCTTGTTCATAGTTTAGATTTTTCTTTTCTTTTTATTTTTGTAATTAGTTCTTTTTCTTCTTGTTTTTATTTCTTAAGATGTGAAATTAATTCTTGTAGGAATCTTAGAATTGTATGATGCTAATCTAATTTCCTTTATATTATACAAATTATTCTCTTACACTTAAATAGTCATGTTTAGGATAATCAACTAGTGAACTAATCTGTAGAAGAAGAATTTGATAATCTATGCTTATCTTAAATGGTTTGATAGGTTATGCTTATGAATTCTAGGATTACTATCTTGTTGTTATTTTTATCATGAATAATAATTTTAACTTAGATGATAATTTGATAGGTTATACTTTCCTTAAATGGTTTGATAGTCTATGCTTAATAAATCTAAGTTGAAATATGATAAAAAGAGAATAGTTTGTATTTTATATTTGAGATTAGTTAGTGGATTAAATTCTAGATTTCTCATATCTTAATTGAATCCTCCATCTTGACTTTCTTTAATTTTTCTTTTTATTCTTGATTTTATTTCTTGATTCTTTCTTCTTTCTTGCATTGTGATTTTATTTATTCTTTGATTCTTATTTCTTTTCTCTAAAATTCAATTTATTGTTACTTGCATATAAATCAAAACAACCACTCATCATATCTCTCTCCACAATCGCACTTATTCTTTAATCCTATTTTATCACGCACAAAACATAATAACCAATTCTAATAATCTCTTAAAATCACCTTCCTCGTAGGATCGATAACTTTTTATACTATAACTTGATCAATTTTGCACTTGCAATTTTGGTACATAATTATGCCGCATCAAGTTTTTGGCGTCGTTGCCAGGGAAGGTGCTAAAATAAGATTTTATTATTTTGGTTCTTTAACTTGTGTGTTTTCTTGTAAAGGAACCGCTTGGAACTTGAAAGTCTTGGATTGAAGAACAAGAACTTAGAGAATTACTTCGGGTAAGTCCTCTTTCTAGTTTTCAATTCCATCTTTTTAGTTAGCTTCACAATTAGAGACAATTAGGATTAAAAAAATCAAAAAGATTTTATTTTTGTTGACCATAATAAAATCTACCTTTCACTTGGACATTAACTAACAAGATAATAAATTCAAACAAGAGCTCTCTTCTCACATTTGATTGTTGTTGACCATAATTAAAAAATATAAAAATTTCTTTTTATCATCCTTTTTAGTCGCTTTTAATTTCTAGTATTGCATTTCATATAGTGTAGGAATTCACTAAAGTGATTGTAGCACTTGATTTGGCACACACTTAAAATATTCTTAAGGGAAAAACCCATAATCAAGATAAGGTAAGGGATTTCATCACCCTTTCCTTAGCCCACAAATTACTAATTTCTCACTTCACAAACCCAAGCCTTCTAAAAACTCATTAGACGTTGGCCCCTAAGGATTCGAGCTCAATAAGGAACAAGAAATCCTTAAGTGAACCGGTTTAAGTTTTTTCAGATTAGTTTGTGTCTAAAGAAAGATTTAGGGGTTGCGCAAAGCGCTCCGCAAGGAAAAAGGTACTTAATTGATCTTTGATCACCCTCTAGTACCATCCTTACCTGGCTAACTACCTGGGTAAAACTGTAAGAGTTTTTGGTTAGGAGCTAGTCTAGTTGAGTTAGGCTAAACCCTAGAATTAGAGTTGATTAAAAAGTGATTGCTTTGATTTGTTTTAGTTAGGATTTTTCTTTTTCTTTATCTTTTCATATAAAAAACTAATTTTCTTTCTTTCCTTAAAAAGAAAATTTTTTTATTTTGGTGTATGTAAACTTGGGTTCGGGATAATTCTCATCGTTTAATCCGTGTTAAACCAATTCAAGAAATGGCAAATCAACCCGTTCTCTAGGATAAGTGTTACCCCATCAGAAATGCAATTCCATCTTGCATAAGACTCCCCGAAGCAAATGGAGCAAATTTCGAGCTTAGACCGTATTACATAAATATGCTTCCTAAATTCCTAGGTAATAAAACAGAAGATGCATATATTTTTATCTCGGAATTTGAGGAAGTGTGTATTATGATTAAAATGAGAGAATTAACCGAAGATGCAATTAAGCTCAGATTTATTCCATTTGCTCTTAAGGACAAAGCTAAAAAATGGCTGTACAGCTTACCGACAAATTCCATCTCAACTTGGGAGGAATTTGTCACCATTTTTCTTAAGAAATTTTTCCCTATTCACAAAACGGTAAATTTTAGGAACATCATTCAAAACTTTAAAATTGTCCTGGGAGAGCCATTCTGGAAATATTTTGACCGATTTAAAGATTTTTTAATCCAATGTCCTCATCACGGTCTAGAAAAATAGCGACTGTGCCAAGTCATATATGAAGGATTGGACTATTCTTCAAAAACATCTTTAGAATCGATGTGTCAGAGAGATTTTATGAAAAAAAACGCAGATGAAGCTTAAGAATTTCTAGAGAGTTTATCCGAGAAAACAATGCAGTGGGAAAACTGTGATGATAGGGTTTCATCTATTCCCCAATCTAAGTCTAGTGGTCTTTCCCGGGAGTCAAACATTGCTTCTGAAGCAAAGATGACGACAATTCTACGGAGGTTAGAAGCCTTAGAAGTTAAGGAACGAGCTCCAACTCAAATCAATCATATTTCTGCCCTGGGATGTCATAACTGTCAGTCTTCTACCCATGTTTCAGAGGAATGCCCTCTCCTAGGAAACAACCACGCCTTAGAACAGATGAACACTGCATTCCAGCACCCTAGAAATGATCCATTTTCTCTAACCTATAATCCAGGTTGGAGAAATTATCCCAATTTTGCGTGGAATTAAGGAAATTCTCATGGAAACCAAAACTTCATTCCCGCGTCGAACCAACAATTCCCTAGGGGAAACACTGTCCCGTTCAACTCACCAAACAATTTCCAACAAGCTAACCCAGTTTTTCCAACCCAACATCCTCATCCTCACCAGCCTACAAATCCTTTAAATTCCAATCATGACAAACATTTGAGTGTCTTAGAAAAGGGTTTAGAAGATATAATCAAAGCTTCTACACAAACTACCAACATGTTGACCCAGTCATCCACCACTCTAAATTCATTCATGCAAACCACCGGCCAAGTGCTCAACTTGAACACTCAAGCCATAGCCCGGTTAAAAACCCAACTTGGGCAACTAGCCACTGCCGTAAGTGAGAGAGAAAAAGAAAAATTCCCAAGTCAACCTGTTGCAAACCCTAAAGACAATGGATCCAGTTCAAACAATCCAGCTTAATTGAATGCAATTCACACTCTAAGATCAGGGAAACAAATATACAATCAGGTTAGAATGCCACCGGATCAAACCCCTTCTCACATCCAACTCACTCCTTCCGATGAAGAAATTCCTTCGATAACCAAAACGCTGAACTTGAGATTGAGCCTGATCTAGATAGGTATAGGCCCGTTGCCCCCTTTCTAGATAGACTCAAACCTAGAAAAAACTCTCCGCGGGTGTAGGCATGTAAAATTGCTTATAAGTTCCTTGGTATAGCTCGGCGCGGTGATTCGACAAACCATCGAGTGACGAGGCGACGAGGTCAACGAATCGCACGTGAGCAACGGAATGCATCCATTCGCGTGCGGAATCAAGCCAACGGTTCTGGGAGTCAACGAGTCATCCAAACAAGAGCGGACTCGGATGAATCACGACCGAATCAAGATCGGTTTCGGACTCGAACTCAGAAGTGGATTTACTGCCAAATCAGGAATCAGATTTACTGCCAAATCAGGTCAACAAATCGAGTCCAGACAAATCAACCGCACAACCGAATCACGAACAAAACGGGAACAACGACAAAACGACAAAGGCCGAGTCACCTCAGCCCAGATCTGTGCCTAGGCACAGATCTGGGTGCCTATAAATAGGCCAAGGGTGGTTCATTTTCGAGGTTGGAACTTTGAGAGCCGAAACTCTGCCGAATTGAAGATTGAGCTCAGAGTTTTGAAGACTTGAAGACTTGAAGATTCAGATCTGGTTCTCGGCGAACGTCCACGTCACAAAAGGCAGGATTTCGAGAGAGGTAAAGATCAGATCTGAGATCTACACGAAATCACACTCCGGATCAAAGCTTGGCCTTTGATCCCGAGATTTGGACGATTATTTCCTTGGTGAAAATTAATCCCCCCGCTATTATTTCTTTCGCGAATAATACCCGTGAATCGTGTAGATCCGACCGATCTAGATCGCGCGTGGTCCACGGATTAACCCGGCGTCGGTAAAGAACCCACACAAGCGAGCGACCGCAAAACAGGAGCTGCGCGATTTGTTCTAAAAGGAGAAATTTGTAATCTTTTTATTTTCTTTTGATTTCGTTGTAACCGGATCTAAAAAAGACCGGATCTTTTGTAACGAAAAAAATCAATTATTACTTGAGATACAATGAATTCAATGAAGGCAATTTGCACCGCGAACAATCTGGCGACCACAGTGGGACCGCCGATCTCGCGCTGGAGAGATCGTCACGTCGCAGCCGCGGATCTCAATCCTGGTCGTGGAGGAGGTCGAGTACGAATTCGACCAGGCCAAGTTCGAGGAGTATCTCTCATCCTCGTCCGGTCTACTCCCCCCACAATCCAGAAGCTCTCCTCCAGGAGAAAAGCTCGTTGGTTCGAAGAAGTCAGAATACCAACGACGCTTCTCACCCCCACGCTGGACGCAAAAGTTGCGTCGGGTGAAGTTGCCCCGACCTCCAACGAGCGTCAAAACCTATTCTGCGACGCCTCACATATTAAAGGGCGTTGTGACTCTCTCAAGAGAGCCCGCCAGAGGCGACGTCGAACGCTTGCGCGGCAAATCGCTAAGGCGATGGAGTCTACAGACGGAGTCCGCTGCAAACGATCTGAAGTAAGTAGGAAGGCAAACAGCCCAACAAGCGAAGAATAGGCGGTTTCTCCAAGCTGCCGACGAACGATGGATCCGGGTCCAAACGGAACCGTTCGACACTCGAAGAGCGGATTCACAAACGCCGTGCATTGCTCGCACAAGCAAAAATCCTTGTGCAGAAGGCCGAGGAGTTGAAAAAAGAAAGAGTGGCCAAAAAGCCGCCATCAACCCGCCAAGTGTGGAGGCCGAAGCAGCCTCCAACCAAAGTTCAACCTCCGGTGAATCAACCAAAGTCGTTGGTAATCCCAATAGCTTTTACGGGAGATCATGCAGAGTCATCCCGAAGGAAAAAGTCAGTCTTGGAGCGCCTAGAGCGTCTGGGCCCAATGAAGAAGCTCCGGACGACGCAACATGCTGGGGGTCGCCATTACCCTCAACATGACAAAGAGACCAGGGCAGTTACGCGCACCAACTTGCGCATTGAAGTCCAGGAGCCCGCCGAAGACTCACGCCCAAAAATGCATGTTACGAGGCGCGTGACTTTCGAAAGCCCTAAGAAAACAATTCCCCCTCAGAAGGAAACGTTATCATCTGATGACGATAGCGTTATACCTGAGAAGTCATGCCAACACATGATAGGTTACTCAGATCGTCAAGCAGATGAGTTGTACTATCGTGCTGGGGGTACGAGTAAAACCAGGAAGAGGAGTCCCCAAGAACAGGAAACTCAATGCCCCTGTTCCAAACTCATTCAGGCAGTATTGTCTGAATGCAGCTGCATCAAGGCGGTCCCTGAACGAGTTTCGGTTTTCGAAAGACTCAGTACCGAAACGCCAAAACCAAGGCCTAGGCGTTTCCGACGAAGAAGAACGGTGGGTGAAGAGGGAGAATTTCCGAGGGGCACCACCAACATGACCAGCAGAGGGACATCGGCGCGAGATAATCTCGAGTCAATTCTGAAAGCATCCCGGCCTAGAACCCGTCTGCAGTCCGGAACCATCAAGCGAGCAACCTATGGTAGGGTTCGGACAAGACTCCCTTCAGAAGATGAAGAATCTGATGCTGGCTCTGCGGTTGCATCAGATAATACGGTGTCCAGCGAGGGACAACCTTGCGAGGCACTTATGATAAGTGCGGAGCAAGTGGCCAAAATGCTTGAAGACGCCTTAGCTAAGCAGCAGGAAACCTTCAGGTTCGAAATGCAGATGGCCATGCAAAACATGAGAGAAATGCATGACCAACAAATCCAAGCATTGACGAACCAGCAAGGCGAACCAAGTCGTCGCAACCAAGTTCATCAGGAGGACGAGGATACGAATGAAGCTCGTAACACTAATAATCCTCCCGTCAATGCAGGGGGTGGTAACGAGAATACTAGTGAAAACACAGGTGAAAACTTAAAAATTAAAAATCTTGAGAGCAAAATCAACACGTTGATTTCCGCTCAAGAGATGAAGAAAACAGGTATTCCGTGTCTATACCCAAGAGAGTGGGAATCAATCCCATATCCGGCGAAGTTTAACTTAATTAACTTCACGCCGTTTAATGGGATGGGTTCGCCCACTCAACATTTGATTTACTTCAAATCACACTTGGGGGTAATCTCCGGCAATGAGCCTCTGATGGTGCGGTCATTCGTCGGCACTCTTCGCGGAGCCGCCTTCGATTGGTATCGCCGCCTCAAGCCAGGTAGCGTAAACAGCTGGGACGATATGGAGACTATGTTCCTCACTAATTTCTTCGACGATGACACCGAGATATCTATCGGATCATTGCTCGATGAGAAGCAGAAGGACGGGGAGTTAGTCGACACCTTCGTCAAAAGGTTCCGGAACAAGGCGATGAACTGCCGGGACCCGATCATCGAGGAATTCATCCTCCAGACTTTCCACAACAACCTCGCACTGGACGTGTTAGAAGCAATGGGGACAGCACCGTCCAAGACATGGAAATATATGAAGGTCCGAGGAGAGCAAGCCGAGCGATTCCTCAGAAGAAAGAAGGCGGAGAGAGGCCAACAGGCGACAAATGCTCCAGCACAGAATTGTTAGCCCTTATGTTTTTGATGATGTTCTTACAACCACCATTATCGGTACTAATGGCTTATTGAGTGTAAATGTAGTAAACTCATTTGTCAAGCTCGTTAGTGCCATTAATGGAGGATGGATGGAATATATGCTACAACGAAGATATCCAAAGGAGGAGGAGGCCAAGAGATGAAGCAACGTTATTTCAAGAACGACAAATTCGATCAAAAGCTTCATCCGATTCAAGCTATATCAAAGCTCAAGTATATTGCTCTCTATATGAGGATATTAGCTTTCTTTTGTTTTTCTCTCTAGTGCTAGAATGTAGGCAAAGAGTTACTGAGTTTACTTGAAGCTATTGGGAATCACACACACGTTTTTAGACTTGTGCTTTTAAGCGTTTTTTTCACAAAATACTATTTTTCACAAGTATGAATACCTATCTGCAAAATTCTTTTTCCAAGCAGTTTGTTTTTAGTATTAAAAACATTTTATAAAGTTTCAGAATTTGCAGAGGTCAAATAAATATTTTGCAAATATTTCAAGTTGGTCAAAAATCAGATTTCAGAAAATATCAGAAATCGGTCGACCGGTCCGGTCGACCGATCCGATGACCTTTCTTCAGTATGTTTCCAGAGTGTCGTCGGTCGACCGGTACGGTCGACCGAATTTTCAATCTTTAATCGGTCGACCGTGCCGGTCAACCGATGAGTCTCTGAGTGTTTTACCAAATTTCCTTAGCTTCTCGCGGTCGACCGAATTTTTCGGTCGGTCGACCGAAGGCATTTTTCGGTCGACCGAAATTTCCTTCGGTCAACCGATTTTTGCCTCTGGTCAGCCGCGACTTTTTTAAACGGTCATTTACATCGTTTACTGTGCTTTCACTTGTTAGTGTTTGGCACAGTCTGTGATGAGGGTCTGAAGAAGAGATTATTATCTCATTTGGGAAGATTTGTTTTTGTTTTAAAATGATTTAAACTTTTCTATATAAACCCCCCCAGACCTCTTCTTCTTCCTCAGCCCTAACGTTTGAAAAACCAGAGAGCTTTTTCTGTTTCCTGAGTAAATTTTCAAAACTCTGTTTTTCTCTCTGTTTCAAGTGTGATTCACCTCCCAGCTTCAGTATACCTTCTCTTTGCTATAAGGGCTGTGTAAAGAGAGGTTCTTGCATTTCTTTCTTCTGCTGTGTGAGTGAGATCTGTGGAGATCTACTGTGAGGGAGTGTGATCTGTGAGATCAAACTGTGTAGTGAGAGAGATCTGTGGAGATCGCTGTGTAGACGAAGTTCCGGCTTCCAAACCGGGTGTGTAGTGGATTTCTCCTCGAGAGTGGGGAGCGGGGACATAGGCCAGAGGGCCGAACCTCGTTAACACATCGCGCGTCAAGGATAACGAACACCTAACCTTATCTCTCTTACTTTTATTGCATTTCTGTTTTGTGGTTTGCTTGTGCTGATTTTTAATTGCATATTAGAGCCTCTTGACCCTAATCACCCCCCTCTAGGGTGCAACAATTGGTATCAGAGCTTGGTCTCTATATCAGTTTTTGGTTTAACAACCTTAGAGAAAAGATCTAATGGAGGCTTCTTTGAATATGCATATGTTAGAAGGACAATCCACAACTAGACCACCTCTCTTTCGTTGCATTGATCTTGACATCCTAGGGCTTATAGAAAAGAAATATGTAGAGAAGTCCAAAGTTGAGAACATGTCCGATGATGAAAGACACCTTGCCAATCTAAATGCTAAGGCCATGAACGCCTTAATCTGTGGTCTTTCCCCTAATGAATACAATAGGGTTTTCACGTGTGCAACCGCATACGAAATTTGGCAAAAATTATGTGTCACACATGAAGGAACACCCCAAGTTAAAGAATCTAAGATTAGTGGACTCATGCATGATTATGAGCTATTTAAAATGCTTCCTAATGAATCCATTGATGCTATGTTTTCCCGTTTTACTAATATCATCAATGAATTGCATGGTCTTGACAAGCAATTGTCCATTCAAGAAATGAACTACAAGATACTTCGTTCCTTGACTCCGCATTGATGCTATATTTTCCCGCTTTACTAATATCATCAGTGAATTACATGGTCTAGATAAGCAACTATCCATTCAAGAGATGAACTACAAGATACTTCGCTCCTTAACTCCGGCGTGGGAGCCCAAAGCCACGGCCATTGAGGAAGCTCATGACCTCACTACCTTAGCTCTTGATAGCCTTATCGGAAAGCTCAAAGTGCATGAGAAGAAGCTCAAGGGAAAGGAGAAGGAGGAAGTGCCATCACGTGAAGTTGAGGAGCCGTCACCAAAGTTGAAGACCATAGCTCTCAAAGGAGCTAGTGACAACTCATCTTCGTCGTCGGAGAGTGAAGTCGATTTTTCTAGAGAAGTGGCTCATCTCTCTAGAAGAATCTCTAGACTTATAAAAATGAACAAAAAATTTAACCCTCGATCTAACAACAAGTTTTCCTCTCGTGTAGGTAAATGTTTTGAGTGCAATAAACCGGGTCACATCGCTAAGGATTGCCCCAAGCTCAAAGAAAAGTACATGAAGTACAAGAAGAAGAAGGCTATGTATGCCGGATGGGAAGAATCCGAACCAAGTGACTCGGATAGTGATGAAGAAGGAGCCAAACTTGCTCTTCATGACCCAAATGTTTGTTTCATGGCAAATGAACATGAGGTAATATCCGAGGCCGAAAGTGAATCTTTCTATATGCAATGTGACATAGCTATGGCTTTAGAAGAGTTGAACTTTGAATTTAAAAGAATGTCTAAAGAATACTCTTCTTTCAAAAAATTGCATGCCTCTTGTGATATTAAGCTAGAACAACTAACAACCTCTCTTGCTCTAAAAGATGAATTGCTAGGAGATCTCGATTTCGAGAACAAGCAATTAAGATCAAAGATTGAAAGACTAGAAATTGAGGGTTGTAGGACTAGACCCACTCATGTTTTTGCTAATTATCATCATGGTAGAAATAAGTTTTATGGCTCTCACTCTCATGCATACAAAAGAAATTTTGTGTGCACATATTGTATGAGACATGGACATATTTCTACTCATTGTAGAATCAAAGACAATGAAGATTTTTATGGTTTGATATGGGTACCCAAAGGTACCAAGACTACTAACCACCAAGGACCCAAGACATGGGTACCTAAAGCTACTACACCTTCATCTTCTTCTTTTGTAGGGAACGTCACGGCAACGACGTAAGGAGATGTGGTACCTTGATAGTGGTTGCTCACATCATATGACGGGCAACAAAGAGTTATTTGCAACCCTATCAAGGATTGAAGGAGGCAATGTCTCCTTCGGTGGTGGTGAGAAAGGTAAAATCATTGGTATCGGTTCTATTGGTAAGAAACCCTCACCCATTATTGAAGATGTCTATTTAGTAAGTGGTTTGAATCATAATCTTCTTAGCATTAGCCAATTAAGTGATAAAGGTTTTGATATTTCTTTTAAACCGGATAAATGCATCATTAGTATGGATGGAAAAATTGTTTTTATTGCAAATCGCAAGTCTAATGTTTACATTTTTGAGATGAATGAGTTAGTGAATCAAGATGTAAAGTGTCTTGCGGCAATTGATGAAAATCCTTGGATTTGGCACAAGAGACTTGGACATGCAAATATGGAGTTAATATCAAAATTGTCTAAGAAGAATCTTGTGAAAGGGCTACCTAGCTTGCACTTCATAAAAGATACAATTTGTGAGGATTGTGCCAAAGGTAAACAAACAAAATCTTCTTTCAAATCCATCCATGAGGTATCGACTTCTAAACCCTTGCAATTACTTCATCTTGATTTATTTGGTCCTATGCGTGTTACCTCTCTTGGAGGCAAACACTATGTTTTTGTGATTATTGATGATTTTTCTCGTTTTACATGGACAATATTTCTTGCTAAGAAAAATGATTGTTTTGAAGAATTTGCTAATCATGTTAAAAGGATTGAAAATGAAAAAGATTTGAAAGTTGTTAAAATAAGAAGTGATCATGGTGGTGAATTTCAAAATGAATTTTTCTATGATTTTTGTGCTCATCATGGTATAACTCATATGTTTTCCGCTCCTAGAACACCACAACAAAATGGTGTTGTTGAACGGAAAAATCGCACCATACAAGAGATGGCACGCACTATGCTTAATTCTTTTGATTTGCCAAAATATTTTTGGGCGGAAGCCGTCAACACGGCTTGCCATGTTTTAAATCGTGTTTTGATTAGACCAAAGCTTAAGAAAACCCCTTATGAACTTTATTTTGGAAAAACTCCTTTCATTGGCTATTTTCGTGTCTTTGGTTGCAAATGTTTTATTTTAAATACAAAAGATCACCATGATAAATTTGATTCCAAAATTGATGTTGGTATTTTCTTGGGTTATGCACCTCGAAGTAAGGCTTATAGGGTCTTCAATAAACGAAGCCTCGTTGTTGAAGAGTCTATAAACGTTACTTTTGATGAGACTAATGTTGGCTCTCAAGTTGTTTTGCCTAGGAAGGATGATGATGATGATATTGAGGGAGGATTGGACTTGTTGCAAATCAATGACACTCCCTCTATAGAAGTTCAAAAGGATGTGGATAGCACAAACGCTCAAGATCAAGTTGAACCACCTAAAGCTTGGAAATTCACATCAAACCATCCAAAGGAACAAATCATTGGGAGCCCTTCAAAAGGAGTTATAACTCGCTCAAAAGCCTTGAGTGAATGTGGTAATGTTGCATTTCTATCTCAACTAGAACCTAAAAAGGTTAATGATGCTTTAAATGATGAGTTTTGGGTTTTGGCTATGCATGAAGAATTAAACAATTTTCAAAGAAATGAAGTTTGGAAGTTAGTTCCTAGACCTAACAATGCTAGTGTTATTGGTACAAAATGGGTTTTTAGAAACAAACTTGATGAACATGGCATTGTAACTAGAAATAAAGCACGTTTGGTTGCCCAAGGATACAATCAAGAGGAGGGCATAGACTATGATGAAACCTTTGCACCGGTTGCAAGGTTGGAATCTATTAGGATGTTTTTGGCATTTGCTAGTTTTAAAAATTTCAAACTATTTCAAATGGATGTCAAAAGTGCTTTCTTAAATGGTTTTATAGAAGAGGAAGTGTATGTTGAGCAACCCCCCGGTTTTATAGATCATGCTTTTCCTAATCATGTTTACCGGGTACAAAAAGCTTTATATGGGTTGAAACAAGCTCCTAGGGCTTGGTATGCTCGCCTCTCTAGTTTTCTTGTTGAAAATGGTTTTTCAAAAGGATCTATTGATAACACACTTTTTGTGAGAAAAAGGAAAAATGATTTCATTTTAGTTCAAATATATGTGGATGACATTATTTTTGGTGCTACTAATGAATCCTTGTGCAAGGAATTTTCTAAAGTTATGCAGGATCACTTTGAGATGAGTATGATGGGAGAGCTTACATTCTTTCTCGGGCTCCAAGTCAAGCAAACTAAGGATGGGATCTTCATTTCACAAAGCAAGTATGCGAAGGAATTGGTGAAGAAATTTAAGTTGGAGAATTCTAAGCATGCGCCTACTCCCATGAGTACTAGTGTTAAGCTTGATGCGGATGAGAGTGGTGAAGATGTGGACCAAAAACTATACCGAGGTATGATAGGTAGTCTTCTTTATCTCACCGCTAGTAGACCCGACATCATGTTTAGTGTATGTGCATGTGCACGTTTTCAAGCTTCTCCAAAAGCATCTCATTTAATTGCGGTTAAAAGGATCATTAAGTATGTTAATGGAACTTTTAACCTTGGTTTGTTTTATCCAAAAAGCACCACTTTTGATTTATATGGTTTTTGTGATGCCGACTTTGCCGGATGTAAGGTAGATCGCAAGAGTACTAGTGGAACATGCCAATTCTTAGGAAATTCCCTTGTTTCTTGGGCTTCCAAGAAACAAAATTGTGTTGCATTGTCCACTACGGAAGCGGAATACATTGCCGCCGGCTTATGTTGTGCTCAAGTTTTATGGATGAAACAAAGTTTAGTTGACTATGATTTGAATTTTCAAAATATTAAAATCTTTTGTGATAACACAAGTGCCATAAATATTTCCAAAAATTCGGTTTTGCATTCTAGAACTAAGCATATTGACGTGCGCCATCATTTCTTACGCGATCATGTAGAGAGACAAGATGTATCCCTAGTATTTGTTGACACCAAATCTCAACTAGCGGATATATTTACTAAGCCTCTTGGAGAGGATGATTTTTGTCGCATAAGAAATGGTTTGGGCTTATGCACTATGTGAAAGTTCTACATTGCTTGCTTGATTAGTTGCATTTTGCATTTGGCATTTCTCTTTACCCCATTTTTGATGGTGACAAAGGGGGAGAGAAATCTCCTCATTTGTTGCATATATTTAGGGGGAGCTCATAGATAGGGGGAGCACCTATCTATAAGCTATTTTATTTTTGCTCTTATATAATGGTTGGTTGTCATCATCAAAAAGGGGGAGATTGTTAGCCCTTATGTTTTGATGATGTTCTTACAACCACCATTATCGGTACTAATGGCTTATTGAGTGTAAATGTAGTAAAATCATTTGTCAAGCTCGTTAGTGCCATTAACGGAGGATGGATGGAATATACGCTACAACGAAGATATCCAAAGGAGGAGGAGGCCAAGAGATGAAGCAACGTTATTTCAAGAACGACAAATTCAATCAAAAGCTTCATCCGATTCAAGCTATATCAAAGCTCAAGTATATTGCTCTCTATATGAGGATATTAGCTTTCTTTTGTTTTTTCTCTCTAGTGCTAGAATGTAGGCAAAGAGTTACTGAGTTTACTTGAAGCTATTGGGAATCACACACACGTTTTTAAACTTGTGCTTTTAAGCGTTTTTCACAAAATACTATTTTTCACAAGTTTGAGTACCTATCTGCAAAATTCTTTTTCCAAGCAGTTTGTTTTTAGTATTAAAAACATTTTACAAAGTTTCAGAATTTTCAGAGGTCAAATGAATATTTTGGAAATATTTCAACTTGGTCAAATAACCTGATTTCAGAATATGTCAGAAATCGGTCGACCGGTCCGGTCTACCGATCCGATGACCTTTCTTCTCTATGTCTCCAGAGTGTCGTCGGTCGACCGATACGGTCGACCGAATTTCTCAACCCTTAATCGGTCGACCGTGCCGGTCGACCGATGAGTCTCTGGATGTTTTGTCAAAACTCCTTAGCTGCTGGCGGTCGACCGATTTTTTCGGTCGGTCGACCGAAGGTATTTTTCGGTCGACCGATATTTTCTTCGGTCAACCGATTTTTGCCTCTGTTCAGCCGCGACTTTTTTAAAACGGTCGTTTGCCTCGAACCCTGTGCTTTCACTTGTTAGTGATTGGCACAGTCTGTGATGAGGGTCTGAAGAAGAGATTATTATCTCATTTGGGTAGATTTGTTTTTGTTTTAAAATGATTTAAACTCTCCTATAAAATCCCCAGACCTCTTCTTCTTCCTCTAAGCCCTAACGTTTGAAAACCAGAGAGCTTTTTCTGTTTCCTGAGAAAATTTTCAAAACTCTGTTTTTCCTCTCTGTTTCAAGTGTGTTTCACTTCCCAGCTTCAGTACTCTTCTCTTTGCTATAGGGGCTTGTGTAAAGAGAGGTTCTTGCTTGTTTTTTCTTCTGCTGCTGTGTGGTTGAGATCTGTGGAGATCTACTGTGAGGGAGTGTGATCTGTGAGATCAAACTGTGTAGTGAGAGAGAGATCTTGTGGGATCGCTGTGTAGACGAAGTTCCGGCTTCCAAACCGGATGTGTTAGTGGATTTCTCCTCGAGAGTGGGGAGCGGGGACGTAGGTCAGCGGGCCGAACCTCGTTAACACATCGCGCGTCAAGGATAACGATTCCTAACTCTATCTCTTTCTATTTGATTGCACTTCTGTTTTGTGGTTTGCTTGTGCTGAGTTTTAAATTGCATATTAGAGCCTCTTGACCCTAATCACCCCCCCTCTAGGGTCCAACAATTGGTATCAGAGCTTGGTCTCTATATCAGTTTTTGGTTTAACAACCTTAGAGAAAAGATCTAATGGAGGCCTCTTTGAATATGCATATGCTAGAAGGACAATCCACAACTAGACCACCTCTCTTCACCGGCACTAATTTTGCTTATTGGAAGGCTAGGATGAGAATTTACCTTCGTTGCATAGACCTTGACATTCTAGAGCTCATAGAAGAGAAATATGAAGAAAAGTCCAAAGTCGGGAACATGACCGATGGAGAAAGGCACCTAGCTAATCTCAACGCTAAGGCTATGAACGCCTTAATTTGTGGTCTTTCCCCTAATGAATATAATAGAGTTTCCACGTGTGCAACCGCATACGAAATTTGGGTAAAATTATGTGTCACACATGAAGGAACCCCCCAAGTTAAGGAATCTAAGATTAGTGGACTTATGCATGATTATGAGCTATTTAAAATGCTTCCAAATGAATCCATTGATGCTATGTTTTCTCGTTTTACTAATATCATCAATGAATTACATGGTCTAGATAAGCAATTATCCATTCAAGAGATGAATTACAAGATACTTCGCTCCTTGACTCCGACATGGGAACCCAAGGCTACGGCCATTGAGGAAGCTCATGACCTCACTACCTTAGCTCTTGATAGCCTCATCGGAAAGCTCAAAGTGCATGAGAAGAAGCTCAAGGGGAAGGAAAAGGAGGAAGTGTCATCACGCGAAGTTGAGGAGCCGTCACCAAAATTGAAGACCATAGCTCTCAAGGGAGCTAGTGACAACTCATCTTCGTCGTCGGAGAGTGAAGTTGATTTTTCTAGAGAAGTGGCTCATCTCTCTAGAAGAATCTCTAGACTTATCAAAATGAACAAAAAATTTAATCCCCGATCTAACAACAAGTTTTCATCTCGTGTAGGAAAATGCTTTGAATGCAACGAACCGGGTCACATCGCTAAGGATTGCCCCAAGCTCAAGGAAAAGTACATGAAGTACAAAAAGAAGAAGGCTATGTATGCCGGATGGGAAGAATCCGAACCAAGTGACTCGGATAGTGATGAAGAAGGAGCCAAATTTGCTCTTCATGACCCAAATGTTTGTTTCATGGCAAATGAACAAGAGGTAATATCCGAGGCCGAAAGTGAATCTTTCTATATGCAATGTGACATAGCTATGGCATTAGAAGAGTTGAACTTTGAATTTAAAAGAATGTCTAAAGAATACTCTTCTTTCAAAAAATTGCATACCTCTTGTGATATTAAGCTAGAGCAACTAACAACCTCTCTTGCTCTAAAAGATGAATTGCTAGGAGATCTCGATTTCGAGAACAAGCAATTAAGATCAAAGATTGAAAAATTAGAAATTGAGGGTTGTAGAACTAGACCCACTCATGCTTATGACAACTACAATCACCATGGTAGAAATAGGTTTCATAGTTCCAACATTCGTACATACAAAAGAAATTTTGTATGCACCTATTGTATGAGACATGGACACATTTCTACTCATTGTAGAATTAAAGACAATGAAGATTTTTATGGTTTGATATGGGTACCCAAAGGTACCAACACTACTAACCACCAAGGACCCAAGACATGGGTACCTAAAGCTACTACACCTTCATCTTCTTCTTTTGTAGGGAACGTCACGGCAACGACGTAAGGAGATGTGGTACCTTGATAGTGGTTGCTCACATCATATGACGGGCAACAAAGAGTTATTTGCAACCCTATCAAGGATTGAAGGAGGCAATGTCTCCTTCGGTGGTGGTGAGAAAGGTAAAATCATTGGTATCGGGTCTATTGGTAAGAAACCCTCACCCACAATTGAAGATGTTTATTTAGTAAGTGGTTTGAATCATAATCTTCTTAGCATTAGCCAATTAAGTGATAAAGGTTTTGATATTTCCTTTAAACCGGATAAATGCATCATTAGTATGGATGGAAATATTGTTTTTATTGCAAATCGCAAGTCTAATGTTTATATTTTTGAGATGAATGAGTTAGTTAATCAAGATGTGAAGTGTCTTGCGGCTATTGATGAAAACCCTTGGATTTGGCACAAGAGACTTGGACATGCAAATATGGAGTTAATATCAAAATTGTCTAAGAAGAATCTTGTGAAAGGGCTACCTAACTTACACTTCATAAAAGATACAATTTGTGAGGATTGTGCCAAAGGTAAACAAACGAAATCTTCTTTCAAATCCATTCATGAGGTATCAACTTCTAAACCTTTGCAATTACTTCATCTTGATTTATTTGGTCCTATGCGTGTTACCTCTCTTGGAGGCAAACACTATGTTTTTGTGATTATTGATGATTTTTCTCGTTTTACATGGACAATATTTCTTGCTAAGAAAAATGATTGTTTTGAAGAATTTGCAAATCATGTTAAAAGAATTGAAAATGAAAAAGATTTGAAAGTTGTTAAGATAAGAAGTGATCATGGTGGTGAATTTCAAAATGAATTTTTCTATGATTTTTGTGCTCATCATGGTATAACTCATATGTTTTCCGCTCCTAGAACACCACAACAAAATGGTGTTGTTGAACGGAAAAATCGCACCATACAAGAGATGGCACGTACTATGTTAAATTCTTTTGATTTACCAAAATACTTTTGGGCGGAAGCCGTCAATACGGCTTGCCATGTTTTAAATCGTGTTTTGATTAGACCAAGGCTTAAGAAAACCCCTTATGAACTTTATCATGGAAAAACTCCTTTCATTGGTTATTTTCGTGTTTTTGGTTGCAAATGTTTTATCTTAAATACAAAAGATCACCATGATAAATTTGATTCCAAAATTGATGTTGGTATTTTCTTGGGTTATGCACCTCGAAGTAAGGCTTATAGGGTCTTCAATAAACGAAGCCTCGTTGTTGAAGAGTCTATAAACGTTACTTTTGATGAGACTAATGTTGGCTCTCAAGTTGTGTTGCCTAGGAAAGATGATGATGATGATATTGAGGGAGGATTGGACTTGTTGCAAATCAATGACACTCCCTCTATAGAAGTTCAAAAGGATGTGGATAGCACAAACGCTCAAGATCAAGTTGAACCACCTAAAGCTTGGAAATTCACATCAAATCATCCAAAGGAACAAATCATTGGGAGCCCTTCAAAAGGAGTTATAACTCGCTCAAAAGCCTTGAGTGAATGTGGTAATGTTGCATTTCTATCTCAACTAGAACCTAAAAAGGTTAATGATGCTTTGAATGATGAATTTTGGGTTTTGGCTATGCATGAAGAATTAAACAATTTTCAAAGAAATGAAGTTTGGAAGTTAGTTCCTAGACCTAACAATGCTAGTGTAATTGGTACAAAATGGGTTTTTAGAAACAAACTTGATGAACATGGCATTGTAACTAGAAATAAAGCACGTTTGGTTGCCCAAGGATACAATCAAGAGGAGGGCATAGACTATGATGAAACCTTTGCACCGGTTGCAAGGTTGGAATCTATTAGGATGTTTTTGGCATTTGCTAGTTTTAAAAATTTCAAACTATTTCAAATGGATGTCAAAAGTGCTTTCTTAAATGGTTTTATAGAAGAGGAAGTGTATGTTGAGCAACCCCCCGGTTTTATAGATCATGCTTTTCCTAATCATGTTTACCGGGTACAAAAAGCCTTATATGGGTTGAAACAAGCTCCTAGGGCTTGGTATGCTCGCCTCTCTAGTTTTCTTGTTGAAAATGGTTTTTCAAAAGGATCTATTGATAACACACTTTTTGTGAGAAAAAGGAAAAATGATTTCATTTTAGTTCAAATATATGTGGATGACATTATTTTTGGTGCTACTAATGAATCCTTGTGCAAGGAATTTTCTAAAGTTATGCAGGATCACTTTGAGATGAGTATGATGGGAGAGCTTACATTCTTTCTCGGGCTCCAAGTCAAGCAAACTAAGGATGGGATCTTCATTTCACAAAGCAAGTATGCGAAGGAATTGGTGAAGAAATTTAAGTTGGAGAATTCTAAGCATGCGCCTACTCCCATGAGTACTAGTGTTAAGCTTGATGCGGATGAGAGTGGTGAAGATGTGGACCAAAAACTATACCGAGGTATGATAGGTAGTCTTCTTTATCTCACCGCTAGTAGACCCGACATCATGTTTAGTGTATGTGCATGTGCACGTTTTCAAGCTTCTCCCAAAGCGTCTCATTTAATTGCGGTTAAAAGAATCATTAAGTATGTTAATGGAACTTTTAACCTTGGTTTGTTTTATCCAAAAAGTACCACTTTTGATTTATATGGTTTTTGTGATGCCGACTTTGCCGGATGTAAGGTAGATCGCAAGAGTACTAGTGGAACATGCCAATTCTTAGGAAATTCCCTTGTTTCTTGGGCTTCCAAGAAACAAAATTGTGTTGCATTGTCCACTACGGAAGCGGAATACATTGCCGCCGGCTTATGTTGTGCTCAAGTTTTATGGATGAAACAAAGTTTAGTTGACTATGATTTGAATTTTCAAAATATTAAAATCTTTTGTGATAACACAAGTGCCATAAATATTTCCAAAAATTCGGTTTTGCATTCTAGAACTAAGCATATTGACGTGCGCCATCATTTCTTACGCGATCATGTAGAGAGACAAGATGTATCCCTAGTATTTGTTGACACCAAATCTCAACTAGCGGATATATTTACTAAGCCTCTTGGAGAGGATGATTTTTGTCGCATAAGAAATGGTTTGGGCTTATGCACTATGTGAAAGTTCTACATTGCTTGCTTGATTAGTTGCATTTTGCATTTGGCATTTCTCTTTACCCCATTTTTGATGGTGACAAAGGGGGAGAGAAATCTCCTCATTTGTTGCATATATTTAGGGGGAGCTCATAGATAGGGGGAGCACCTATCTATAAGCTATTTTATTTTTGCTCTTATATAATGGTTGGTTGTCATCATCAAAAAGGGGGAGATTGTTAGCCCTTATGTTTTGATGATGTTCTTACAACCACCATTATCGGTACTAATGGCTTATTGAGTGTAAATGTAGTAAAATCATTTGTCAAGCTCGTTAGTGCCATTAACGGAGGATGGATGGAATATACGCTACAACGAAGATATCCAAAGGAGGAGGAGGCCAAGAGATGAAGCAACGTTATTTCAAGAACGACAAATTCAATCAAAAGCTTCATCCGATTCAAGCTATATCAAAGCTCAAGTATATTGCTCTCTATATGAGGATATTAGCTTTCTTTTGTTTTTTCTCTCTAGTGCTAGAATGTAGGCAAAGAGTTACTGAGTTTACTTGAAGCTATTGGGAATCACACACACGTTTTTAAACTTGTGCTTTTAAGCGTTTTTCACAAAATACTATTTTTCACAAGTTTGAGTACCTATCTGCAAAATTCTTTTTCCAAGCAGTTTGTTTTTAGTATTAAAAACATTTTACAAAGTTTCAGAATTTTCAGAGGTCAAATGAATATTTTGGAAATATTTCAACTTGGTCAAATAACCTGATTTCAGAATATGTCAGAAATCGGTCGACCGGTCCGGTCTACCGATCCGATGACCTTTCTTCTCTATGTCTCCAGAGTGTCGTCGGTCGACCGATACGGTCGACCGAATTTCTCAACCCTTAATCGGTCGACCGTGCCGGTCGACCGATGAGTCTCTGGATGTTTTGTCAAAACTCCTTAGCTGCTGGCGGTCGACCGATTTTTTCGGTCGGTCGACCGAAGGTATTTTTCGGTCGACCGATATTTTCTTCGGTCAACCGATTTTTGCCTCTGTTCAGCCGCGACTTTTTTAAAACGGTCGTTTGCCTCGAACCCTGTGCTTTCACTTGTTAGTGATTGGCACAGTCTGTGATGAGGGTCTGAAGAAGAGATTATTATCTCATTTGGGTAGATTTGTTTTTGTTTTAAAATGATTTAAACTCTCCTATAAAATCCCCAGACCTCTTCTTCTTCCTCTAAGCCCTAACGTTTGAAAACCAGAGAGCTTTTTCTGTTTCCTGAGAAAATTTTCAAAACTCTGTTTTTCCTCTCTGTTTCAAGTGTGTTTCACTTCCCAGCTTCAGTACTCTTCTCTTTGCTATAGGGGCTTGTGTAAAGAGAGGTTCTTGCTTGTTTTTTCTTCTGCTGCTGTGTGGTTGAGATCTGTGGAGATCTACTGTGAGGGAGTGTGATCTGTGAGATCAAACTGTGTAGTGAGAGAGAGATCTTGTGGGATCGCTGTGTAGACGAAGTTCCGGCTTCCAAACCGGATGTGTTAGTGGATTTCTCCTCGAGAGTGGGGAGCGGGGACGTAGGTCAGCGGGCCGAACCTCGTTAACACATCGCGCGTCAAGGATAACGATTCCTAACTCTATCTCTTTCTATTTGATTGCACTTCTGTTTTGTGGTTTGCTTGTGCTGAGTTTTAAATTGCATATTAGAGCCTCTTGACCCTAATCACCCCCCCTCTAGGGTCCAACAATTGGTATCAGAGCTTGGTCTCTATATCAGTTTTTGGTTTAACAACCTTAGAGAAAAGATCTAATGGAGGCCTCTTTGAATATGCATATGCTAGAAGGACAATCCACAACTAGACCACCTCTCTTCACCGGCACTAATTTTGCTTATTGGAAGGCTAGGATGAGAATTTACCTTCGTTGCATAGACCTTGACATTCTAGAGCTCATAGAAGAGAAATATGAAGAAAAGTCCAAAGTCGGGAACATGACCGATGGAGAAAGGCACCTAGCTAATCTCAACGCTAAGGCTATGAACGCCTTAATTTGTGGTCTTTCCCCTAATGAATATAATAGAGTTTCCACGTGTGCAACCGCATACGAAATTTGGGTAAAATTATGTGTCACACATGAAGGAACCCCCCAAGTTAAGGAATCTAAGATTAGTGGACTTATGCATGATTATGAGCTATTTAAAATGCTTCCAAATGAATCCATTGATGCTATGTTTTCTCGTTTTACTAATATCATCAATGAATTACATGGTCTAGATAAGCAATTATCCATTCAAGAGATGAATTACAAGATACTTCGCTCCTTGACTCCGACATGGGAACCCAAGGCTACGGCCATTGAGGAAGCTCATGACCTCACTACCTTAGCTCTTGATAGCCTCATCGGAAAGCTCAAAGTGCATGAGAAGAAGCTCAAGGGGAAGGAAAAGGAGGAAGTGTCATCACGCGAAGTTGAGGAGCCGTCACCAAAATTGAAGACCATAGCTCTCAAGGGAGCTAGTGACAACTCATCTTCGTCGTCGGAGAGTGAAGTTGATTTTTCTAGAGAAGTGGCTCATCTCTCTAGAAGAATCTCTAGACTTATCAAAATGAACAAAAAATTTAATCCCCGATCTAACAACAAGTTTTCATCTCGTGTAGGAAAATGCTTTGAATGCAACGAACCGGGTCACATCGCTAAGGATTGCCCCAAGCTCAAGGAAAAGTACATGAAGTACAAAAAGAAGAAGGCTATGTATGCCGGATGGGAAGAATCCGAACCAAGTGACTCGGATAGTGATGAAGAAGGAGCCAAATTTGCTCTTCATGACCCAAATGTTTGTTTCATGGCAAATGAACAAGAGGTAATATCCGAGGCCGAAAGTGAATCTTTCTATATGCAATGTGACATAGCTATGGCATTAGAAGAGTTGAACTTTGAATTTAAAAGAATGTCTAAAGAATACTCTTCTTTCAAAAAATTGCATACCTCTTGTGATATTAAGCTAGAGCAACTAACAACCTCTCTTGCTCTAAAAGATGAATTGCTAGGAGATCTCGATTTCGAGAACAAGCAATTAAGATCAAAGATTGAAAAATTAGAAATTGAGGGTTGTAGAACTAGACCCACTCATGCTTATGACAACTACAATCACCATGGTAGAAATAGGTTTCATAGTTCCAACATTCGTACATACAAAAGAAATTTTGTATGCACCTATTGTATGAGACATGGACACATTTCTACTCATTGTAGAATTAAAGACAATGAAGATTTTTATGGTTTGATATGGGTACCCAAAGGTACCAACACTACTAACCACCAAGGACCCAAGACATGGGTACCTAAAGCTACTACACCTTCATCTTCTTCTTTTGTAGGGAACGTCACGGCAACGACGTAAGGAGATGTGGTACCTTGATAGTGGTTGCTCACATCATATGACGGGCAACAAAGAGTTATTTGCAACCCTATCAAGGATTGAAGGAGGCAATGTCTCCTTCGGTGGTGGTGAGAAAGGTAAAATCATTGGTATCGGGTCTATTGGTAAGAAACCCTCACCCACAATTGAAGATGTTTATTTAGTAAGTGGTTTGAATCATAATCTTCTTAGCATTAGCCAATTAAGTGATAAAGGTTTTGATATTTCCTTTAAACCGGATAAATGCATCATTAGTATGGATGGAAATATTGTTTTTATTGCAAATCGCAAGTCTAATGTTTATATTTTTGAGATGAATGAGTTAGTTAATCAAGATGTGAAGTGTCTTGCGGCTATTGATGAAAACCCTTGGATTTGGCACAAGAGACTTGGACATGCAAATATGGAGTTAATATCAAAATTGTCTAAGAAGAATCTTGTGAAAGGGCTACCTAACTTACACTTCATAAAAGATACAATTTGTGAGGATTGTGCCAAAGGTAAACAAACGAAATCTTCTTTCAAATCCATTCATGAGGTATCAACTTCTAAACCTTTGCAATTACTTCATCTTGATTTATTTGGTCCTATGCGTGTTACCTCTCTTGGAGGCAAACACTATGTTTTTGTGATTATTGATGATTTTTCTCGTTTTACATGGACAATATTTCTTGCTAAGAAAAATGATTGTTTTGAAGAATTTGCAAATCATGTTAAAAGAATTGAAAATGAAAAAGATTTGAAAGTTGTTAAGATAAGAAGTGATCATGGTGGTGAATTTCAAAATGAATTTTTCTATGATTTTTGTGCTCATCATGGTATAACTCATATGTTTTCCGCTCCTAGAACACCACAACAAAATGGTGTTGTTGAACGGAAAAATCGCACCATACAAGAGATGGCACGTACTATGTTAAATTCTTTTGATTTACCAAAATACTTTTGGGCGGAAGCCGTCAATACGGCTTGCCATGTTTTAAATCGTGTTTTGATTAGACCAAGGCTTAAGAAAACCCCTTATGAACTTTATCATGGAAAAACTCCTTTCATTGGTTATTTTCGTGTTTTTGGTTGCAAATGTTTTATCTTAAATACAAAAGATCACCATGATAAATTTGATTCCAAAATTGATGTTGGTATTTTCTTGGGTTATGCACCTCGAAGTAAGGCTTATAGGGTCTTCAATAAACGAAGCCTCGTTGTTGAAGAGTCTATAAACGTTACTTTTGATGAGACTAATGTTGGCTCTCAAGTTGTGTTGCCTAGGAAAGATGATGATGATGATATTGAGGGAGGATTGGACTTGTTGCAAATCAATGACACTCCCTCTATAGAAGTTCAAAAGGATGTGGATAGCACAAACGCTCAAGATCAAGTTGAACCACCTAAAGCTTGGAAATTCATGACGAAAGAATACTAGCTTTTCCGCTCTCTGAAGAAGAACAAGAAGTTTTTGCAACCCGAAGCGGAAATGAGTATCACTACAACTATCCACCACCTAGTGAGCAGGGGGTGAATAAACGAGGACCAGCCAAAACTCTCACAGAGATGGGGGTGATTACAAGTCCTACACCGGGCGAAGAAGCTCGACGACAGCCGATGAATAAACCGAAAGAGAAGAATCCCCAGGAAGTTCAGAATCCGAAGCAGTCTCGTTTCAGTCG
>NC_033798.1:73505519-73539489 GCF_001876935.1 Asparagus officinalis | reverse complement strand
CCAATAGAAATGAGTTACCTCTTATGGGTGCGTCAGCCTCTCTATTCCCAAGATCCACATTTGCCTCCTACAAATTATCTAAAAGAGCAAGAAGTATAGAGACAATCAGGGAATCTACAAATTCCAAATAATTCAACTCCTTTGTGTATTGTTAATGGTAGATGTACCTGGATTCATCGAACCGGGTCCTACATCGACGGTCTCCCTAATGTCACCAGCTTCTGCAGGCCTTTCTACCTGGTGCGGTGAGTCGGGCTCACCAGAAGATATAGAATCGTGAAAAACAGGATCAGGACTCATCACGCTCTCCCCACGCTCTCCTATATAGAGATGGAAAAGCGTGAATAAAAGTTCTGAATGATCAAGAGGCTAGTCTATGGGATAGATGTTACCTCCATCACTAGCAGGGTCGTCACCGGCTAAATCCATATCCGATGCTCGTGAAACTACATGCGGCTTGCGGGCTAATCTCTTCCGCCTAGCAGCAGGGACAATAATCGAAGGTCTCGCATGGGGAGAAGGACAAAACTCTTCATCTTGGTCAGCTGTGGTCCCTGAAACATCAAACCATTGTCAGGCTTAATAATTCTGAAAGATAAAGGGAAAAAAGAAACTGACCTCGTTCAGAATAGTCCTCGTGATCTTCAAGATCTCCGCCTGAAGCTTCATCAGCAGAATGAAAGATCTTATTTCCCTCTTCGTCAATCCGACGGGTCTTGTGCCGTGCCCTTTGTGATCGAGCATTTTTCCAAATCATACGGAATCAGCCTGAGAAGCCTCCTCAGCCTCTAGCTCTGCAATCGGCTTCACAGGAATAGTTTTATTGGCTGCTAACAACCACTTGCAGCTTAGGAAGGTGAGGTTCAACTGCCGCTCAGAACTCGGGAGACTGAACTTAGCACCAGTATAGCCCGTCACGGTCCACAACCATGCACGAAGACCGTCCACCAAACCGCCGTGGGTCCGAAGCTGCTGACGTGGATTCCCGACATAAAGCTGATCATAACCAAACTAGCGAGCGAATCGGCAGGGTAGGTATGGCTCTATGAAACACTGATTCCTCACCCGGAAAGTCAGATAACCCGGCCTGATGTTCCCCAGCCAGTTAAAGCAGCCGACGTCTAAATGAGTTCGATACCCCCTCGGCTTTTCCTCATCAATCAGACACTCGCCGTATCGGCCGGAGAACTGCGGAAAGCAAGTGGAGAATGCCCAGCACTTGTGGACTTGTAGCTGACTCCTGATATCAGGGAATCCTCGGCCCTCCCACTCGCCATTCTCAAGCAGCTGTAGAAAGGGAACAGACTGATCTATGGCATTCGGTACCGACATCATATCAGAACGATGAAGGACGAACCAAGCCATCAAATAAGTGTACGGAAGCTCCACCTTAATAGTGGGAATCTGAGCCGGTGATTCACTTTCCTTTCGTGTAAAAGCACCAGAAATCTGTCGAAGCCCTCGATGAATGTTAGACACCATCACCGGAAGAAGCGAAAGTTCCTTTTTGTAGGCAAGCTGAACCACTGGGTAGAGCACCTCCAATGGCAAGATATCACTAGACTGATATGGGACCACGCATTTCTTTAACCAAATAGCGAGGTAACCGGCGAGAAGGGTCATCGGTCGAATCGGCGCGATCGCATGCCACAAGAATGATTTAAACTTGGTCCCTGTAGGAAAACCACTCTCAGGACTGCTAATGGTATAGGAATGAGCATCAACCTTCTTCAGTAGACTATTAACCCCTGAAGGAGTGAGTGGTGCCAGCTCACAAATAGCCTCGCCAGAATTGCTCTCTAGATTCCTGAACAAATAAGACGCAAACTGTTTCTGGCTCACATGAGATTTAGCCCTCTTCGCTAAAGGTTCAGACTGCGCCAAAGCAATATGATAGTGGCAAATCCTGTGCATCTCATGGAGGGCCAAGCCCAACTCCCCTTGCCGTGTCAGAAAAGTGTTCGAATCCGGGTTGTAGAGCTCGCACAAAGCGAAGAAATGCTTCGTGCTAACAGGTAAACCATACATGGTGGCACGAACGGCTGCATACAGACCACAAGCGTGCAACTCCTGCTCCATCGGCTCAAGACGTACTTCGTCATGCGAGTCCACCAAAGCTTGTCCAAAGAATGGACCCAACCATAAAACCTGTGGCGTGTCGCAGGCATCTCCCGTCCTAAAGCAGCGAGGCGATTCTTCAAAGTAGAAGCAGAGGCAAGAAGCTCGTTACGCGGCGGTGCATCCAACCCCAATACTCCAGGATGCAATCCAGTGATATGACTCCTGCTCGAACCAGGAGCTGCCTGATGAGTGATGTAGCCGCAGTGAACGCTCTCATGCTCCTCCGTCAAGCGCCACGATGCCGAGGAATCTTCGGCAAATATATGAAACCACTGCCAGTCTTATGAAGCCACTGCTCAGCATCAATAAATAGGACATACGGATCTCTGGCAGAATCGCCAAATAAAAAGTCGGTCTTCTTGAGAGGCTGAATCGAACTGGCATCCTTCACGAGGGGCGCATCTGTAATTAACTGGCGAAGAGCTCGATATCCGCCTTCCTTCACCACTTGGGCAACCTTTGTCGACGTGCCCGAAGCAAACCGAGGAGTGACTGGGATAGGAGAATAATCGTCGGAAGTCGAATAATACTCGCCACGACGCCCATACACTGCGTGAGATGAAAACGCTCCAGAAGGATATTCCACTGGAAGCAAACATTTAAACAGTTGTTAGTCTCAATCATAAAAAGAAGTTGAACTCATCCTACGAATGGGTAAGATAGAGTCACTGCCTTATAAAGGGTGAGACGATTTGGCCACATTATGCACTTATAAGATATGGTATATCGACTATATATCCCTGCCTTATAAGGCACAATGCAGCGTCAAAACGCCCACTTTATTGATTTTGAGATATGGTTTTGACCAAGCAAAACATATCTTTAAAGCGTCGATCCTCGCCAAGGAGAATCAAGGCTCTTCCCGATTGCCTCGCCAAGGAGAACAAAATGGGGATAAAAAGGACCAATTTGCAAATTTCCAAGAAAAAATGGACTAATTTGTAAAATTTCAAAAAATAGCTCACCAGCATAAGAGGGAGGCGCGCCATCAGCCGACGCGGTAGAGGATTGACCTCTCGCGATACGAGACATGGTGACCTGCAAAATAGATTAAGGAATTAGATCCAGAAAAAAAAATTCCTCTTTTTTGCAATTCTCCCCCCTGAAAGGTGAGCTCGAGGTGCCAAATCTTAATCCTAACCCTCGCATGCGACCCCACAAATTCATAAATTGGATTAAGCATAAAATATACTAAAATGGTTGAGGGTTTACCTGAGGAAAAGCTCGTGGATCTAATAAAAATCAGATCTTGAAAGAGGCTCGGACCACGCGCTCGAGGGGCCTGAGAGAAATTCTAAATATGGAAGTTTTGAGGGATTTCTCAGTCAAAGATCCAAAGGAAGACTAGATCTAATGCAACTATGAAGTTTTGAGGAAGAACGGATGCTCGAGGGAAGAGAAAAGTGAAAAAAAGGGAGAGAGGGGGGCCGGCCCTAATGAAAAAAAAACCCTCTTTTATAATGTTGAACCAAGACCAAGTTGAACCAGACCAGACCAAGTTGAACCGGACCAGGCCTGGTTTGAACCAGAATTTAAATTGAAGCAGAATCGAGCATCGAAACAACTTCAAATCGACCGAGGGTTCAGTCCTTGGTTTATTCTTGCCTCTCCCACATGTTCAGAAAGATCAGAAGATTTTTTGAGCCTAATTACTGCCTTTTTTGGCTCATTATCAAGCCGGTTCAGTTCATTTGGGCACAGAAATTACTCCAATAAGGTATACGAGTATAAACCATTCCCTATTTGTTTGTTGAGAAGTTCCTAGAGGATATTTTTCTGAAAATATTCTCAAGGATAACTCAACAATACTACGCCGGACAACGCGTCGCAAAATAAAGACTCAACGCCAACAATCGATGGTCAGTTCTATGTTGAACCAACAAGCACGAGCTAAAAATCAGAAAATTAGGAACCGACTTCAAATTCGAAATTTCGACAACGGCCAGACAATAAATGCAACACCAAAACCCTTTTAGATATTCGACAAAGCACCGAATAGCCTGAAGGATTGAAGGAATCAAGAACAGAAGCCACTCCAAGGTCCCGTTACACCGACTGAAGGTTGGGACAATCATATCCAAAGTATTCCAGACTCTTCTATAAAAGAACGAGGCTGAAATACTTTGGAGGGGGTATCTGTAGGCATATAAAATTGCTTATAGGTCCCTTAGCACAGCTCGGCACAAACCGACGAACCATCGGGCGACATATCCAAACACGAGCGTCAGTCCACAACGCCGAATGCATCCATTCGCGGCGGAATCAAGGCCAACGGTTCGGGAGGCAACGAGTCATCCAAACAAGAGCGGGACTTCGGATGAATCACGGACCGAATCAAGATCGCGTTTCGGACTCGAACTCAGAAGTGGATTACTGCAAATCAGGAATCGGATTTACTGCCAAATCAGGTCAACAAATCGAGTCCAGACAAATCAACCGCACAACCGAATCATGAACAAATGGAACAACGACAAAACGACGAAACCCAACAACCTGAGAGGGTCGGCCGAAACCGAGCACTTCAGGTGGTCGCCAAGCCGAGCCAACCCTGAGGTGGCTCGGTGGCCGAGCCACCCCAGGGTGGCTCGGTATGAGCCGAGCTACCAGGGGTGGCTGGCCACTTGTTGGCCGATGTCACCTCAGCCCAGATCTGTGCCTAGGCCAGATCTGGTGCCTATAAATAGGCCAAGGGTGGTTCATTTGAAAAGGTTGGAACTTTGAGAGCCGAAACTCTGCCGAATTAAAGATTGAGCTCAGAGTTTTGAAGATTTGAAGATTCAGATCTGGTTCTCGGCGAGCGTCCACGTCACAAAAGGGCAGGAGTTCGAGAGAGAGAGAGCTCAGATCTGAGATCTACACGAAACTACACTCCGGATCAAAGCTTGGCCTTTGATCCCGAGAATTAAGGGCGATTATTTTCTTGGTGAACTAATCCCCCTCGGCTATTATTTCTTTCGCGAAATAATACCCGTCGAATCATGTAGATTCGACCGGATCTAGATCGCGCGGTGGTCCACGGATTAACCCCGGCGTCGGCAAAGAACCCACACAAGCGAGCGACCGCAAAACAGGAGCTCGCGATTTGTTCTAAAGGAGAAAGTTGTAATCTTTTTATTTTCTTTGATTTCGTTGTAACCGGATCTAAAAAAGACCGGATCTTTTGTAACAAAAAAAAATCAATTACTTGAGATAACAATGAATTCAATGAAGGCAATTTTCACTGCGAACAGCGGGTTGAGAAAATCCTAGAAATGTTTAAACAGGTCAAGATCAATATCCCTCTCCTAGATGCAATCGAACAAATCTCTTCTTATGCAAAGTTCTTGAAGGACTTATGCACTAAGAAAAGAACCACCAACGTCCCCAAGAAAGTCTTCTTAGCTGCCAACCTCAGTGAAATTTTTTCAAAACCCATGCCGTTGAAATACAAGGACCCTGGTTGTCCCACAATTCCCTACGTCATAGGTAACATTCACATTGATAAGGCACTTCTAGACTTGGGAGCCAGCGTCAACCTCCTTCCTTATTCAGTCTATCAACAGCTAGGTGTAGGAGAACTTAAACGGATAAGATGCACTCTATAGTTAGCTGATAAATCTGTAAAAATTCCCAAAGGAGAGGTAGAGGATGTTCTGATCAAAGTTGGAGAGTTCATTTTCCCTGTTGATTTTATTATCTTGGAAACGCAGCCTGTTTCCAATCTCAAAAGTTAAATCTCCGTCATTCTAGGAAGACCGTTCCTAGCCACCTCAAATGCTTTGATAAATTGTAGAACCGGTCAGATGAAACTATCTTTTAGGAATATGACTGTTGATCTCAATATTTTCAACTTAGGGAGACAGCCTAGTGATCCATCTGATGAACCCATGAATATGACTGTTGATCTCAATATTTTCAACTTAGGGAGACAGCCTAGTGATCCATCTGATGAACCCATTGAAGTGAATTTCATTCAAGGAATATCCAGTGAACAACAAGAGGAAGAGTGTGAGTTTGATACAAATGCATCTGATTTAATGATTGAAGAGCTTTCTGATGACGAACTAGAGATAGAACTGCTGGACAATCATGTTTTTGCTGTTGGCTGGCAACGAGAACCTTTAGAGATAGAATCCCGAGTCCAGCTTCGCCCATCTGTGGAGGAACCCCCTAAGTTAGAGCTCAAACCTCTACCTGAAAATCTAAAGTATGCCTACTTAGGGGAGAACGAGCCTTTACCAGTTATTATTTCTTCTGATTTGACTACCGGTCAAAAGAAAGCTCTCTTAGATGTTTTAAGAGAGAATAAGGAAGCCATTGGATGGACCATGGCTGATATCAAAGGGATTAGTCCAACCATTATTCAACACCGAATCCATTTGATAGATGACGCCAAACCTACTAGAGATCCTCAACGTAGGTTAAACCCAGTAATGAAAGAAGCCGTTAGGAAAGACATTCTGAAATGTCTGGATCATGGGATCATTTATCCCATTTCTGATAGTTCATGGGTGAGTCCAGTCCAAGTTGTTCCAAAGGAATCTGGGGTCACCGTGATCCAAAATGAGGCTAATGAGCTGATTCCCACTCGAATCCAAACTGGATGGCGAGTCTGTATTGACTATAGAAAACTCAACCTAGCCACTCGGAAAGATCAATTCCCTCTTCCTTTCATTGACCAAATGTTAGAGTATTTAGCAAGGACACGAGTTCTACTGTTTCCTGGATGGATATTCAGGTTACAATCAAATCCCTATCCCTCCCAAAGACCAGGAGAAAACCACCTTCACTTGCCTATATGGAACATTCGCATACTGATGCATGCCCTTTGGACTGTGTAACGCACCGGCCACATTCCAACGTTGCATGATCAGTATTTTTCCCGACATGGTAGAGCGATTTCTCAAAATTTTCATGGATGACTTTTCTATCTTTGGTGACACATTTTCCCAATGTTTGCATCATCTTAAACTGGTCCTAGAACTATGTAGGGAGAAAAATCTGACTCTCAATTGGGAGAAATATCATTTCATGGTCAAACAAGGTATTGTCTTATTGGGAGAAATATCATTTCATGGTCAAACAAGGTATTGTCTTAGGACATGTAGTTTCCAATAGGGGAATCGAAGTGGACAAATTAGGACATGTAGTTTCCAATAGGGGAATCGAAGTGGACAAAGCTAAGGTAGATCTCATTTCCAATCTCACTCCTCCCAAAATAGTCAAAGATGTCAGATCATTTTTTGATCATGCTGGTTTTTACCGATGTTTTATCAAGGATTTCAGCAAAATTGCTAGACCCTTGACCAATCTCTTAGCCAAGGATACATCATTTGTCTTCTCCCCCGACTGCCTCAAAGCTTTCGAATATCTAAAAAAAGAGCTAAGCACAGCTCCTATCATTCATGCACCAGACTGGACCTTACCCTTCGAACTGATGTGTGATGCATCTGATTCTGCGATTGGAGCTGTTTTAGGACAACGGTTTGATGGAAAACCGTATGTGATCTACTACGCCAGTAGGACTGAATGATGCCCAGCAAAATTACTCTGTCACAGAAAAAGAGTTTTTAGCTGTAGTCTTTGCCTTAGAAAAATTCAGGTCCTACCTCATCGGTTTCTTAAACAAAGTTTTCACAGATTATGCCGCACTAAAGTATCTTTTGACCAAAAAGGATGCTAAAGCACGGCTCATTAGATGGATTCTCCTTCTTCAAGAGTTTGACATCCAAATTCTTAACAGAAGGGGAACAGAGAACCCCGTAGCAGATCACCTTTCTCGATTACCGAATGCACCAACATCAACCATTCCGATCAATGAGCATTTCCCTGATGAACAACTCCTACAAATCCAATCTGTCCCATGGTTCACTGACATTGTGAATTATATAGTCATGAACCAGATCCCTTGTCATTGGTCCAAACAGGATAGATCCCGTTTTCTTTCCCAAGTAAAATACTTTTACTGGGATGACCCATATCTGTTCAAATACTGTCCTGATCAGATCTTTAGGAGGTGTGTTCCCACGGAAGAAACTAGGAGTGTTCTATCCTTTTGTCACGAACAAGCATGTGGGGGCCACTTTGGCCCGAGAAAAACAGCTGAAAAAGTTCTCCAATCTGGGCTGTATTGGCATACTTTCTTCAAGGATTCATTCGAGTTTTGCAAAACCTGTAACTACTGTCAGCTTTTAGGAAAGGTCACTAGAAGAAATATGATGCCCTTATAACTCATCTTAACTGTTGAACTTTTTGATATGTGGGGTATCGATTTCATTGGACCATTTCCAAATTCCTTTGAAAATGTGTACATTCTAGTAGCCGTTGAATACATGTCAAAATGGGTTGAGGCGGTAGCTTGCAAAACTAATGACAATAAGGTCGTTGTCAAGTTTTTGAAAGGAAACATTTTTGCCCGGTTTGGAGTACCACGAGCGATCATCAGTGATAACGGTACACATTTCTGTAACCGTTCTTTTGAGGCTTTGATGAGGAAATATTCAATCACACACAAATTGTCAACTCCTTATCATCCCCAAACCAGTGGACAAGTAGAGGTCACAAACAGGCAGATCAAACAAATCTTAGAAAAAACAGTTAATCATAACAGAAAAGATTGGTCTGTAAAATTATATGATGCTCTATGGGCGTATAGAACAGCTTTCAAGGCCAATTTGGGGATATCACCATACAGACTGGTATTCGGGAAAGCTTGTCACCTACCAGTGGAGTTGGAGCATCGAGCAATATGGGCAATAAAACAGCTAAATTTTGACTCAGACTCGGCAGGTAAGAACATATTGCTCCAAATAAATGAGTTGGAAGAAATTAGAAATGATGCATACATAAACTCAAAAATTTATAAAGAGAAAACCAAGATGTTTCATGACAAATCAATTTTGTGAAAAATTTCCCTCCAGGATAAAAAGTTTTATTATACAATTTAAAATTGTATCTTTTTCCTAGAAAATTAAGATCAAGATGGACAGGTCCATTTTTTGTCAAACAAGTTTTTCCACATGGGGCTGTCAAGATAGAAAATCCTAAAAATGGTAATATTTTTAAAATAAATGGTCAACGTCTGAAACCATTTTTAGAATTTTCTACGCTCGGAGAGGAAGAGGTGTTGGTCCTTCATGAACCTCATTATCTATAAAAAAAATATAAAAAATAATAAAATAAAAAGGAAAGGAAAATAAAATAAACAAAAAAATAAAATAAAATAAAATAAAATGAAATGAAAAAAAACAATAATCACAATTTTTCTCTCTTATTTGATTTCTTCATCCTCATACTAACAGTAATTGAAGATCCTTATCATCATTGTCGACCGAACAAATGTAAGTTCTTCATGTCTTATCTGCTTTACTTTGTGCATCAGCTAATTTGTATTGAGGACAATGCATAATTTAGGTGTGGGGTTGGGAATTAGTTATTTTCCCCTTTATTTCACCTTTTTAGTTGCATTTTTATCATTTTTTTTCTTTTTTCTAAAAAATTATAAAAATATTATCACTTGCCAAATTAATAGAGTTAAGTAATAATTGATCAAATTAATAGATTTTAAATTTTTTAATTCTTAGTTAGTGACATATTCAAGTTCACCTTTTATGATAACTCCAAATAAAAATCTTAAGAAATGATTTTTCAACTAGTATACTTTACTTAAGTCTTATCTTAGATTTTTAATTGAAAATAATGAAATTTTTGCATGCTTTACTTAGAGTTGAAAATATATTTTTTCAAGTTATCTTGATTTACATATTTTTTTTCAAGACTATATATACTTACACATATATATATTAAAAAAAACTAACCTTATAAAAGAAGAGTGCGAAAAATGGGCACAAAAAAAAACTCTTAAATTCAAGGTGATTCTATCTTATAAAGACTAAGTTGACTGAGTAATTAAGCCCAATGAGTATCTCTATACTTAATGACCTAAGCCCAATTGGGTTAGGATTTATTGGCCCAAAACTCATTAAATGGTCACTTAGAAAGCCTGTTAAAATAGAAAACAATCACCAAGAATTAGAGAGTGAATATATATTACATATATATAACACTAACAATTGTTTTTATATACTGTTGTTTTGTATATATGGTCTTGAAAAATAATTTTTGATCAAGAGACTTGAAAGTTATTTAAAACAAAGAGTTGGCATGTTCTTTTCAAAACTTTTTAATTAAATTTCTAAGATTTGACTTGGTTTTGTATTGCTATAATGAAAAAGATTTTCTAGGGGATTTACATTGGAGTTATATATAAAAATGTTTTCTTGATTATTAACTAGCTTCAATTAGAATGTTTAAATATATCAAGGGAAATCTGTTATTTACTGACTTATTTAACTTGGCAAGTTGACCTAATTTTGTGGGTATATTCACTGCAAACTCTCACGAGACTACAACTCATCCACTAGGGTAACCTAGGGGTTTAAAGGCTTGTTGTATGTGCTAAATACAACCGCGATTCCTGCGAAAGTGAGTTAGGATTTTCTTTTTATTTTTTTTGCTAGAGGACTAGCAAAAGTTTAGGTGTGGGGGTATTTGATAATCATATTTTATTATAATTTTATACCCTCATTATTTATTTTATATGAATAAATATACCACTAATAATTGCTTTTATCTTTAATTACAGGTTAATGAAGAATAAGAGCCCAAACTCTCATCTCTCAACAAAAAACCCTTGATTTAATGAAGCCCATGAAGCCAAAGGAATTCTTTCAAATATTTAAGAAATAATTCAAAGCCCAATGGAAAATCAAGAGAAAATGCCAAGCCCAAAAGTCCGAGCCAAAGCCCAGGACGCAAGCCCAAAAGCTAAATACAAGAGTTCTACGGACAGCAACCAGAAGAAGGCAGGCATCGATGCCTGCATCGATGAGGGCATCGATGCCTGCATCGATGCCTATATCGATGCCTGCATCGATACCATCATACAGTTTGTTATAGATCTAAGGCTGAAATTTGTTATTTTTGGATAAGATTTCAATCCAATGGCTCTTATTCACTGATGTTTACTATAAATAGGGGTAGAGAGTGAGAGGTTAAGGGTGTGAAAAATTTTGTAACTCTATTTGGAGAGGAGGGCTACTCTTAATTGAGAAGGCCTTCCAAAAATTATAACTTTTGTTGTAATTAATAATAATAATTTTTTTCCTCTTTAAATTTTCTTTTCTCCTCTTTGTTGAATGATGAGGATGGAGATGAAGAGCAATTTGAAGGTTTGCATTTCTTTTATTTTCCTCTTTTATTTATTTTTTGTAATTTCTTTATTATTGCTTATTAGTTAGATTTATATTCATGCTTGCAGTGTAGATTTATTTTCTTATCTTTTTTATTTCTTTTTGTACTTTAATTTGTAGAGTAGATTTATTTTCTTGCATTTAATTTCTGTAATTTGTTTTGTAGTTTAGATTTTTATTCTTTGTAGTTAGTTCATAGTTTAGATTTTTCTTTTCTTTTTATTTTTGTAATTAGTTCTTTTTCTTCTTGTTTTTATTTCTTAAGATGTGAAATTAATTCTTATAGGAATCTTAGAATTATATTATGCTAATCTAATTTCCTTTATATTATGCACATTATTCTCTTACACTTAAATATTCATGTTTAGGATAATCAACTAGTGAACTAATCGGTAGAAGAAGAATTTGATAATCTATGCTTATCTTAAATGGTTTGATATGTTATGCTTATGAATTCTAGGATTACTATCTTATTGTTATTTTTATCATGAATAGTAATTTTAATTTAGATGATAATTTGATAGGTTATACTTTCCTTAAATGGTTTGATAGTCTATGCTTAATAAATCTAAGTTGAAATATGATAAAAAGAGAATAGTTTGTATTTTATATTTGAGATTAGTTAGTGGATTAAATTCTAGATTTCTCATATCTTAATTGAATCCTCCATCTTGACTTTCTTTAATTTTTCTTTTTATTCTTGATTTTATTTTTTGATTCTTTCTTCTTTCTTATCTTGTGATTTCATTTATTCTTTGATTCTTATTTCTTTTCTCTAAAATTCAATTTATTGTTACTTGCATATAAATCAAAATAACCACTCATCATATCTCTCTCCACAATCACACTTATTCTTTAATCCTATTTTGTCACGCACAAAACATAAGAACCAATTCTAATAATCTCTTAAAATCACCTTCCTCGTGGGATCGATAACTTTTTATACTATAACTTGATCAATTGTGCACTTGTAATTTTAGTACATAATTATGTCGCATCATCAACACTTCCACTATGATTTGTACTCCCACTCCTACTATCTACTTGGTCAAACATTCCTACAGTTAGGGCCACAACCAAAATCCCCTCTCGATTCCTCCAATAAACGAGAGGCCCACAAATCGAGCGATCAAACCTTCCTACAGTTAGGATCGTCTCAAGCCTCCCACTCGGTCAAACCTTCCTACAGTCAGGGCCAAAACCAAAATCCCCTCTCGATTCCTCCAATGAACGAGAGGTCCACTTTCAAATCAAGTGATCAAACATTCCTACAGTTAGGGTCACCTCAAACCCCTGCTTGGTCAAACATTCCTACAATTAGGGCCAAAATCATAATTCACTCTCGATAAACGAAAAATTCACCTTTACTTCGGTAATCAAACCTTCCGACAGTTAGAATTATCCAAATCTTTTTAATTCTCGGAGTGGTGATCCTACTTCTAGTTTCACTTTTTAGATTCTCAAAGTAAAGATCCCACTTTGAGTTTCTTCTGCACTAAATATAGAATATAAAATTCTTCCTCTTCGGTTTCGGGAGATAGAATATAAAATTCTTCCTCTCCCATTTTGGGTTCGTCTTTGCCCCAAGAGAAGACACAATATTTCAACATTATAACTTCAAAATCCGTGCCTTACACGTGTGGAGAATTTTATCCTGAATCCTGAGCATGGATAAGTCAATGCCTAACACGCGTTGCCAGTTAGTTCTTAACCGTAAAAAAGAACAAAAGCCAACATATTCGACATTGTGACGGGTCGTTATTAATAACGCCAAATCCACGCCTTACACGTGTGGGGAACTTTATCTCGACTCCTAAATAGAGATAAGCCTACGCCTGATACGCGTTGCCGGTTTAGTCTTTCACCGATTGAAGAAGATACCAGAATCCAGTCTGGGGCTTTTATCCCGAAGCCTAAGTAGGGATAAGTTAGTGCTTAACCCGCGCTGCTGGATAGTTCGTTCCCATAAAAACGACCGAATCTACGTATTCAGTATCATAGCAACAAAAATCCATGCTTTTTATGTACTGGGCATTTTATCCCGAATCCTGAGCAGGGATAAGTCAATGCCTAACACGCATTGCCGGTTAGTTCTTAACCGTAAAAAGAACAAAAGCCCACATATTCGACATTGTGGCAGATTATTATTCATAACGCCAAAATCCGTGCTTCACACGTACGGGGAATTTTATCCTGATACCTAAGTAGGGATAAGTCAATGCCTAACACGCATTGCCGGTTTAGTCTTTCACCAATTGAAAAAAACACCAGAATCCAATCTGGGGAAGTTTATCCCGAATCCTAAGTAGGGATAAGTCAGCGTCTAACACGCGTTATCGGATAGTCTATTCCCATAAGAAGGACAAAGTCTACGTATTCAATATTATAGCACTAAAAGAGTTAACTCTTTTAGCACAACGTCACGTGCAGAACGGATTTAAACAATCTGCACACTAACCCGACTCAAACGGTAGTCGATAAAGGCACATCAAATCCGTTGAAGGCTGAGGATTTGCTAAAAAATCCTGAGTCAGCGTCTAACACGCGTTGCCGGGTAGTCTATTCCCGTGAGAAAGACGAAGTCTACATATTCGATATCGTAGCACTAAAAGAGTTAACTCTTTTAGCATAACGTCACGTGCATAATGGATTTAAACAATCTATATGCTAGCCTGACTCAAACGGTAGTCGGTAAAGGCTAATCAAACCTGTTGATGGCTGAGAATTTGCTAAAATTTTTATAAATATGAGTCATTGACGCATCAGCTTTATTAGTTGGTCTCGTGACTTGAGTATCCAACAACTTCGGGATAAGATCCATATCTGCAGATGAAATAACTTTAACAAGTTGGTCCTGTAGTCTAAAATTTAGAATCGCCACGCTCCAATGCGTTAAGAGCTTAAACTGTATAGACTCCAGCAAACGTACGAGTATAAATTGTGTTAACGCCGGTCAACGCGTTACAGTAAAGATCGATGCCGGTCAACGCATAAGCAATCTTGCCAAACTAAGGCAAACGATGATTTCAGGGAGTTCAATCGGATTCAAATATGAATTTCTGACGAAGATGATCAGTTCAAAGTCAACTCAATGACACGAGCTAAGTTCAGAAACTTACACACCGAGCTGACCCGTGCCCCCCGCGGGTTAGTGGTGTGTTTCGCGTAGTTTTGACCCGAAAATGCGTTTTGGCGGTTTCGACGGGTTTTCACGAGATCTTCTCAGTTCCATAGGTTCCTAACTACCTAAATCCTATCTCTAAACATGGTTAATCAGTTATTAACTGAAGATAAGGAGGAATCATTCATTCTTATCCAAAATCCCCAACTGAGGCCTATAAATACAAGCCTAGGGGCTCATTTCAGGTGGGGATTAATTATCAAGAGGAGGAGGTGCTGCCGGATTGAGGAGTCAAAGGAGCATGAATTTCAGCGAGGGTTGACATATGTTGGCGAGTTCTTCGGCATAAAGAGGGAGAGTTCGAGAGATCCGACGCCCGTTTCCCCTATTTCCTTGAGATCAGGCTTGGTCTTGATCTCGAGAAGAGCTACCGATCTCAACGCTTCAAATCAAATATTTCCTCGGTGAAGGCGGAACTCTGCCAAATTTTTAACAACCGGATCTGATCGACGGTCGTCCACGGATAAACCCCGGTACATGTAAAGATCCCACGCAAAGCAGCGGGTGATAAACGTCCTCTGCGTTTTGTTTGAACAAGAATTATATCTTTTATTTTCATTATGTAAAGGTCTTATAAAAGGACCGATCTTTTTAAACTTATTGTAACGATTGAAGTTATAATGAGTTATACAATGAAGAAAACGATTTTCGACGCAAACACTCTGCCCATTAATTCTTTAGATAAAAAGCTATTGATCTTATTGCTGATACTTGTGGAGTTACTCTCTCAGAACAATCCTTGAATATGATTAAATCCAAAGAAGTGGAGAGGAATAGAGAAGCTAAATGATTGGTTGCCTACTCTTGGCTAGTTTGCTAGTAGGATCTTCTGATTTTTTATCTAATGAAGTTTACTTCATGGAATGTTTGTGGTCTTAATGGCCCTATTAAAAGGCGTTTGGTTAGGAATTATTTGTCTAGTCACTCTATTGATGTTGTTGGTCTTCAAGAAAGTAAACTTTTTGATCCTACACCAAGAAAATTTTAGTCTATAGGTGGTAGGAGGCTTTCTGAGTGGTGTCACCTTAACTCTACAGAATGAAGAGGAGGAGTTCTTATGGGATGGTCTGATGCATTTTCTTTTGTGCAATTATGTGGGAATCTTCTCTGTTTCTGTCCATCTCCATCACAAACCATCTAATTGGTCTTTCATTTTTACATCAGTTTATGCACCTACAGACAGGGAAGTTAGAGCAGTTTGTTGGTGGGAGTTAGATCGTATTCGCTACATTCTTCCTGGACCTTGGATTCTCTGTGGAGATTTCAATGTCACCTTATTCTCTGATGAACGAAATGGTCGTAATGGTTCTCTTAGGGATATTAAGTCTTTTAGGGACTTCATTTCTTCTACATCTCTTATTGACCTACCTTTATCTAGTAGAACTTTTACATGGTCAAATAAAAGGCAAAATCCCTCTATGGAAAGGCTAGATAGATTCCTACTCAATTATGAATGGAAAAATAAATTTCCTTCATTCATACAATTCTCTCCTCCTTCATTTGGCTCAGACCATTTCCCTATTATTCTTGACAGTAGAGGTTTGAAGAGTTTAGCTCCTATCTTTCGTTTTGAGAGATGTTGGCTACATAATACAGAGTTCATTCCATTTGTTTCTACATGCTGGCATTCTTTCAAAGGTCAGAGAAACCCAGCTGACATCTTCATTTTGAAATTAAAACTTCTTAAGAGAAGACTAAAATGGTGGGAAAAAGGTTCTTGGATGTATATCTACTAGGAAGGCAGAAATTTTATCAAAAATCAATACTTTTGATTTACTGGAGGAGCAAAGACCTCTCTTAGATTTGGAATTTAATGAAAAACAAAATTTTCAGAAGTCTTACACATATATCACCAAAGAAGAAGAGACATACTGGCATCAAAGGTCTCGTGTTCAATGGTTAAAAGAAGGTGATGTCAACACATCTTTTTTCCATAAAACAACTTCATATCATAGGAAACAAATTTCATAGCAACTATTAATTACAAGGGTAGAGATCTTATAGGAGATGATGATGTTTCAAAAGCCTTTTATCAATATTATTATGATTTATTTGGAAAGAGTAATAGCAAGCAATTGTAGATTGATTGATCTACTTTATATCCTCAACAAGAGAATAATCTATTATCTTTAGAAGGGCAATTCACTGAGGCCGAAATAAAAAGTGCAGTGTTTGGAATGAATGCAAATAAAGCCCCAGAACTAGATGGTTATTCTATGGCTTTCTATCAACTTTTTGGGAAATGATTAAAGAGGATCTTATTGCTTTAATGCATTTTTTGCATGAAAACATGTCTCATCCTTAGAGAGTCAACAAAGTTTTTATCACTTTCGTCCCTAAAATCAAGGAATGTACTATGGTGAAAGACTTCAGACCAATTAGCCTTAATTATTAATTGCCTTTTTAAAATTTTCTCAAAATTTTTGGCAAATAGGCTATCTCATCACATGTCATCCTTAGTTGCATCTACCAATCAACTTTCCAAGCAGGAAAATCTACACTTGATTCTATTCTTCAAGCAAATGAAATGATTCATGCGTGTTCAAAAAGAAAGAAGGAAGTTGCTATGTTCAAGATTGATTTTGCTAAAGCTTTTGATTCTATAGATTGGTTTTTTCTCATTGAGCTGTTGAAAGCTAGGGGCATTGGTAATAGATGGTGTTCATGAATTTTTCATATTATCTCATCTTCCAATAGTGCAGTCCTTGTAAATGGTTCACCAACTAAGTTCTTCTCTCGTAAACGAGACCTCAAGCAAGGTGATCCTCTATCTCCAATGTTATTCAACATTGTTGTAGATGTTTTGAATAGAATGATTATGAATAATGTTGAGGAGGGATCTTTATCTTCTCTTGGGCTTAGGGACCCTCTCAATCAGTTAAGTATACTTTAATTTGCTAATGATACATTATTTTTTGTTAAAAATCTCTTCAAAGGATATCTCCATTCTTAAAACTATTATTTATATTTTTGGAGACATATCTGGTTTGAGTATCAATTACTCAAAATCATCTCTCATATACTTTGGAAATATTCATCACAAAGCCCAAACTCTAGCATCTTCTATGGATTGTATAGTTGAACATCTACCTATTAAGTATCTTGGTTTACCTCTTAAATATGGCAAACTCTCCAAATCAGACTGGCAACCTTTGTTGGATAATCTTTACAGAAAGCTAGCATCCTGGAAAAAATTACCCTATCTTATGGAGGAAGATTGATTCTTCTAAATTCAGTTCTTACATCTATCCCTTTATATTACATGTCTTTTTATAAGCTACCTAAATGGCTTATCAAAGAAATAGACAAAGTTAGAAAAAACTTCCTATGGACAAGAAAAGCAGATACAAATACTTTCAAATGTTTAGTTAACTAGAAAAAAGTCTGCTTAAGTAAAGAAGAGGGGGGACTGGGTGTCAAAGATATTACTCTGTTCAATAATTCCTTACTATATAAATGGTTATGGAGGTTCTTAGATAGGAATTCATCAACAAGCAACTTTATTCACAATCTGTCGGATTTAGGGAAGATAAGTGGACTGGTTTCAATAGTTTAGCAAGTGCTTTTACTGAATCTTATAAGTTAGCACTTTCCTCTAATATTTTTGTCAGAAGCCAAGAAAATTATTATGATAATTAGTGTGTTGATGAGAAGAAGTATTCCTCCTGGTGCACAAGCAGAAAAAATTGCTCTTTTGAATCTTATCATGGACTTCCATGTTTCATTTAACTCTGATCAACCCCAATGAACTCTCACTTCTAATAGACTATTCTCAGTTAAGTCTTTTTATAGTTTTCTTAATTGGAGAGGTGTTACAAATCTTTTATACAAAGTTATCTAGAATCCAATTGTCCCCTCTAAAGTTCGTATCTTTCTTTGGCTTCTTACAAAAAACAAACTGAATACAAAAGATGTTCTACAATTAAAAGGCTGGAATGAGGATATTACTTGTTCTTTTTGTGGGATAGATTCGGAGTTCAGAGAACATTTGTTCTTTTCATGTCCTATAACTATGCGAGTTTGGCAACATTTCAAGAGCTACTACTTACCTTTCACTTGGCCAAATATTTTGGATGAATTATTGCTTTGTCTTGAAGGTCTACATGAGATAAAAGGGCTTCTTTTGCGAAACTTTTTTGCTTCTGTTTGTTGGAACTTATGGACATCGAGAAACAAATGTATTTTTGATCAATCACATTTCTCTTTTAATTCTATTATTAACTTGGCAATATATGGTCTATATGATTGGGCAGGCACTAGAAGTGGATCGGCAACATAGAAGATTAGAGTTAAGCTGGAGAAAGAACCAATACAAAGAAGCATTTAATTATCTAAAAGTGATGTGGATGATATTTTTTGGTTATATGTATAAAAAATACTCTATGTACTATCAATTTTTGTTTATTAGGTTATAGAAAGTTTAGTTTCTCTTTACTATATATGACTGACTTTGGTTCTTTCCTATATCCATGTCAACGGTGAATGACGGTAAGACCTTCCCTTCACTTTTATGGATGTTTGAAAGAAGAAAGTCATATATCACTAGTCTTGAGAAACTACTTTTTCTATCTTCCAATTCATGGATACATTTCGTATCCTTCTTTTGTAAATATCTTTTTGTTTAATATAAATGACAAGATATATCTCTTGTTTTTTCTCAAAAAAAAATATTCAAATTTTTAGGGTTTTACAAACACAAAGTGCTAGAGTTTAAGATTTATTATGTCATAACAACTGCAACTTGAAACATGATTAATTAATAATAATAGGCCCATTTTCTGCCATCTCAGTGGGCCTGTTCAACACATTATATGAGATTTCTGAACACGATTCAATAAATCAGGCTCATTTAGACGAACCCAACCAGATTCAATAACATCCTCAAAACTCCACCGACCTCATAAAACAGATGCTTCTAATAGAGTGTTACTCGACAGGGATGAGCAGTCCCAACTCATATAAAATTTAACACGACTCGTATAATACTAACCCGATATGACCCATCAAATAATTAGGTCAACCCGTTTATTAAACGGGTTACCCATACATGACCCAAGTGACCCATTTATTAGTTTTATTAATACAATTTATTTCATGTACTTACCATTAAGTCCATGGTCAAAAATTTTAAGGTCCTATTTATCATTCATAGATTTTATACTATTTTAGAAGTTTAGATATTTTCAGGGTGTTTTCCATATACTTTGAATGTTGAGGGTATTTAAAAAAATTTTAAAAGTTTAAGGTATTTCTTGCAAATATCATTTTTTTCAAAGGACTTATTTCCTATTTATAAACTTTATACTCTTTGTAAGTTTTGACTTTTTGGGTTTTATTTTTAAATTCTAAATTTCTACAGTGTTTTTAATAATTTTTAAGGTTTTAGAGTGTTTTCTATAAATATTAAAATTTTCATGTTGCTATTTATAAGTTATAGATTTTTTATAGTTTGTATGTTTTGAAGTGATTTTCATGCAAAAATTTTAGTATTTTTATTATGGCACCCCTTGGTTTCACACAAGGCTACAGTCCAAGGTGAAATAAATAGAATAAATGTAATAGACATGATATAGAAGAGATATCTCATAAATAAAAAGAATCATGTCTCAACTATAACATATCTGACACCTGAATAATGAAAATATCTCAACATGAATCAACTAAAAATCATACCAAGGCACATTGCCTTTACAATATGAATATGAAATTCTAATGTCTGAATGAAACTCAAAACTACATTAGAGTCTCTACAAGTAAAAATATGTGACGGTGACTATGCCAAAACTCCGTCACCCTGCGACTCTCCGAAACTCTGAACTATCTGAAAAGTAATTTAAAAGAAAAAGAACAACAACAAGAGCGTCAGAGCGCTACATCAAGATTACCTCCATCTGTTCCCAGAGGAAGGACTGTTTAATGGAGTGAAAGCTCTATCTATTAAACATAGTCTATCTAGATTCATTTTTCCCATATCTAAGTGGGATTAATATTTAGAAACCTACAACATGAGACGTAGTACATCGAGTAAAATAATCCAAACAAGGAAACCCTCATGTATATACCATAAGCCTCAAATTGTAGGTATCTAAATATTTATACTAAACTAAAAAATACAATCTAATGAAACCAACAATTGGAAAATCCACAACACGAGACTGATACGTCGAGCGAAATAATCCAAACAAGGAAACCCTCATATATATACTATATGTCTCAAGTTGTGAATCTCTAATCATTGATTCCAACTAAGAAGTAAAGAAGACAGTAAAAGAAATAAGACATCAACACATCATATTTATAATATCTTCCACTATCATTGGGGAGATAGAATAAAATACCAATACATAATTTTGTATACTTTCAAAAGTAACGTATCTTAGTCATATAGTTTAGTGATAGGTCGTATCCCTAACCTACATCTGCCACACTTAGGCTATCAAGTAATTGTCTTAGTACAACAACTATCATGTAGGTATCCTGAACTGTGTACACGACAAATTATTCTCATCACGATCTTAGTGCATAACATGAGTGCAAGATGGACTATCAAATAGGTATCCTAGAAATACGGCTCACGAGCCTCATCGTACCCTAGTGCGGGACGGACGGCTAGATCAAACCTCCTAAAATTCGACTCAATGGCCTGTACATGTAGAATATTGATGCACTACCTCATGTAGTACTGAACTAAGCTCATCAATGATATTCACATCATGTATAAACTGTGTATATCTGGTATGTCGATGCACTATCCCATATAGAGCTGTGCTCATCAACGACATCCAACATGTGTATGAAAGATATCTAATTCGAATATGATCAAATCAAAACTCATCATAATCCCCGTAGGATTCTCAAATACGTAACACAATATATTCATGACTATATGTGTAATATCAAGTGGCTCAAAACTCTGCGAACGCATCTCAAAATGGCGCAACACAGCTCCACAAAACAAGCAGGAAAATAGACAGGACTTTTGTTAGTAAAATGAGCATATCTTTCTCTAAAAAACTATTTTTAGAAATGATTTTCTGTTTTGAAAACTAAATTCACACATCTTTCAATTGGCATAAGTTTGGGTCCGTTTGGAGTTTATTTGTTATCTCAAATCTCTAGTTAAATATTATACATGTACATCAGTTTTTCTGCAGGACATATTATTAGTAAAATAAACATATCTTTCATACAAACTCTTTTTAAGAATAGTTTTCTGTTTTAGAAACTAGATACATATAGCTTTCATTTGGAACTAATTTGGTTAAATTTAGTATTTATTTGTTATCTCAAAATCTCAGTTAACAATTATACAAGTGCTGTAATTTTCTGCAAAAAATATATATTTAGAACATCTCTTAAATTTATCATATATAAATGAAATTATGAATAAAACTAATGATCATAATCATGATACTATCATAAATAGCAAAAAAAGATTACTAATCTAGCATTGGTTTAAGTTTTAACATAAAAAAGAAATCTGATTTTTAACATCACAAGTTAAGATTTAAACATGAAAACATTTAACATAAAAAAGAAATCTGATTTTTAACATCACAAGTTAAGATTTAAACATGAAAACACATATTAAATATCTAAACTAGTTATTTAAATCACAAGTTAAGATTTAAACATGAAAACACATATTAAATATCTAAACTAGTTATTTAACTATGGGGATAACTTTAGATAAATATAATCTTACCTCAAACATCATTCTAATCCTCTAAAATAAATAACAAGTAATCCACGAGCACAAATAACCCATCCTCCCTTATCACACGTCGAAGATCTCGCCCTCGTGTCAGTATTGTGCTTCATAAAGCTCTCAAAATTCAGAAGAAAAAGATCTAGGGTTTTTGAGGGGATAGGGTGGGTGCTAGAGTTCATAGATATGATAAAAGAGAGAAATTTTTATGAAAAATATAGGTATTTATAGAGGCAAACCTGAAACAAACATGTTTGACCCGAACCAGAAAACCTAGTCTGACTAGGAAAACCACATTCGGTATTTTGATCATAACTTTCACGTCGAGGTGATATAAGATTTGTTGGAAATCTCTTGAAGATACCTACAACTTTGATCTCTAACTTGTTTTCATATTCTAACTGTTTTAGTATGTAAATTACATATATTTTTAACTAGTCATTTTTTCCAGATTCAGGCCCGTCCACGTGTGTATGATATCACTTCTATATTCACATATATACTTTGAATTGATCTCAAATCAATTCCTAACATACTAAAACATTAATAAATATCATTTATCATAATGTAACATATTTATTATTTATTATAAAATATTCAAAATTTTAGGGTTTTACATTTATATGCTTATGCGAATGCTTTTATCATAAAAAATTATACTAGACTTACCATTAATCTTTACTTTTCATCTTTTTTTATTTTAGTCTAGTGGAATGTATGTGTTTTGTGCTAAGATTATACAAACTATCTTACTATTAAGTATTTTTTACTTTACAACAATATCCTTTCTAAAGTCTATTTAATGACTAAGATAAATAAATTAGATATTGATGATCTGATAAATAAATGTATTACATGAAGTTTGATATATACAAAATGAAATAACTTATGTTGTGTATCTAGGTATATTAAAGTATATTGATCCCAATTTAGTACGTAAATCCATTTCTTCAAAAAAATTAAAATGTTTTAATAAAAATTATAGCAAATCTAATAAGTTATGTTTACAGATTTCAACTCAAAATAAATCTTACTGATTTATAGTAATAACATAAACCAAAAAATAAATAATTTTAATACTTGTATCTTATCTAATCCCACGTGAACTACCTAATAGCTCAACAATTAAAAAAAAGATTGACAAACTACATGAAACATTATTTTGAATATTTTATTCAAATGTTAATCTATCCAAATATTAATTATATCCTATACTAACTCCACACTAACCACTGATAGCTCAACAATCTAAACAAATAGGATTAATAAATTCTACATAGATAACATATTATAATACATAAAGTATTACAAAGAAACCCAAATTATTTTAAAACTTACACAAAATATCTTTAAAAGTTTAAAATTACTCAAAACACGCTGAATTTTCAAAACTTAAAAGAATAAACATAAAATCTAAAAATTAACAATAGCCCCCCGAGGAATTTGAAATTGTAGAAACAACCTCAAAAGTTTAAATTATAAAAACACACCCTAAAATTCAGATATTTTAAAACTTACAAACAACATAGCATATTCCACGGATTATTATTAGGCACTTAAAAATTTAAAATTTGTAAAAAAATTCTCAAAGTTAAAAAAATTACGAAAACTCCATCAAAAGTTAAAAATCTCAAAAAATCCTAAAATTTCAAAACTTATACCTGGTAGACATCACATCTGGAAGTTATCAGCATATTGTTAGAAATTTAAATTTAAAAAAAACAACCCAATGTTTTAGTAATTGCAAAAAAACACTCAAAGTTTTAGTGTTGCAAGAAACATCTTAACATTTGAACTCACAAAATATAAAAATTACAAACACCCAACGTAAAATTTAAAATTTTTAAAAAATTCTATCAAAGTTTAAAAATTATAAAACACACCCTCAAAAGTTTAAAATCACAGAAAAATGCTAAAATTTGGCAAAGAAAAGAGTAAATGTTTAATATTCTTTCATTAAAACATATAAATTTAACTTTCAATTTAAAGTTTATCATCCCTTTTAAGTATCTAAAAGTAGTTTAAATTGATATTGGTAAAAAAAGCAATTACAATAAATTAAAACTATTCAGTTAAGGAATAAAAATTTAAAACATATATGGTAGATTAAAAATTAATGTTGCTATATAAATTTAAGGAGCTTCATATAATTTTACTAATAATATTAATTAATAAAAGGCTAAATTATATAAAACTAACAAAAGACTATAATATAATAAGTTAGCATTAATTGATTATAATGTATAAACATTCATCTCTGATGTTAATAATATTTATAGGGTAAAAAAAGTACAAGGAGTTAATGGATCCAAAGGGATAGCCTCTCGGAGCTCCGTTATACCTCTCTCAAACCGCAGGTTACCTCACTTCAATAGCTTGTCAATCAGCTTCTCATTATATAATTAGATGCTTAATTCATTATACAATTTGATGTGTCAAAACTGAAAGCATGTTTTGCAATAGCTCAAGAGCATGATATGTGATCATGGATCATTTAGATATGACATGGAGTAACAAGTTTATGTATAGAGAAATTATCAGAAAGTTCATAGATATCCTTTAAATAATCAAGTTATTTTCATTTCAAATGGAGAAGTGAAGGAAATAAACCTAAAATTCAAAAACATTCATGAATCACTTGAACTGACATTGACAAAAGTTATATCTAGCAAAGAAACACCGACTGAGTTCCCCTTAAAGAACATATTGAGCAACTTTGTCCCAATCAAAAAAGCATTTTCCATAAAAGGTACAAAAAAAATTTAGTAAGCGTTTATAAATTTTCATACTTTATTAGTAAAATACTAAAGGAATAATAAACTTAATATAAAATTACATATAAATAATCTTACAATAGAAACTAAAGTGAAGTCATTGATCAACTATGCTGCAAGATAAAATAAGTTAGATAAGATGTGGGTAATCACTATAATGGACAGAAGGTATGCACATGATACTTACCCCATATAGTGGCATGACTCTGCAAGTAACTGAAAGCATGTTTTGCAATAGCTCAAGAGCATGATATGTGATCATGGATCATTTGGAGATGACATAGAGTAACAAATTTATGTATAGAGAAATTATCAGAAAGTTCATAGATATTCTTTAAAAAAATCAAGTTACTTTCATTTAAAATGGAGAAGTGAAGGACATAAACCTAAAATTCAAAAACATTCATGAATCACTTGAACTGACATTGACAAAAGTTATATCTAGCAAAGAAGCACTGACTGAGTTCCCCTTGAAGAACATATTGAACAACTTTGTCCCGATCAAAAAAACATTTTCCATAAAAGATACAAGAAAAATTAGTAAGCGTTTATAAAGTTTCATACTTTATTCTTGAAATACTAAAGGAATTATAAACTTAATATAAAATTACATATAAATAATCTTACAATAGAAACTAAAGTGAAGTCATTGATCAACTATGCTGCGAGATATAATAAGTTAGATAAGATGTGAGTAATCATTATAATAGACAGAAGGTATGCACATGATACTTAGTTACAATAGCGTAAGTAAAAAATTTTCCTCTATATAGTGGCATGACTCTGCAAGTAACTTTATTTGGGGATATGATTACTAATGAATGATCAATTTTTAAAGACACGATCAAAGATAAACGTCTAATAGAACTGTCAGATTTCAAAATCTTTAAATATGAAGGTAATATATTTTACTTCTAAAATTTTTATTAAAAGCCACTAAATATAAAATTCACATTATATCTGTCTCAAATTTGTGTGGGAAATATGCATGTCATCGTAAATTATGTTAACAATACATATCAACCCAAAAATACAACTTATTAAAGAAATAAGAGAATGGTAAGTAAACCAAGCAAACATCCATATAGCACAATAAAGAAAAAATATTACACTTTAAAGATAATATGCATGACTCATTCAGAATAAGCTGCTAAAATAAAAGCATATCCATCAAGGCTCTTTACAAATATAATACAAATTTAAATTATTGATATATGCAATCATCATAACATTTAAAGAGGTACGTTCTTACAAGACCTACTCTAAAATGTACACAATTAATTTAAAAATAATCTACCAATATACAGACACACTGTTGGACCTATAATGTAAAGATAACTACCATTTACAATATAGTTGAGACGTGGTTCTAGCTTGCAAAGGCTACAACAAGAAGGTGTATAGCGATGTTACTAAGAATGTCCAAGTGATAAATGTCATAGAATCACTAATGATGTAATACCAATATTGAGTAATAACCCTTCTTCATGAAATAAATATATCAAAATTAAATATTAAGTTCAGATTCTTGTGAAAAAATACACAGACAGAGCAAAAAAAGTAATATTATTTAACGCAACAGAAGCTCTTATTGAATGCACACTAAAAAAATTCATTACAGAAAAAAGGGGTAACAACCTCATTTAAAAAATAAATTAGAAACATAAAAATTATATATATGAAATTAACATTTAATCTCATTGAAACACAAAAATAATCAAAATCTATATTTTTAAAAGTTTCTGTTGAATATCGAAAATACATTTAACTTCATTGTGAAGTAAGATGAGAAGACAGAAGATGAAAGAGCTCATGAAAAAATAATATCACAAGAAATCTAGCTCTAACCTCATGTCATAATCAATGCGTAGACAATGAAGACATAACTCTAGAATTGCTTAGGAAGAAGATAAATGTAAAGATGGATTGATCTTAACTTAATAAAAAATGAAATAGAAAAAATAAATGATTTGTTTTTGAATTTTATAGAATAGCTTAATTTTTTGAGAAAAACGAGGAATATTTAGAAGGGATTCTCATCAACTTTTTTAAGCATTTTTATATGGTTATGTGGATGATTTTCTCATATAAAAGTGTACTAGAGTTATCATTGATCTTTAGTTTATGATTTATTCTGAAGTTTATGAATGATTAGCAATAAACTTCATATTCTCTTTAGTTTCGCTCTAGCCTGTTGGCCTTCTTATTTTGATGATGTTTAACAAACAATTTATCACTAATGTTGTTTGTCTAGTATTTGTGTTTTCTTATTTATTATAGACAAACAACGTTGTTGGAGGATGGATGGATTGCGCTTCAACGATGATATCCAAAGGAGGTTGGCGGAATGTCGGTGAAGCCTTGCTATTCAAAGTTCAAGATCCAAGTTAAAGCTTCATCCGCGAGATTACCTAGAAGAGCTTATTGAAGATCAAGATCTAGCTTGGGTAATTTAGTTTAGGAATTTATATTATGTGTGTTAGTACTTTAAGCTCAATCATATACACACATACACGTTTTGGTTTTTGTATATATATAGTTATATATATACATATATATTTTGGTTTGATAGTTTTCAAGTTTTACTATGAAACAATTGAATATAATTAGAAAACATATTTTTGTTTCATACTCATATGCATATATATGATTTCATCAATATCAATTTTAGTGAGTTCAATGAAATCATGTTTTAGTGCATTATATGCGTATTTTGATAAAAATACTACATTCATTGTTTATAGACTTCATAACAATAGTTTACATCTTTCTTCAAGTCTATAAAATCATTTTGTAAAGTTTTAAAAGTTGGTTTAGGTCAAAACATCAAACTCATGTGTTTACATTTTCATGTTTTGGACTATTTTGCAAAATGATGTTTTGAGTGTATCAGATTTCGGTCGACCGCACCGGTCGACCGATCATTTGTTCTTTCGTCACCATGCAGCAGAGAGTTGGTCGGTCGACCGGTGCGGTCGACCGAGAGCTCCATCGGTCGATCGCACCGGTCGACCGACGATGGTCCAGAGCCATTCTTCGTGTTTTTGCTCTCTGTCGGTCGACCGACGAAATTTCCGGTCGACCGACTATATGACCGTTGCTTTTTTCAACGGCTATTTTCTGAGTGTTTGCTGGGGCTGTTTTGTCTTTTTGCTTGGGGTTTTTTTGTTGAGATCTTGAGTGGGTATAAATACCTAATTGCTGATCTCTTTTCATAATATAAAGAAATGTTTTAAACAAGAAAAGAAGTTTTTAAACAAGGGTTTTAAAAAGAGTTTAAGTTTGTTTAAGCTTGTTTAAGGGTTTAGTTTAAAGCTGTTTTAGTTTTCACAAGTGGAGGAGATCATCTTCTTGTTTGGGCTTCAATCTCCATCTCTCCATCTTGTTATTCAGAGAAGAATCTCTAAACTCATTTCTAGCTATTTATTATTCTGTTTATAATTTCTATATGCTAGATTTTAATTGAGTTTAGTTTTGATTTATTGAATCTCATTGTTACACACACCCACTTGAGCTTATTGTATTTGCATACATAGTATAATAGGGTTGTGAGAGATTATAACTTTGAGTTGTGCTCCATTGTGTTCTCATTTATTGTAGAGAACAAATTTATATTTGTTACATTGTGAGTATTGTAAGGTTTTCGGTGAGCTAGAAAACCGAGAGTGTGTTGTGAAGTTTTCGGTGAACTAGAAAACCGATTGTGAGGAGTGACGTTGATCGGTGAGCATTGAAAACCGATACTGTGAGGTGTAAACGTTATTCGGGTGAACGTAGAAAACCCGGTTGTGATAGTGGATTTCTCCCCGGGAGTGGGGAGCGGAGACGTAGGACGGAAGGTCCGAACTCCGTGATCATATTGCTTGTTTGAGTGTGCTTTGGCGTTCATTCATATTTATGTTCATACCTTATATCGCCATTGTCATTAGCTCATTATCTATATCATCTACTATCTAGTTTAGATTGTTTTCCCCCTGTGTTAGTTTATATATCATTGCATATATATTTTTATCATATAGGATATATATCTTGTTGTTTATATTGCTTATCCTAGCTAATATATATTGTTGTATTTCATACTTGCTAGGATAACTTGTTAATTAATCTTAATTGGCATTTAATCGGATTAGATTAGCATAAGACCCTAATCACCCCCCCTCTAGGGTCTAACAATTGGTATCAGAGCTTGGTGCTCTTTGATTTAAGGTCTAATCGCCTTGAGTTAAAGATCCAAGTTAGCTTATCTTTTATATTATGGATATGCATGGTTTAGGTTATGCCATTAATATTGCTCCTAGATTAGATAATTTTTCCTATGCCCAATGGTGTGTTAGATTTAAACTTTTTGTTCAATCTAAACACTTTGAGTTATGAGAAATTATAGATGATGCTTATATTGTGCCCACTTTGGAGAAATCCAAATGGAATAAAAATGATCATCGTATGTTTACAATGAACAATATTTTGTTAGAATATTTGCTAAATGCTTTTAATTCATCTATGTCTAACAAGTTTGTTCATTTTGATAGTGCTTACAAAGTTTGGAAATTTATAGTTGTTCATGTTGATAGTGCTTACACCTTATGGAAATTAATTGAAGCACATCAAGGGGACTTGGAGGCGATCCAACAAGTTTTGGCGGATCCGGCTTCAAGTTCATGTGGAGCGTCATGCACACGTGCACTAGGCGATAGCCCTAGTGAGGTTTGCGAGTTCGAATCTATAAATGATTTATCTAATGATGAACTTGCTTGTGCATATGATAGGTTAATGCATGCCTACACTAAGGTGCATAATGATTTTATTGATTTAAAAAGCAAGCATGAAGATTTGAAATCCGATCATGAGTCTTTAACTTCTAAGTTTGATATTATTTCTAATGAAAATATGATCCTTAAAGAAAACAATGAAAAATTAAAATTGGATCATGTTTCTTTAACTTCAAACGTTGCTAGTTTAACTCATGAAAGAGATAATGCCATGTTAGAAGTAAAGAACATACAAAATGATACTGCTTCTTTTATAAATAACTATTTATGTTCTACTTCTAAAAATGCATATGTGCCTAAAAATGAAGATTTGAATCTTATGAAAAATAGTATTTCATCTTTAGATTCAACTTTGAAAACATGCATTAATAATCATAAGAGGCTTATGGATATGTGTGCCAAGTCTAAGAAATCATCCACTCATCATGCACACATATATAGCAAAGTTTACAAGTGCTCTATTTGTGGCCGTAAAGGCCATTTAGCTAATTTTGCTATGATGTACATAAACATAAAAATGTCAATGCTCCTTGTGCATCTCATGTAGCTTCTTCATCACACGTACACACACATGCACCCATTGTTCATCATAAGCATGCTCATGTGTATAGATGTGATCATTGTGGTAGATTTGGTCATTTGGCCAAATTTTGTTTTGATTTAAAGAGAGTTTCACATTTGCAAAATAATTTTAAAAGATCATCCATGTTTGCAAATGTTTCAAATGTTTCTCGTGCACATGTTTATGGTCAACAAAATCAAATGGGCCTCTTTCATTGCACTAATTACAATCGGAAAGGAAAAGACCATCCATGTTTGCAAATGTTTCTAATGTTTTCCGTGCACAACCATTCGGTCAACGCAAATTATTTCAACCTTTTCATTGCACAAATTGCAATCGGAAGGGTCATTTGAGTGATTATTGTTATGACCGTATTCGTGCACCACATATACCTAAGAGGGTTCATAACCCTAAGGTTTTGAGCTTAAATGATAGGGGTCATGTCCCTAAATCTTTTGGTACCAAGAGTTCTTGGGTACCAAAACAAATTTAAATTTTAAACCAAGAATTTTAGTGTTCTTACTTTTCCTTCTCTTGGTTTAATTTAAATTTTAAACTAAGATTTTTAGCGTTCTTATTTCTCCTTTTCTTGGTTTTTGAAAATTATATCTTAAAATTTTTTGGTTATGAAAACAAATTTTCTTTGATCAAATCTTTTGTTTTCATGATTATTTGTTTTGATCTTGATGAGATGACTACGTTTATATAACCCTCCGGATTTATTGGGTGTTTATTCCCAAATCATGTTTACCGGATGCTAAAATGTTCATATGGGTTAATACTAGCTCAAGAGCTAGATAGAGTTGCCTCTCTTGATTTTTGAAAATCAATGATGATTTGGTTTCATGATTTAAACTTTGATTTATGATTTCAATTGGTTGATTTGTTTTCATTTGAAAACTTTTTACATGAATCTCATGTTCCTCTTCTTTTGATTTCATAAATATATTCTTTTATATGGTTTTTATATTTTTTTGTGCTAATGAGACACTTCTTTCATATTAACATATTTATATGTGTTCTCATTGACCTTTTGTATGTGAGTGGTATTTAGCATATTCATGTATGCTTGCTCACATATGTTTTGCCATGATCTTCATTGCATATACTCTATATGGCTTTTTGATAGGGGGAGCAATCCCTATATATATTCTTTTTATACTCACCTATGCTTATTGATAGGGGGAGCTTTCGCTCTCTTAATTCTTTTGTCCCCTTTTTGATTTTGTCAAAGAGGGAGAAATATTGTGAGTATGTGTATATTCTTTCTTGTTTATATGCATGTGAATTGTAATTTATATATTCATTTCCTTTCATGCATATATTACTTTTTGTAAATTGTTTGTCATCATCAAAAAGGGGGAGATTGTTGGCATTCTTATTTTGATGATGTTTAACAAACAATTTATCACTAATGTTGTTTGTCTAGTATTTGTGTTTTCTTATTTATTATAGACAAACAACGTTGTTGGAGGATGGATGGATTGCGCTTCAACGATGATATCCAAAGGAGGTTGGCGGAATGTCGGTGAAGCCTTGCTATTCAAAGTTCAAGATCCAAGTTAAAGCTTCATCCGCGAGATTACCTAGAAGAGCTTATTGAAGATCAAGATCTAGCTTGGGTAATTTAGTTTAGGATTTATATTATGTGTGTTATATACTCTAAGCTCAATATAATATACACACACATTTTATTGTTTCTTCGTATATATATATATAGTCATATATATATATATAGAGCAAAAATGTCAGATTTCGGTCGACCGCACCGGTCGACCGATCATTTGTTCATTTCTTACCATGCGACAGAGAGTTGGTCGGTCGACCGGTCCGGTCGACCGAAAGCTCCATCGGTCGACCGCACCGGTCGACCGACGAAGTCTCTGCTCGTTCTCTTTTGTTTTGACCTGGATAGCGGTCGACCGGACTTTTCCGTCGGTCGACCGAACTTCTCCATCGGTCGACCGACAGAATTTTTGGTCGACCGACAATAGATCCGTTAGACACTAACGGCTATTTTTCTGAGCTGTCTTCTGGGGTCTGTTTTGTCATTTTGTTTGGGGTTTTTGTTTAGATCTTGAGTGGGTATAAATACCCAATTGCTGATCTCTTTTCAAGTATCTAAGAAGTTTTTAAAATAAGTTTTAAACAAGGGTTTAAAGTGTGTTTAAGGGTTTGTTTTGTTTGTGAAGAAGTTTTCACAAGTGGAGGAGATCATCTTCTTGTTTGGGCTTCAATCTCCATCTCTCCATCTTGTTATTCAGAGAAGAATCTCTAAACTCATTTCTAGCTATTTATTATTTTGTTTATAATTTCTATATGCTAGATTTTAATTGAGTTTAGTTTTGATTTTGATTTCACTCATTGTTTACACACACCCACTTGAGCTTATTGTATTTGCATTCATAATATATTAGGGTTGTGAGAGTTGTAACATTGAGTGTGGGCTTTTATTGTGTTCTCATCCATATTAGAGAACAATTTATATTTGTTACATTGTGAGATTGTTAGGTTTTCGGTGAGCTAGAAACCGAGTGTGTAGTGAGGTTTTCGGTGAGCTAGAAACCGAGTGTGAGGAGTGACGTTGATCGGTGAGCGTTGAAAACCGATACTGTGAGGTGTAAACGTTATTCGGGTGAACGTAGAAAACCCGGTTGTGATAGTGGATTTCTCCCCGGGAGTGGGGAGCGGAGACGTAGGACGGAAGGTCCGAACTCCGTGATCATATTGCTTGTTTGAGTGTGCTTTGGCGTTCATTCATATTTATGTTCATACCTTATATCGCCATTGTCATTAGCTCATTATCTATATCATCCACTATCTAGTTTAGATTGTTTTCCCCTTGTGTTAGTTTATATATCCTTGCATATATATTGTTGTATTTCATACTTGCTAGGATAACTTGTTAATTAATCTTAATTGGCATTTAATCGGATTAGATTAGTATAAGACCCTAATCACCCCCCCTCTAGGGTCTAACATAGCCCACGTTAATTAATCATCTTAGCTTATTGGCTTTAATTATCCATCTTTCTTTTATAATGCTATTTTAAGCATTTTTCACTTTTAAAACTATTATGGTCAGTCACCATACTAAAATAGAAGTATCAAAAGAGTGCCTGCCTAAGCCCAAGCGAGCTATGATTCAAATCAACTTAGAGGCTCAAAAGTCCAGTCAGAGACAAATCCCTCGACTGGACGAGCAGACAAACCATATTCCGATCGACAGGTCATCATGACAAAAAAAAAAAAGCCATATTCCGATCGACAGGTCATCATGACCGACTCAAAGAACGGGATCAGTCGCTCCCTTGCAATTAAGACGACTCCTTGAGCAGAAGACTTGACTATCGGGTCGCCAAATCATAATGATGGCTCGCAGATCAACCCGCCTCGGCCAAAGGGATAAGAGCCAACCAAGATTATTTCAGATGTCAATCGACACAACAGTATTAATTAGTCCCATCAAGATCTCCATTCTGATAACTCTCGTACTCCAACCGCTTATTCGGCTTACAAGTCATTTCCCCAGAAAATTGTCATGATGCTTCTCTGTGCACAAATGACTTCTCCTCCAATTGCTAGCCGCCACCTAGAGAGAGAAGGACAGCCACGCAGCCAATCT
>NC_033798.1:73499461-73505509 GCF_001876935.1 Asparagus officinalis | reverse complement strand
AGCCAATCTATCCTATACCCTGCCTCTTCTGACAAACCCAGGGCACTGAGAAGACATTTCTCCCCTGACACTGAATGACTTCCCTTCCAATCGCCTGCCAACACCTGGAAGGAGAAAGATGACTCAGCAGCCTGCCTGTTCACCTTTCAAGCCGCCTCTTGTGCGTAGTCAACAAAAGCCGAGGGTCAAACTCCCAGAGGCAGGGGCCAAGGAAGGTAAGAGCAGGAGGTTAGCTCTCTGCTTCTTCTTGCACTTGAGATTTACTCCCCTTTGGGATCTTTTTTGATATCAAGAGCATTTTAATAACTCTCGAGAAAAAACCACATACAAGGACCTCAATGGCCTAGGGACCTCTCAAAAAACCCTCTCCAAGTTCACAAACTGACTTGACCGTCAGAGGTACCACGGGGAAACTAGCCCCGTATTCCTGCGATTCTTGTATGTGCAGGCTATCAGTCCACCCCACACGCTCAGTATCGGGCATAAAGTCACAGGAGGAGTCGGCCCCAATATTCATCCTCTCTTTCTTCCCCACCGTCGTAGGATCGAAACTGCATCCGACAGTGGGAAACCTCCATCGACTGTTTGTTCACGAGCATCAACAAAAACATTATACTTTCTCAAACCAACCTTTGTTACATGTCGATCCAAATAACGTAAAAATTCAAATTAGTTTTAGATTACATTTGTTTCCTAGCAATTCAATTATCAATCATGAAAATTTAAATTTAGTGTAGCCCATTCAAATAAACATCAAAGAAAATAAATGATCCCAGTGTTGAAGTTTAAAGATATAAGTGAGAAAAAACAATAGAAGTGGAACTGTGAAATAAGTTTTAGTAAGAAAATAGATTAAAAGTATTTAATCATGGTATTCAACCACGTGCATTACACGTGCATATAACCCTAGTATATATATATATATATATATATTATATATATATATATATATATATATAATATATATATATATATATAATATATATATATATATATATATATATATAATAAGTTGAGCTACTATCCACTTAAGTGGATTCGAGCCTTTGTCCAACCTATTTTTTTAATTATTGGATTAATTTGATAGATTAAGATTTGATCAAAGATGAGTTGTCATCGAGGTGAGGGCAGTTTTGTAAAAAAATAACACAAACTTAGTAAGAACACAAAAACGTGATCATCTACTTCCCCCTCATTTCTCTCTCATCTCCATGACAGTGGAAAATAAATCGACCCATCATGCATGGCTATAGTGTTAGAATTAGGGTGAAGCCCAAACCTGCAAGTGAAGCTCGAGATCCAGGCGAGATCTCGACGAAGATGTGCAGGCGAGATTGATCTCGTGGCGGCTTCAGGCGAAATCGAGGGGACGACGCAAGCGAGCTGAAGGCGAGCTCGAGATCCAGAGTTGTTAGCGATCTCGTGGGCAGGCGAAGTCGTTGCAGGCGAGTTTGGGCGTTTTGACTGGCGAACTCGTGCTTGTGAGATTTTGTAGGCGAACTCAAGTAGGAGAGTTCGAGATGGCGGGGTCGTGGCTCGCCCGTAGGCGAGATTGGGCACCCGCTCGGCTGGCGACAGCCTGTCACCAGCTCATCACTGAGTTCCCCCTATAAAAGGGAACCGAAACCCTAGCCCCCTTTTGTGCTGATGCGTTTTCCCCCTATCTTTCTCTTCGATTCCAGGCGGCGACACTCTCTCTCCCTCTTCTCTTCATTGATCTCTCTCTCTCTCTCTCTCTCTCTCTCTCTCTCTCTCCCTGTTCTCCTATTCTCACGTGATTGAGAAAGGAATATAAAGGAGGAATTTATTGTAGAGGGGTATTATAGAAGAGGGGAATCTTCACTGTAGCTACAGTGAAAGATTGTATTTATTAAGGAATCTCAAGTTTGAGATTCGCTCTTGAATTGTAATTTCTTGTTGAGATTAATAAGAAATTTATTGTGTGGTCCCGAGGACGTAGGCAGTTGCCGAACCTCGTTAAACTTGGTGTATTTTTTCTATTTTGCGTTTCTGCTATCTTAGGGGTTTCGGCGTTAAATTCCTAACAACTGGTATTAGAGCGTGAAATGATCTAGAGGAAGTCAGATTCAAGTGGGAGCCATGGCCACAAATGAAGGAAAAATGAGACTTGAGAAGTTTGATGGAACAGATTTTGGATTCTGGAAAATGCAGATATAGGATTATCTGTATCAAAAAAATCTGTATCAATCACTATCGGGAAAGAAGCCGGATTCTATGAAGGCAGATGAGTGGAACCTTCTAGATAGACAAGCCCTCGGAGTTATCAGATTGATGTTGACTCGTAATGTTGTGTTCAACATAGCGAAGGAGAAGACCACGGCGGGTCTTATGACAGCACTCTCAAATATGTATGAGAAGCCATCAGCCGTAAATAAAGTTCATTTAATGTGGCGGTTATTCAATCTGAAAATGGCGGAAGGCGCGTCAGTAGCACAACACCTCAATGAACTCAATACGGTCACAACCCAATTGAGTTCAGTTGAAATTAAGTTTAATAAGGAAGTTCGGGTGTTGATACTTTTATTTTTACTACCAGAGAGTTGGAACGCTACAGTCACAGCTGTGAGTAGCTCGTCGGGAAGCACCAAGTTGAAGTTCGACGACGTTCGTGATATGGTTCTCAATGAGGAGATCCGACGGAGAGAGTCGGGTGAAGCTACAACCTCTTCAGTATTGCATACAGAATCAAGAGGTAGAAATTCAACCAGAGGGAACGGACGAGGAAAATCAAACTTCAGAGGTAGATCAAAGGACAGGAGGTCCAAATCAAGGAATCCAAGCAACAGCTCGAAGGCTATCGAGTGTTGGAATTGTGGAAAGACCGGGCATTACAAGAATCAGTGCAAGAGTGCACAGAAGGAGAAGGAGGTGAAGGCAGAGATGAATGTCACTTCCACTTCAGGAGGAGACGACGCATTGATATGCTCTTTGGAGAGCAAGGAGGAATCTTGGGTGTTAGATTCAGGAGCGTCGTTCCATGCTACTTCTCAGAAAGAATTTTTTAAGAAGTATACTCCCAGAAATATTGGATACGTATATCTTAGTGATGATCAACTGTGTGCTATTATAAGCAAAGGTGTGGTAAAAATTAAGTTGAACGGGTTAGTATGAGAGCTGAAGGATGTCAGGCATATTCCCGATCTAAGAAAGAACTTAATATTCGTAGGCTAGTTGGCTGGCGAAGGATACACTACGACCTTTCATGGAGATGATTGGAAGATCTCAAAGGGTGCAATGACGATTGCCCGAGGCAAGAAGACCGGAACCCTGTATATGACAGCAGGTGCACGTTGTTTGATCTCAGTTGTAGTGGGCAATGAGACTTTAAAGCTGTGGCACTAGAGACTCGGCCATATGAGTGAGAAGGGGATGAAAATCATGCACACAAAGGGAAAACTCCCATGACTGCAGTCAGTGGAGATGGATATGTGTGAAGAATGCATACTTGGAAAGCAGAAGAGAGTCAGCTTTCAGACGAATGGCAGAAACCACAGGAAAGAGAAGCTAGAGCTCATTCACTCAGATGTTTGGGGACCAACCACCACCGCGTCCATTGGTGGGAAACACTACTTCGTGACTTTTATCGACGATCACTCTCGGAAAGTGTGAGTCTACTTTCTGAAGAATAAGTCAAAAGTATTTAAAGCTTTTAGGAGATGGAAAGTTATGGTCGAGAATGAGACCGGTCTGAGAATAAAGAAGCTCAGGACCGACAATGGCGGTGAGTATGAAGACAATGGATTCAAGAAGTTCTGCTATGAGCACGGGATCAGAATGGAGAGAACCGTGCCCGACACGCCTCAGCAAAATGGTGTAGCTGAGTGGATGAACCAAACGTTGACAGAGAGAGCTAGAAGCATTCGGGTACAGTCAGGCCTACCGAAGTAGTTCTGGGCAGAAGCGGTCAACATAGCAGTTTACTTGATCAACCGAGGTCCATCGGTTCCATTAGACCATAGAATACCAGAGGAGGTATGATGCGGAAAGGAGGTAAAACTCTCACATCTTAAAGTTTTTGGTTGTGTAGCTTACGTGCATATTAGTGATCAAGGTAGGAATAAGCTTGATCCCAAGTCAAAGAAATATACTTTCATCGGCTATGGTGAAGATGAGTTCGGCTACCGCATTTGGGACAATGAAAACAAGAAAGTGATCAGGAGCAGAGATGTGATATTCAACGAGAAGGTGATGTACAAGGACATGCACAAGACAGAGGACTCAGAGAGCGAGTTAATATTTATAGATGCAGATGATGTCCCGAGTAACCTCTCGGAAGAACCCAATGCAGAAGGTCCTCAGCCAGAAGAGCCTGTTAGACAAGATGGTGCGCAGGAGTCCGACGCACCAACTATGATATTAAGAAGATCTTCTCATCCTCCTATACCCAACAGGAGATATATGAACTATCTGTTGCTAACATATGGTGCGGAGCCTGAAAGCTATGATGAAGCTTGTCAGTGTGGAGATGCGAGCAAGTGGGAGCTTGCCATGAAAGATGAGATAAAGTCTCTCATATCGAAGACACTCCGCAACAAATGGGTGTACCGGGTGAAAGAGGAGCAGGATGGTTCCAGAAGATATAAAGCCCGGCTAGTTGTCAAAGGGTTCTAGCAGAAGAAAGGAATTAACTACACCGATATTTTTACTCCCGTGGTGAAGCTAAATACTATCAGGACAGTGATGAGTATTGTAGCAATTAAAGATCTTCATCTCGAGCAGTTAGACGTGAAGACGGCGTTTCTTCACGGAGATCTAGAAGAGGAGATATACATGCACCAGCCAGAAGGTTTCTCAGAAGAAAAGAAGAAGAACCTGGTGTGCAGACTCAAGAAGAGCTTGTATGGCCTGAAACAAGCCCCAAGACAGTGGTACAAGAAGTTTGACGGCTTCATGCACAAGGAAGGTTTCCAGAAGTGCAACGCCGACCACTGTTGCTACTTCAAAAGATATCAGTCCAGCTATATCATCCTACTGCTGTATGTTGATGATATGTTGGTTGCAGGAGCAGATATGAAAGATATCAAGAGTTTGAAGCAGCAGCTGTCAAAGGAGTTTGACATGAAGGACTTGGGTCCAGCGAAGAAGATCCTTGGAATGCAAATCACGAGAGATAAGAAGAGAGGTCTCTTGCAGTTATCTCAGACGGAGTACATCAACCGTGTTTTGCAGAGATTCAACATGGGCGACGCCAAGCCTGTGAGCACACATTTGGCCAACCATTTTCGTCTATCGAAGGATCAGTCTCCTCAGTCAGAAGAAGAGAAAGAGAGTATGGCTCAGGTTCCTTACGCCTCAGCTATCGGAAGTTTGATGTACGCAATGGTCTGTACGAGACCAGATATTGGCCATGCAGTGGGAGTGGTCAGCCGGTTTATGTCGAATCCAGGAAAAGCTCATTGGGAAGCGGTCAAGTGGATTCTGAGATATCTACGAGGCACCACACAGAAGTGTTTGCACTTTGGTAAGGGAGAGGTAGAAGTGCAAGGGTACGTAGATGCAGACTTCGGCGGTGGGATTCAATCAGGAGAAGAATGTTCTGCACAGCAATAGTCAGAGTGCGATTCACTTGGCTAAGAATTCCGTATTTTATTCTAGAACGAAGCATATTGCACTTCGGTACCACTTCATCAGATTCCTGTTGGAAGATGACGTGTTGAAACTGGAAAAGATTCCAGGAAGTAAGAATCCAGCAGACATGTTAACAAAGATGGTGACCGTTCAGAAACTGGAGTTGTGCGCAACTTCAGTTGGCCTTCATGCATAGATGATGAGGGCGGAGCCACACAGGAGAGGAGCTTGATGAGATAGCCTGTTGACGTCGGTTTGGTCTCCAAGTGGGAGATTGTTAGTTTGGGGATGGATACCAACCTCCGTCCGGCGAGGAGCTCCGACGAGCTCGAGGATAGTCGCAGGCGAGCTCAAGCCCCGCGAGCAAACGCCCCCCTGATCTCGGCGTTTTGGCGGTTCGACCCTAGCGTCTGGCGCTCCGACGCTCGTGTTTGGACGACACCGACCTCAGTGTTTGGG
>NC_033798.1:73494568-73499451 GCF_001876935.1 Asparagus officinalis | reverse complement strand
CAGCCTGTCACCAGCTCATCACTGGTTTCCCCCTATAAAAGGGAACCGAAACCCTAGCCCCCTTTTTTGCTGATGCGTTTTCCCCCTCTCTCTCTCTTCGATTCCAGGCGGCGGCACTCTCCCTCCCTCTTCTCTTCAGCGATCTCTCGTTTCCCCCTATAAAAGGGAACCGAAACCCTAGCCCCCTTTTTTGCTGATGCGTTTTCCCCCTCTCTCTCTCTTCGATTCCAGGCGGCGGCACTCTCCCTCCCTCTTCTCTTCAGCGATCTCTCTCTCTCCCTGTTCTCCTGTTCTCACGTGATTGAGAAAGGAATATAAAGGAGGAATTTATTGTAGAGGGGTATTATAAAAGAGGGGAATCTTCACTGTATCTACAGTGAAAGATTGTATTTATTGAGGAATCTCAAGTTTGAGATTCGCTCTTGAATTGTAATTTCTTGTTGAGATTAAAAAGAAATTTATTGTGTGGCTCTCGAGGACGTAGGCAGTTGCCGAACCTCGTTAAACTTGGTGTATTTTTTCTATTCTGCGTTTCTGCTGTCTTAGGGGTTTCGGCGTTAAATTCCTAACAACATTCCACTCTCCCTTTCTCAAAGAATATTCACAGAATAATATAGAAGCATAAATAAAATGACGCTGGTAATTTCAGTAAAAAAAAATGAAATTTTATTAGAATTCGCAAATCTTACACAAAAATAAATTAACCCGTATCTAGGATTATTCATGATGATTTTTTTTTGATGTTAAATGTGGTCGGCATGTGCTGGATTCGGATCCTCTCCACTACAAAAAAAATAGTGGAGGGACCACTACATAATCACAGCCATTGATTATCTAGTTGATGGTTATGATTTTTTTTAGTGCAAATTAGGAATGAGTGCAATACACGGGGGTATGGTAAGTGTTAGATTTAGATTGTATCATAACCGCCTACTAAATAATCAACGTTTGAGATTAAAAGTTGTGGTCTCTCCACTACTTTTTTGTAGTGGAGAGGATCCAAATCCGCATGTGCTCGAACTTGTGGAGTTTTTTAAAAAAAAACGTAAATTAATTGGCTTTCCAATCGTCCTACGGTGAGACGTACTATAGAAAAATTCCTCATGGTACCAATTTTTCTTCGATGGTTCACATTTCATATTTCTTATTGAAGTTATGCTCAACCAAGGGCCTCTTCTTTAGAATGCAAAATTACAAAACCATTTGGTTTTGATTTTATATTATTTTTGTGAAGTTTGTTTGACGGGGTCCGATGCAATTTTTCCAGTGCCACCAAGATGATTGAGAGAAGATGTGAAGGAGATGATCACGGTCTTTTGCCCCCTTATTTTGTGCTGTTATGCTTTTTACCAAACTACTCTCACCTCATTAAATGATGACAACTCATTTTTGATCAAATCTTAATCTATCATATTAATTCGACGGTCAAAAAATAGATTGCACAAAGACTTCTATCCACTTAAATGGATAGTAGCTCAACTCTCTCTCTCTCTCCAGAACTTAAGAGGGGTTTTGTTGGGGAAAAAAAAGCCTGGGGAGATTATGAGCAACCACCCAAAACTTCAAAGGATGTTCTGTGAAATTGACCCCTTGAAATTGTTTTACCTCATATTAACCAATGATCATATTTATTTTTCTGATTTCAATACCAATCTAGCTTGGCTTCGTTGTGACACTATAAGATTGCATGTTCATATCTTTAAACTCGGGATCCCTATAAGCAACTTCTCCAGCACCTCGATACGAAGCGAAGTTCATACACACAACAAACGGAGCAAATAAAAGCATAGTTTAAACTTACATACACAAAACAGAACGTTTACAGAAATATACTACTGATATCCACATAGCATTATAAAAGTAGCGCACTTATTTCCTTCATGAATTTGAAGACCGTATTTTGACATCGGAGAGCCAAGCAACTTCTTTAATTGCAGAAAAACTTTATCCAGGACTCTCATACACAACCCCGGGCATCCAGCCTCCTACGCCGCCCCTGTTGCCTCTCTTGCCGCAGTTTCATGCTTGCTATGAGATTTGGGTGGCTTTGAGATGAGCACAGGACAGTTTGCATGGTGCGCTACATAGTCACTGACGCTGCCTAAAAATGCCCTGTAAGTCGATGTAAGTGGTGAGAAGACAGATATCAGTTTGCAAAGTCGATGATTCAAGTACTCGAGATTCACATTCGGCATTCTTATAGTTAAGGATATACACGGTTAGTATTCTTCATGCAAAATGTCGATCAGATGAGATCTTGCATTATACATTTGATTAGTCCAGGGTAGCACCTGATCAAGACAATCGATATTAGCACTCTCTTTGCGAACATAAAGTGTAAACACATTCAAGCAAAGGTTCATAATTGTTATCCTGGTATGATATTTTTTGGTGCGTGTAAATTTGTATATATACGGCGTTCTTTCATTTCTATATCTTGATTTCTAAGGACTTTCAGCACTAATAGAGATCTTTTCACAACGCTTGACAACAATAAAAATAATCTCGCCTCTGACAGCTTCGCTGCAGAATTTATTTGGTTTGCGTCTGAATATGCATTAGCTAGGAAGCTGAAAAGAAGACCATCGGCATTCTAATTGTATACATGATGCTTGAGAATACTACCAATTCTATCAAATAAAATCAACCTGGCTGCATGCACTTAAATGCTAATCTAATACAATATCAAATGCATTACACTGGGACATGGGGCCTTGGCTCAAAAGGCAAAGGGTCGATCCGTGTCTATGGCATTGCCTATCTCCAATTTTCAATTTCCATTCGCTTGGGTCTGGACCGCAAAAGGGCCTGGCCCTGGACTGCAAAAGGGCGGCTAGGCCCAGGGGTTACTTGGCTGGTACTAAGCCAATGTTCCCCTCACCAAAAGAGAAGTGCATAACACTCAATAGTCATGTAAATAAAGAAAAATAAAAGGAGAGAAAAATAACGAACAAAACAAGTAAAAAAGGTTCCCAAAAACATAGAGAACGACCGCATGTAGTAAAGACGGCAGCAATAAAACTTCCCAGAACTCAGATCATCATATATTCAGTTATTGCCGCTAAAACACTAGCTCAGCATGAAATGGATAATTTCATTCAGTAAAATAATTTAACCAACATATATCATGAAAAAAAATACAGACCTCCTGAGCATGGAAAGACCACGACTTCCTACAACGAGAAGATCAGCATGCATCTCCTCTGCAGCTTGGCATATCACATCCTTTGGGTCTCCCTCCAAAAGCATTGTTTCAGGCTCAACCTAATAAATAAAATTTTAGTACCCATGACATTGCTTTCTAATATCGGTCGGAAATCATGCGTGCAGTCAATCTTACCAGCCTTTCTTTGCAAAGTTGCACTGCCTTAGATATCACAATCGCCGAGTTCTGATCTTGAGCTTTCTTCACAGAATCTCTGACAGAGGGTGTCGCATATACAGCTGGTAGAACCAGTAGGAATTTAATCAGGGAGTGTAAAGTAAAATAAGTTGGTCGACAAATGTATATTGCTAGAAGGGTTGCTTTCAATTTGGGGTGTTCTGCACATAAGCCCGCCAATTTTTTTCTCACTTGACCCCCTGAACTTTACACTTCTCACACCCGACCGTCTCCCTACAATTAGTAAATTAACTAAAAATGTTCTTGAGAGAAAAAAGTCCCTAATTTAGGCATTTCAAATTTAGGCACTTGCCATTTACCAGCAACATATATATCTCATATCCTCTCGAATTCAGAGTTTTTTTTTTCCTCTCAAAGAAGTTTTGGTTATTTGTGAATTACACGTAGGGGTTCGCGTAGAAAAGCATATCTAGGAGAGTACATAATTTCGCATTTAATAATTGGATGGCTTCCCAGACGCGTACTCTCGTCGTTTAAGTTTGATTTTTGAGGGGGAAAAAGTCTTCCAAGGAATTTTCTTTGGTTGATATCTTACTTTAGATCCTTTGACGGAGCAACCAAAATTAAGTGTTGGTCGATCATTAGCTCGCTTGCGGCTGTCGAATAGATTGTGAGGCCTGAAAAATTGTCAATGGATTGTGAAATCCAATTTTTATTTGACTAACTGGATCAGTTCTGTTCTAAGTTGACCTCCACCTAATCGGATTCTACAGTGTGAGCTTCAGAATCCAATAAGGATTTCCAGTGGACAACCTATGAAAATTTGTACGCGATTAACTCGTATATGTTTACAAACTCTTTAAGGGGCTATTTGTTTTGAGTATTTTGCCTCCGGATGGCAGCTTTCCACCCCCTCCCCAAGGCAAAAAACTCAAAACAAACAGCCCCTAAGCTGCAAACGAGGTTCACGTTTGTCATCCGATGACTACCAGCTCGAATTCCAAACCTGATGTCCAGAGCAAAACTATACGGCTGCAATTAATTGTAGGCATAATTACAAAACTATGCCACTACAGTTTAGCTGTAAATTTCGAACTTGTATGTATCTCTGAACTAAACAATTGCAACCATTTAGACGATAGTTAATTGCAGGTTTTAGTGATATTTATATTGCAACGACAATTGAGCGAAGCAAACATTCCCTTACCATTTTCCCTAAAAATAGGGTTATTTGCGCTTTGATACCACAAAATCTTCTCCACTTCAATTCTAACTTTGCCACCCCAAAGCTTTTCCAGCACTTACCCAAGTTTGGGGAAAATATGCATAATCTTTGCGTATTATTAAAGTTAAAATATGTGTAAACTCTGGGGGTAACAAGTGCATGAAAATTCTCTTTCGGTATCATCGAAGTCAACAAACTCGTAAACTTTAGGAGTATCAAAGTAAAAATAACTAAAATAAAAGAGACATGCAGATGATATACACCACTATTTAGGAAATAACCTGGTCCCACCGGCTGCATCATCACGTTCACCGG
>NC_033798.1:73489970-73494558 GCF_001876935.1 Asparagus officinalis | reverse complement strand
CCCCGGTGGACGTAAACAGGTTGTCCAGAGTCCATGTCAGCGCGTGCATGCCCACCTCGCTACCGTCGACTGCCACCATGACCTTCATCTTCTTACCCTCACCGGTCAGCTTACTCTCCTCCGCCATCATCATCCTTATCTCCGCTGGCTCCTCCTCCATTAGGATTGAGAGAAGAGGGCAACTTTGTCCATATGAATATTTATGAGAGCGGTTGCGCGTGCAAAGACGACACGTACTCTGACACTTGTTGAGTAGCGAGGCTAAAGATTCAAATAAATATCCATGCACATGAGGACAACACAGATATATATGTAAAATATCAAAAATTAGCAAATCGGATTTCTTTAAATTAGAAAAATTTAGGAATAATTTTAATGATTTAGAAATCTAATTCTAACTTTTTCGATATGCACATAACAGGTAACTAGTGTTACTTCTGATTTTAGGATTTCTTTATTTATTTAAGCAACACTCATATTTCACATCCAGTTAGGGCCCGTTTGTTTGCACGGAAGTAACTGTGAAATAGCAAAAGTAGAAGAAGTAGATGTTAATTCTGCTACTTATTGGCAAAAATATATGTTTGTTTCTCTTGAAAATCTACTTCCGCTACTTCCTTAAATGATGATGTGACGTTTACGTGGCATTTCCATTTCCTTATATTTTTCCATCTTCGAATGTATTGGAATATGTGGAAAGTTGATGTAGGGTGGGGTCCACGAGGAAAAAAAGATTCTCAAATATATAATTAAGAAGCGACCAGATTATTTTCACAACCGACTCCCTCACAACCGATTCTCAAATATATAATTATTCGTTTATATTTGTTACTTGAGCAACAAAACTTCTGTTAGGTTGCTTCCTAATTGGATAGTTGCAAGGAACTGTTTATTTGCTACTGAAAGTGCTCTGATACCAATTGAAAGTACCCTAGAGGGGGTGAATAGGGTTATTGCTAATCTTATTAGATATTAATACCGATTAAAACTTATTAACAAATAATTCCTGCAAGATAGATATATAAAGTGATATGAGTAAGAATGAGCAATATAAACAAAGTGTAATATTCTAACAATGAGATACACAATGAGATATATGCAAGGATAAGCAAAAACAAATGTGATAGGGCAATATAAACAATGGGGCAATGGAGAATAAAATAGACTAAGCAATAGACACGAATGATACGCCAATGCAAACTCTAACAGACAAATATGATCACGGAGTTCAGACCTTCCGTCCTACGTCTCTGCTCCCCACTCCGGAGGAGAAATTCACTATCACAACCGAGTTTTCTACGCTCACCCGAATAACATTTACACCTCATAATTCGGTTTTCTAGTTCACCAAAAACTTTACAACACACACAATTACAATCACACTCTACACCCTCTAAGTGTTGGTCTCTAGCTCATGTTTTCCTTAAGTTTTAGGAAATTACAACCTACCTCTAGGCATTACTACCGACGCCACTCCTCTTGGGACAACCCCGTCTCTCACCACACACTCCTCCTACCTCTAGGCATTACTACCGACGCCACTCCTCTTGGGACAACCCCGTCTCTCACCACACACTCCTCTCGGTGTACAAGTGTACAACCCCGTCTCTCACCACACACTCCTCTCGGTGTACAAGTGTGATACAACGTGTAACTCACAATAAAACTCAATTACAATAAAATGTTCTCTAATTGAATGAGAACTCAATGAAAGCTCAATCTCACAAATCACAAACCCAAAACCAAATATATAATGTATGAAATACTACAAGCTCAAATAGGGTGTGTGATAAAATGAGTATAAATAAAATCTAACTCAATTAGGAAACTAGCAATAATAAGAATATGAAAATCAATAATAAAATTACTAGAGAAAAAAGTTAGAGAAACTTCTCTATAAACACAAAGAGGTTGATGAAGATTGAGGATGAATTCCTCAATTGAAAATGCAAGTCTCCTCTTTGTAAATTCAAACACCAAACTTAAACTTTGAGAAACAAACTTTTAAACACTTAAAACTCTTGTTAAAAACCCTCTTCCAAAACTTAATTCTGATGAGAACAATAGGGATTTATATAGGATGAAAAACCAATGCACAAAACCCAAGCAAAACCAGCAAAAATGATAAAATAACAAAGGCTAGAAATATAGTCGTTGGAGCTAGTCAGTCGACTGACGGGATACATCAGTCGACTGATGAGCTGACCGTTGTAGGTATTTTTCAGCTCATTAGTCAACTGACGATCTTTATCAGTCGACTGGTCAGTCGACCAAAACGAAACAGAAACTTTTTTACAATTGCAGACACTTTTGTCAGTCGACTGATTGGTCGACTGATTTCATCAGTCGACTGATCAGTCGACTGATAACAAGTATACAACCTGTTTTAAAGCAGAAATTTGATTTTTAAACTGCCTTTAAAAATAGTAAACAAATTCTAAAAATTATAAAACTTTGGGAAATAATTATAGACATGATAATACACATGCTACAAAAACTGGTTTTCAAAAAGCATCTCCTAAATATGAAATCTCATCATTTTGCAAAATCACTTAAGTATGAACATGTTAAAAACTTGATTTTACCAAAATGACTTAAACAAAACTTTGAAACACTTTAGGATGGATTTAGAGACTTATACAATATATGAAAATAGTGTAAATAAGTCTTTAATCCATAAACATAATATTTTACAATTTCAATAGAATATGAAACACATAAATGTGAAAATGAAGATATATATTATTTCATATCTATATAGATAAAACAAAACAACTAATCCATATAGAAAACAAATAAGTATTATATATCTATTTGTTTGCAAAAACTTTTATGGATAAAACACATAAACCATTAAATTGTGTGTGTGTGTGTGTGTATAATATCGAGCTTAAGGTATTAACACACAAAGTATAAACCCTAAACTAATTTACCCAAGCTTGATAGATCTTCAATATACTTGACTTAGTTGCGGATGAAGCTTGATCTTGAATATGACTTGAATTGCATTGACTTCAACCACTATTCCGCCAACCTCCATTGGATTTGATCGTGAATGTTTGATTCCATCCATCTTCAAACTTATTGTTTGTCTAGAATACCTAATAAGAAAACGTAAACACTAGACAAATAATATTAGGAATTGTTTGTAATCATCAAAACAAGATTAGAAGATGTAGGCTCATAACGTGAGACATAACAGCTACCAATTCAATGTTTTCAATACATGTGCTTCCATCAGATGCAGGTTGTCAGCTTGTTTCTACTACAGCTACCAATTCAATGTTTTCAATACATGTGCTTCCATCAGATGCAGGTTGTCAGCTTGTTTCTACTACATTGTCCTGCTTTTGAATTATTGATGTTGTTTTACTCGTGATGTAAGCTTTCTAACTTTTAAGCACAACAATCTTCGAGGCGTGTGGTGTATTATAATACTTCCATTTCCATTTCTATTTCAATGACAATCCAAGCAAGATTAAAATGAAAGCAACATGTATTAATTACTTCATTGTAATATTTTCAAATATTATCCAAACAAAAAAAGTAAATGAAGAGGAAGAAGTTCTACTTTCATTAATTCTAAAAATATACGAAACAAATAAAAAAAATGTTATTTCCACTACTTCTTATTTTATAGTTTTGAAAGTTACTTCTGTAACTTACTTCTTACTTTTAATACTTCCATTATCCAAACGGGCCCTTAGGAGTGCTAAACCGTATCCATATTCGAGAAAATATATGTAACCGTATTTGTTAGGATACATATATGATTACTCAAATCTATAACCGATAGAATATGATTACGGATATAATTTTGTAGTGAAATATTCGTATCCATATTCAAAATATCCGAATACGTACATATTAGTCATACTATTACGATAGTTTCGATTCTTAGATTATGGAATTGTAACTAATTTTGATGATCAAGATTTCTAATCTTAACTTTTTAATTATAATAAAGATATATCTGTATCCGTATTCGTATCCAAAATGAGTAAGCGAATATGATAAGTATCGGAGCCGGGCCCCCCTGCATCCACTTCATACCCGCTCGTCTCCATGCCATATCTGCGGAATAAATCACTTTCCTAATCGAATCGGATCGGGTTGGATCTGATACCCGAATTCGAGGTTCTGAAAATCCAAGAAACGCTGGCGATATCTTCCTCTTCGTTCACGAGAAACCCTAACGCCGGCCAACTCCAAATCCCCAAATTAATTTTCGAATTCCAATGCTAATCCCTCGCCTCTGTCGCCGGCTCAGGTCAGAGAATCTCCTAATTTTTCTTTCATATCTCTATACTTTATTCTCAATTGGATTTTGTTGAATTTTCTGAACCCAATTAGAATCGATTAACAATTTTGTGCTTGCAGGAGCTCCTTGATCGGCCTTGGTAATGGATATAATCCGATGTCGAATCCACTACCGAGACCAATTTGGGAGGGAAATAAAGTCATCACCTTTTCTCCTCCAGTGGCTACTTCACCTTTACAAGTTCGTAGATTTGGTAGCAATGCGCTTGTGACTTTGAACACAGATAACAATGCTGTTAGGTTTTCCCTTGTTGATCCAATTGCTGCT
>NC_033798.1:73443199-73489462 GCF_001876935.1 Asparagus officinalis | reverse complement strand
AGAAACAGAAGCTGAATCAGCTGAAATGGTATCGGTTGAAGGCGAAGAAGAAGATGAAATCTTCGAATCCAGGGGTTCGGATTAGGTACAAGCTCGAAAAGGTGGATGTTGCTATGAGTTGCCTTTATTTAATTCAGTGTGACTACGTGAAATTTGCGGTGTAGTTTGTTATGCATCTAACTTGGTTAATAATTGTAGTCTTGCAAAATAGATTTTGAAAAAAAATCAAATATAATGCTTTTCGAACTATTTGGCGTTTGGTTTGTTACTCTTTAACTATAATTGCTATGCACCGTATACTTAGTAAAATTTGTTGTTGTATGGAACTTTAGATTCTTCACTTATGCGTAACTATCAGATGCATATATGCATCTGAACTGAGATATATGTGTTTAGGGAAAAAATGTATATATAGCCACAGTTTGATGTCTAAATTTTGGAGAAATGTATAGTATCTGACATGCCTTATGTTTTCATGGTAAGACATCCTAAATATCAGAGCCTCGCTTTCCTTTTGGTTCAAGAAACATTCGGTATAAGCCTCAAGTTTCGACTTTCAGACCTCATAATCCCTTGTTATTCATGCCCATGTTTTGTCTTTCTGTCCTCTTCCTGTTTTTTGTTGAAGCTTCACTGTTTCTGATCTAGAATCTCATCCACATCCTCCTGCTTGTATAAAAAGCCATCTTAATTCACATTTGAGATACTTTGAATGTTAACTTGGAATAGTTAATCATGATTAGATAAAAAGTGCTTATGTGACTCACGTTAAGTGCTCCCAACTCAGGCTAAAAGAAAAGAAGAATGGCTGATTGAAAAGCTAAGGAAATTTGATGTACCAAAAGGCCCAGCACCAGTTCATGATCCTGAAATATTGACTGCAGAGGAGCGTTTCTATCTCAGACGTAGGGGTGAGAAGAAGAAACATTATGTCCCTGTTGGAAGAAGAGGAGTGTTTGGTGGTGTAGTTCTGAACATGCATCTCCATTGGAAAAATCATGAAACAGTGAAAGTTGTGTGCAAGCCTTGTAGACCTGGACAGGTGCATGAGTACGCTGATGAGTTAGCTCGGCTCAGCAAAGGTATCGTAATTGACATAAAGCACACCATTATAATATTTTACCGAGGGAAGAACTACGTTCAGCCAGAGGTTATGTCACCTCCTAATACTCTGTCTAAGCAGAAGGTAACTTTTTTCTAATTTCATATATTCTCAGAGAAAAACTTTTTCAGTTCATAAAGAATTATATGTTAGCTACTTTTGGATTACATTTAGCATTGACTATGCTTTTGTTTCCACATAATCACTATGTTGTCTGCCAGCCCTTGGCCAATGCTCCGTTATCTTCCCAATTATCAAGTAGACTTCTATATTAACATTCAAGTGTTTTTATTATTGCTTTTTTGATTAAACTGTAAAATTCTTAGTTTTAATCATCATAGATTCATAGTTCTTGTCATTTGGTTGTATATTTGGCAATGAAAGTGGGGCTTTGTAAAGCAGTGCATACAGAACTCTTACTAGTTGAAGCTTTTGGTCATTGTTTTGTTGATCAGTGTAAAGAAACTAGCTATTATGTTTTGTAAAGAATTAACATTTATGCATGACATGGGAAGAAACTTTAAAGTTATGCATATATGAACAATTTTATAGGCAAGATATTAAGGATGGATCTGTCTGTTGTTTGCTTTTGGCTGAGCGCATTTATCTGTCTAGGAAGGAAAAAAACATTCCTTTTGTCATATCACCTATGAAATATTAGATTGTGAGAAAATAACATGGCAATCCCTGGATATAATAAGTAAATGGGTTGGGTGGTATGGAGTGTAGATGGAATATTTTTTTTAAACTTTCAAACAATTTGTTGTTGTAAATTACTCCACTCAAGGCTTCTCAACTTATGGTATCACCTCAACTACCAAGCAACCTTACTACTATGTATGCCTACTAATTGCAAGTATTATACAGTGATTTTTGAATTCTTTATTCATGTCAAACTCCTGAATTCCTACTTGTTAGTCAAAAGACAATAACTTGTTTTCTTCCTTCTATGCTGCACTGATGGATGTTGATTTCGCAGGCTCTGGAAAAATATAAATTTGAGCAATCACTTGAACATACTAGCCAATTTATTGAAAAGCTGGAAAAAGAGCTGGAAGAGTACCACAACCACATTGCTCTGTATAGGAAGAACAGTGAGGAGGCTGCTTCTATCAAGATACACAGTTAATATTTGCTAACAGTCTAGACCCTTTTGTGGTATCTCAGTTCTTTTGGAAAATGGCTATAAATTTCATGCTTAAACTTCAGCAAGTTGGGACTTGGGAGTAATCCTAGTAAGTGATCTCAGTTCTTCCGAAAAATGGTTGTAAATTTCATGCTTAAACTTCAGCAAGTTGGCACTTGGGAGTAATCCTAGTAAGTGAATCCCTTGACTGGTGCATTCAGTTTGAAGATTAATGTGGATACTTTTGAGGCTGTGTAGGCATGCTTGAATTTTGCCACTGTTTTCACAAGTTCTGATCTGAAGCAATAAGATGCGGAAAGCTATGAGATTGAATTCCAAATTTCAGAAATCCTGATGAAGAATGCAGTCTTCGGATTTCAGGATCATTCAAACTTCCTGCTGCCCTTTTGGATGGGATATGTGGTTGGCAACTCAACAAGCTTTATATAGTTAGGGTGCATTTGGTTAAGCTTGGGATTAGGACTAGGACTTGAAATCCTACGACTTGTGTCTAAACCCATGTTTGGCAGTACATGGGACTGAGAATTTGGTAGGACAAGGACTTTGGTTTAAAGCCCAAAATGGGGATTATGAATTGCCTCCACCCTCCCTGCTATTAGGATATCCGGATCTATTGTCCAACCACGCCTCTCAAAAATTGTGACCGCGATCTATTGTTTGAGCTCTCCTCTAATCTCCTCTCTCGTTGAATTCGAGCTCCACCTTCAATCTCTGCTCGATCTCCACTCCTCCACCTCCAATCTCTGCTCGATCTCCACTCCTCCACCTCCAATCTCCGCTTGGACTTGGCCTCGATCTCCGTCGACCTCGATCTCGACTCGGGCTTGATCTCAGCTCGACCTCAGGCTCGATCAGCTCGATCTCAGGCTCTATCTCAGCCCCAATCTCTGCTCGATCTCCACTCGATCTCTGCTCCTCCGCCTCGAAATTCATCTTTTGTGATTGTCATTGATTGCAAGCAGATCTCTCGAGGTATTGTTTTTCCCAATCTCATTTTACATTTGTTTTGATTTGATGTGTAAAATATTTTCTTGATTAGTTACATGATAAAAGATGAAAAATTGTATCTTGGTGCATAATCTTTGCGATTTTGGTGATTTTAACTTTTAAGATGAATAGGCTCTAGTTTTTGCTTTAATTCTTTGTTTGTTTTGTTCATTTATGTGAAGTTGTTCATCAGATTTTGCACATGGAGAAAAACTTGTTGCTAATGTGATTTTCGGTTTTCTGAATCAAGTATATGTAAATCAACTAATATATATATATATATATATTTTCATTTGTGTATGTGAGAAACTGATGAGTTCGGTTTTCTTGCATATAAGATTTTGAGTAGAATTTGTTGTAACCAGTTTCATATGTTCTACATGTAATTACAACTTGAAAGAGGTCATCTGCTAAAAATAACCAATCTAATTATAACTCTAGCATGTTCTAGAATGATTTGTATCTTACATAAGTTATTTGTGCCTTCAATCTAAAATTTCCAATGATTGTGGCCAATGTAGACATCAGACCTCTATTCAGATCCTAACTTTGCGCACTAGTAGCATTCATTTGTTACCGAACAGGCTGCCATCTGTTCTAGTCCTGAATATGATCATTTGCGTATAATGAAACAAGGTGTTATAGAAGGTGGTGTTATATATGGAACACTATTGAAAAAATAATGGAAATTATTAATTTTGTTTTGTTGCTAGTGCCTGATCAATTAAAGTTGTTCTGGTAGAGTTGCATCTAGTAAATACTTTTTGGTTCTTTTTATATGATCATTATGCTAATGCTTGTTTTGTTTAATAATTGAAAGGGGAGCTGTTATAGTTTATAGAAGGATATGGGATTCACTTGCTAGAAACATGACTTGTACCTATAGTTAGAAGAGCATTTGGTTTTGATTTTGTATGGTAAATAACACATCAATTTTTTTTCTTTTTCTTTTTCTTTTGGCTATTGAAGGTGTTTATATAATGACTCGATTAGTAAGAAATATGATCATTATGATTCGCTTGCTAGAAACATATTGGGTGTTTGAGATTTAACTGTTGAATCATCAAAGAGGTATCTTTCCTCCAAAGTTTTGATCATTTTTATATTTTCATGGCTTGCTAAGTTTGACTATTGAATTTGCTCATTTTAACTATTGGTGTGCTAAATTCACTTTGTCATATATCTTGTTGACACCATATGGTTGCTATCAACAATAATTAATCCATTATTAGTGCGCATTAGCTATTAGTTTAGTGACTGAGACAACACACAAACCTTTCTCCTATTAAATCCTGTAATATTGCAAAAAGAATGCTGTCGGTGATGGGTAAAGGGATTGTGATCTAGTGACATAATCGATAAAACATACATTGTATATATCAAAGCTTTTTATATTCTTTCGTTAGAATGTATTTGAAAAATTTATTAAGTCTCAATTTTTGTTTATGATCGAGGTCAAAAGTTTCTAAATACCATTTTACATTGTTCCAATCCATCATGGTTAGTGTTTAATGGATGGAGATGATGTATTAAGTCTATCTTTGTCAACAACAGAGCAACTGAGGTTTTTAGAGTTTTCTTTAGGTTTTATAGGTCATAGCAGTTAGCTTGGTTTGAGTCTATAAGTAGTAACTTATGTGGTGATAGGTGTTTTGGTTAGGTATGTACTTTTCTTACTTGGTTTGAATAAAGCTCACATTCATTCGAAAAAAATGTTCAACTCAATCAAGGTGCAATAAAAGTATGGTACTAATGTTTTGGTTGAGCAGTTGTATTAAATCAACAAGATGTTTTGATCAATATAGTTGATCTAAACGTCTGGAATACCGATTTAGTGCATGAGTAGTTCTGTCTTAGTTTCCCTAAGGTTAAGGCGAAGAAGAAGGATGTGAAGTTCATTGAGATCTCTGGTTGATTTTAGTAAGGGAGAGAAAAATAGAAGCTGATTTAGTTGTGGATTTGATGATTGAGTCCTTTATTGCTCTGTTTTCACAGTTCTTGTTGGAGTCGCTGAGTTCGTCACTGTGTTGTTTTGTAAAAAGAGCCATCCTGTTTTCTGTTGATCAAGTTGGTCATTTGCTTTTGCAGTGTTTGTCTTTCACTGTGTTGAGTTGTCCTCTATTTTCTTGAGTTGATCATTTGCTTTTGTGTATGAGGTGCTACTATCTGAAATAGCTAATAACTTTTACTGTCTTATTGGACCCGAGACTGTTTATTTCAGCTCTATTTATCTATATCTTATTGGGGATTTTGTGTTGTAATTTGAGACTGTTTATTTCAGCTTGATTTATTTATGTTCTATTTATCTCTCTCTTTTGTTCTGAACAAAGAGCTTGCTGAATCTTGGCTGCCTGTAGATCTTATTATGAATGCATGCTTGGTATGTGCAAATATTTCTTTTGTAATCCTTGTATATCTCATTTCCTAGGATATATATTTGCATATGGTATTTCTTCTGGCATATTCGTCAACATGAAAGCAGAATGAAGACATGATCCACGACAAATTAATACATTACTTGGTCTTTCTTAAGACATCAGTTAAACTCCCCATTTTACATGACTTGAGAAGTGCTAGGAACTAAAATTCACAAGCTATTTTTTGTGTTTTCCTGAGATGGGTTTTGTTGAATACTTGATTTGCCTATTGTTTTAGAGATGGATTTTCGATGCTGTGTTTAGTATTAATGTTTTTTTTTTACTTTTGAGCTGTTTTTTTTCATATAAAGTTGTTCTGTTGTCTATTTTTCAGCATTTTTACTATTTTTAGCTGAACGTTTAATTCTTCATATGGGTTTAGTGGAATTTGTTGATGTGTTTCAAGAGGTTGCTGGGTATTGGAAGAGGCTTGCTGATGATAGGAAGAAGGCTAGTGGGATTCGTTGATGTGTTTTTTCTCGGAGAGAGGTATGTAGATCGTTTGTGTGTGTGTGTAATATTAATATTATTTAATACAAATTTATTTATGGATTTTGGTACTGTTGACTTGTATGCATTATTCAAATTGGCAATTTATGGCTTGATGGTATGTGAATTTTAGTAGTATTGGCTTGTATTCATTTCCTCTAAAAACTCAATTTTTAGTTTTCTTCTTCAGCTTCCTCAAGCCAGTTGATAAATGGCTCAAGGACTCCAAAAAAAAAAGTTTTCACTTTGTGGAGTAATTAAAATAGTCAATAGTTCGTCCAAGTCCCCTCACATGGAACCAAACGTGGGATTGGCATTTTGAGAATTCTAATCTCTACCATTTCGAGCACGGAACCAAACTTGGGACTGGGATTAAAAATCCAAGTCCCAACTAAAGTTCTAGTCCCAGTCCCATCGTGAACGAAACGCTGCCTTAGTTTACTTTGCACCGTTTTCTCAAAAGAGAAAAAAAGGAAATAAATAAAGGGTGAAGAAATCACTCCTTGATACGGTGGGTGGCTACATTTTCGGTTCTAACTCCTAGGCCACTCAAGATCAAGCTGTGGATTTATCGGTTTGCCACTGTTCTGATTTACTAATCTGGGCTCTGCAGCCAGACTGTCAAAATCTCGTACGAGATACATCATTTGCTTGTGGACATGAAGATAAGACTCTCCATTACCCAATAATCTTTAATCTTGAGTGTGATATTTTGTAGAGCCGTTCATAGTGTGCTCAGAAATCCACTGCCAGAGACCAACTCGCGTGATTGGCACATAGAGATGCAATCATTCTGAGCGTGTTCCTGTCCGGCAAAGTCCAAGACAAGCCATATATGTCAGCCAACGGAGATGTCATCCTTCATATTCCTGTGTCTGGTTCCTTTGATCATGCCATCAACAGCAGCATTATCATCAGTTACAGGATCAGGGCCAACCTATGGAATGTGCGACAAAAATGTTTGCAAGATCTAAAGGGTACTTACAAATACGTTTCAGCTTTGTGGGAGCACATGCAAGTAGCGCGAGGGCTTCGATTTTGTTTCTCTCTGTGTCTTTCGTGACTCAATGAAGTTTTGCCTGTAGTCAACAGGGTGAGTTTAAAGAACCTTTGCAGCACTTTTCTTAATTTCTATGCTATGAAGGTATAATGTTTCTAAAGATTGGCTAACGTTACTAGCTCTTATTTTTTTAGGGGCAAAAAATCATACTAAATTTACTTTTGTTGATTGAATATAACATGACATCTTTCTTCGTTTGTGGCATTTGAGTATTTAAGTAGATACCTTAGAGAGCAATTGCAGATTTCTCTTGCTTTTGGCTGAAGGATGGATATACCAGACACTTATCCCCACTAGTTTCCCCATTGTTGTTTGTCGACGAAAATGGGAGAGGGTAGATAGTGAGAAAAATATTATTGCGAATACAAACTTAAAAAAGTTGGAAGACTTAGTAGCATTTTCCCTCTTGATTAAGGGGGTGTTTGTTTTGTATCCCAAAATTTATGGATATGGATTTCACCATATAATTTAAAATCCATAAAATTTTTTACATGTTTTGGGATCTCTAAAATTTTTGTTTCTTTCATCAATATTTTGGGATTTGGAATACTATAATTTGTAATATTTTGTTTGTTTCATCAATATTTTGGGATTTGGAATACTATAAATTATATATTATAATATTATATAATATTTTAATAACATATATTATTATAATATTATATAATATTTTGGGATTTGGAATCTTATATTATAAGCATTAATACATCAATATCCAACCTACATCCTCTCTCAATTGTAGTACTTCACAAATTCTAAAATATAATAGTTTTTTATTATTTGGGGATTCAATATCCCAAAATTGGTTTTGAAACAAACATGGTTTTAGGTAATGCTACAGTAATTTACTACAGCATGAACAATGATTATTGGGTCCTATAATATATTATATATTATTATTAATATATATATATTTATATATTAAATATATAATATATAATATATTATATATATATATAATATATATTATATATATATATATAATATAATAATATTATATATTATATATAAATTATCTATATTAAATATATATATTATATTTATTATAATATATATATTATATAATATAATATATTATATATATTATATTATATAAAATTATATATATTATATATTAACATATAATTATTATATAATATTTATTATATATTAATAATATTATATATATATATATATATATATATATATATATATATATATATATATAATTATTATTATTATATAATATATATATAAGTATAATATAATATATTATATAATTATATTATATATAATTATAATTATATATATTATATAATATATATATTATTATTTATTATATATATAATATATTATATATATATATAATGCTACAGTAATTTACTGCAGCATTTACTAAAGCATGAACAGTGATTCTTGGGTCCTCCTATAATTATAGAGGAATAGATGTATTATATTAAATTTATATTATTATAATATTATATTTAATATATTAATGTTATATTAATCTTATATTATAAGCATTAATACATCAATATCCAACCTACATCCTCTCTCAATTGTAGGACTTCACAAATTCTAAAATATAATAGTTTTTTATTATTTGGGGATTCAATATCCCAAAATTGGTTTTGAAACAAACATGGTTTATGGAATTCTAAAACCCAAAAAACTTGTAATCCACCTTATATCCCAAAAAGAAGTTGAAACAAAAGAGATGATTTCACAAATCCTAAAAATATATTATTTTTTTTATAATTTAGGGATTCAATATCCCAAAAAAAAGTGAAACAAACAAAGTTTAAGGAATACCAAAACTCAAAAAAAGCACTTTTTACATCCCAAAACATGAAATCCACACTATATCCCAAAAAAAAATTGAAACAAACACCCCCTAAATGGATTAGCCTTAATATACAACAAGCCTCGAATGTTTGACCCACATAATTAGATTAGAGTAATATTAATTGTAGTATTAATTCTTATACTACTTTATAACAAGTTATAAATATCAGGGATCTTATGACGCCTTGGTTTCACACAAGGCTATAGTTCAAGGAGAATCCAAATATGTCAAACCTGCTATGTAGCCACACTATGCAATAACACGTTTCACCATCATAATAATATCTCTCTAGTTGAATCAAACAACAAATGTAGGTACAAAACAGGCAAATAGAGGTAATAATGCAATTAACATGATTTATATAGAAGAGATAACCGAATAATCATAATCATGTTCACAACTGAATAAAAATGAGAAGTATCTCAATACACCGAGTCAAATGAAATAGTATTAAGGCACTCAACCTTTACAAAATAAAATATAACTCTAAATGTCTGAAAATAAACAATAAACTGCGGTGTAGCTCTAATTAACTACTACTAATATAAGATGGAAGTTAATCAGCATATCCATCAACCTGCGACTCTCCGTGCGTCAGACTCGTTGCCTAAAAAAATAGGGAAACAACGAGTGTCAAAGCACTAGCGAGATCATCTCCACCGCCCCTCAGGGAAGGGGGTTAGGAGTATATATAAAAATAAGTTAGTATATATAAATATAAAACCATCTATCCTAAACTAAAAGGAGATTGAGATTTAGAAATTCACAATACGAGAATTAGTACGTCGAGCGAAATAATCCAAACAAGGAAACCCTCATGTATATATCATGTCTCAGATTATGAATCGCTAAATCCTAACTCCAGAGTCTTAGGAATGAAATAGTAAATAGAAGAAATACAACTCCAAACCTCAATAATACAAGTCATGTCAAATCCTCACACTACCCTCGGGTAGTTAACGTAGTCACAAATAAAATAATTCGATAAAATCATCTCGCATAAAAAATATGCCATGTGTGCCAATCTCAGTGTTATACCCTACTCTCGGGTAACTAATATGGGAGCATGAATGAAATCTGTACAATGCTCTATATGAAACAAATGATGCACATGTGTGAAGTCTACCGCGGTCTCATTGCAGTATACTAACTAACACACTCTGAGTGTAGTCTCCCGCCGTCTCATTGCGGAATGCTAACTAACCCACTCAATAATGATGCACATGGACTATAGTCTGTTGCAGTCTCATTGCAACATACCAACTAGCCACCCTGAGTGTAGTCTGTCGCGGTCTCATTGGGACATACCAACTAAATCACTCAAGCATCCACACCATCATGAAATGCAATGTATATGTCACTATCTGTCATGAAAAATGCAAAACTTAGATTACGTACCTCTAAACGGTTGTGCGTGCTCAAATCCAGTTAGTGTATCCTCGTACAAAATGCACGTATCTTAATGTGCAACACGTACTTCGGGTTCACAATCAAACGCGTATGAAGAGAATAACCATTCACAACTCTACACTGATCAGTCGACCGACAAAAGCCCTTCGGTTGACTGAACACGTGCACAAATGTGCACAAGGCAAAACATGTGGGATCAGTTGACCAACTCCTTAGCTTCGGTCGACCGACTCGAGCAAATGCTGAAATTGAGATTCGGTTCGGGTTTTGATCTACAAAGTTACAAGTTTATATTTTTACACAAAAGTCACAAAATTAACCTTGTTCAACGTGATTAGGGTTCAAAAAACTACATGAAACTCAAATTATTATATTTAGATGAACTATATAAACCCTAACATGTTCATGTTCGTCAGAAACATCATGAAAACCATTAAATCTCAACAAAAGCTCCTGTTAAAATTGATTTCAGATCTTAAATTGATTTCAGATCTTAAATCTAAGTTAGAGAATTCGTTTATAACTTTTTAAAACCAAAATATCAGATCTTGTATTATATGATTTAAAAGAACAACTTTTATAATTAAACTAGATTTTAAGGCTCAATAAAATTAAATAAAACTCAACAAAAAAATCAATTAAAATGGGGATGAGATTGGAGGAGATGAAACTCGCTTCAAAACGCTGCTGAAAATCCCAATGATGCAAAAAAAAAAGTTCTCCCTCGCCAAACGCTGGCGATCTCGCCCTCTTCTCGGTATTTGCTTCACAAAACTCTCAAAATTCATCAAAATATGCTCTAGGGTTTTTGAGGGGAGATGGTGACCGCTAGGGTTCAAAAAATAAAGTAAAAGAGAGATTTTCATGAATTATATCCATATATATATATTAACAAACCCGAACCAACTCAAACAGACCTGAATCCAACTCAAATTGGGAAAACAACCCGTCGGAAGCTGTCTTCGGTATTTTAGCTATAATTTTTTTCGTCCGACCTCGGAATGAGGTGATTTAAGATGCGTTGGAAATGTATTGAGGAGACCTATAACTTTTGTCTTTTGAGCTTTTCCAGATTCGAATTGCATCGGTGTATATGCATATATATATACCAATAAACCCATAACCCACTAAAATCATGATTAACACTTGTATACTCTCATATATACTCCTAATTGATCTCAAATCAATTACTATCAAACTCATTCATCATTAAATGATATTCATCATAATAAAACTTATATATATATATATATATATATATATGAGATTAATGAGTATCTTTGTCATAGGAGGAGATTTCCCTCCTTGTCGCATATGCGCCTATGCGCCTATGTGGCACAATCCCCACTATCATCATAAAGTAGGCACAAATCCTCACCAATCCACTCTGTTGGCCTTCTTGTTTTGATGATGTTTAACAAACAATTTATTACTAATGTTGTTTGTCTAGTGTTTGTGCATTCCTATGTTTTGTAGACAAACAACGTAGTTGGAGGATGGATGGAATAGAGCTTTAACGATCATATCCAAAGGAGGTTGGTGGAATGTCGGTGAAGCTTATGCAATCTAGTTCAAGATCGAATTCAATGCTTCATTCCTGCCGCATATAGTTAACCAAGTCAAGCTTACTTGAAGATCAAGATCGAGCTGGGTGAATTAAAGTTAAGTTTATATTATGTGTGCTTTAATACGTTAAGCTCAATATCTATACACCACACATTTTATGGTTCTTCGATATATATATATAGATATATATAAATTACATAAGTTTTGGTTCTATGCATATATATAGTTATTATATATAACATAATGTGTTTTTGGTTTTTATGATATAATATATGAAATTATACATTATATTTTCTATTGTGTTGTTTTTGAAAATTGCATAGAATATGGCAATTTTGTGAAATATTGTTTTATTAGTTATAGACTTAAATTCAGTTATACTGTATTTACTAAGTCTATAATAGCATTTGCCTAAGTTTCACAGAGTTGGTTTAGCCAAAATGCTCAAAAATTCACATGTTATACATTTCGTGTTTTGGACTATTTGCCTAATATAAGATATTTTTCATTTGGGAGTCCTTTTTTACGAAAGGCAGGCATTGTAGCATGTTTATTATCATGTTTACAATCATTTCTCCAAAAGTTTAACATTTTTTGAAAATTATTTGATATTTTAAACACAGTTGTTTCAAAATCAGAGTAATACGCTTTCAAAACTGTTTTTCGAAGTATCAGTAATTCGTCGACCGCACTCGGTCGACCGAATCTTAGTTCATATGTTCACTGCGAGCGCGCAGAAGTCTGTCGGTCGCCGGTCCCGGTCGACGCGAAAAAACTCCATCGGTCGACCCATTCCGGTCGACCGACGATGGTCCCAGCAATGTTTTCCTCTGTTTTGCTCTCATCGCGTCGATCGACGGAATTTTCGTCGACCGACAATGAGAGCCGTTTAGACTTCAACGCTATTTCTGAGCTGGTTTTTCTGGGCGGCCTTTTTGGTCTTCTGTTTTGAGTTTTGGCTGAGTTTGTGAGTGGGTTATACCCCTTTGCTGTTTTCTTTCAACTAACAAGAGAACTGTTTTAAATAAGTTGTAGACAAGGGTTTAAACTTGTTAGTGGTTTTGTTTTAGGTTTGGTAAAAAGCTTTTAAGCAAATGAGGGTTGGTTTGTGATTCAATTCACTCAGAGCAAGTGAGATCATCCCTTTGGTGTTTGAGCATCACTCTTCTCTACTCTTCTGGTCATATTTAGAGAATGTTTCTAAAACTCATCTAGCAATCTTATCTTTGTTGATTAATTTTGCCATAGGCTAGATTATATATATTTGAAGTTAGTTTAATGTTTATTGATACTCTTTGTTCACCACAACCTAATTGAGCTTATTGTATTTCAGTTCATAGTATAATTTAGTTGTGCGTTGTGACATGTAGAGTGAGCTTAATTGAGTTCTCAACCTTGTGTCTTGAGAAGCAATCATTTGTCATTATTTGTGCTTATTGTCGGAGAATCACTTGTAAGTACACTTGTACACACGAGTGATGGTGTGTGATGTAGAGTCGGAGATCGTCCGCAAGAGGATGGCGTCAGTGTTGAGGTGCTAGGGAGGTTGTAACGGCTGAGCAGCTTGAGGGAGACACGCTAGGTCCAACACTTAGTGGTGTTAGAGGTGTGATTCTCAAGAGTGTGAGTTTGTAGAGTTTCGCGTTAGCTAGAAAACCGAATGTGTAGAAGAAAGTTCCGGCTTCCAAACGCGGATTGTGTTAGTTGGATTTCATCCCCGGGAGTGGGAGCGGAGACGTAGACGGAAGTCGAAACTCCTGTGATCATAATAGTGCTGTTTGAGTGTGGCCTTTGGCGTTTCATTTATAGTTCTGCTCATATCTTATATTCGCCATTGTCATTACTCTTAGTCATATTATCACTATCGTTGTTTATCTGTATTTATGTTTATATCACCTTAGTTTATATCCGTTGGCATATAACTACTAGTAGTATCCTCATTGGCTAGGATATATCGCTGTTCATATTGTTTATCCTAGCTCACATAATCTTGTTTGTATTATATACTGCTAGGATACAGTATTAATTATATTTAAAGCTGTCATTTAACGGATTTAGATTAGGCATAAGACACGACCAATCACCCCTCTAGGGTCTAACACACTCTTTCTCCTACTTTATGGGATGGTGGGATGTGTGCCAGCTAGGGTCAAGAGGAAATCCCTCCTATGACAATGAATACCCATTTAAGTATAATCTCTCTCTCTCCCTCTCTCTCTTCTTCTCTCTCTATATATATATATATATTATATATATAATATATATATATATATATATATATCTAATATAGTATATATATATATATATATAGTATATATATATATATATATACCGAAACCTGCTGAAATCATGATTAACAGCTTGTATACTCTGCAATATATATTCCTTAATGGATCTCAATATCAATTACTATCTGGCTTGATTCAATCGATTATATATAATGATATATATTATATATAATATATATATATATATATAGTATATAATATATATATAATATATAATATATATATATAATTTATACACTAACATACCCGAAACCCGCTGAAATCTATTAACACTTGTATATCTCTCATATATATTCTTAATTGATCTCAATCAATTACTATCATGGCTCATTCATGCATTAAATGATATTCATCATATATAAAACTCATTTATCACTATTATCACCCACTAATATTTTTAGATTTTACGCCGGTTTAGCATATTTTACTACGTGATTGGCAGTTAGACCTTGTGTTTCTATTTTGGACTTAATTTGTGTTATAGTATACCAAAGAGCCATGGAATATAATATAATATTGATCAAGATTAAGGATTAGATCTACTTGTCACGTAGTGACTTTTAGCCTCTTAAAAATGAGAAAGTATCTAGGGAGCCAATCCTTAGCATTACACTGTGTTTTGGTGAGCTCACTAAGTTGAAGGGAAGGAAGCGTAGGAAAAGGAAAGGAGCTTGTCAATTTTCCTTTCCCCTTTACCTCCCATTTGGTGTGTAAATTTAGTGTAAAATTTCTCCTTATTTTCCTCTGCTACCTCTCCAATAAAAACTTCCCAAACAAGGTTAACTAAAAATTATCTCCCCTTCTTCTCTACTCTCCATTCCAAACAACACGTGTTGCGCCAGCGGAAACTTTGAAAAACAAATAACACACGAACAAGAACAGAAAGATCACAACCAAACACAACCACAAAATGACAATCAAGCAAGTACACAACCAATTTACTGGTTCGGCATTGTTACGTCCACATGGCAAGGAGGGGAGAGTATTTACTATTAGAGGTAAAGAGAATTAGAAATAGGGTTACACAATCTCACAAAAACCCTGAAACAAGCTATCTAGATCTCTCAACAAATCCCCACAAAGGATTGGCAATAAACTGCTCTCCAAGGCTGTTTCAAAATCGCCTTTGTAAAACCTAAAAAACCATGTTTAGGGTTATATATCAACCACAATGAAAGCTGGATCAGAAAACAGAACAGGCCCAAACCGCGCTACGCGGTCGCACCGTCAACCCATTCGTGCAGTCTACTGCAAAAGTCCTAGAAGACCAATTGCCTACAGGGTTTTGGCAGGCGGTCGCATCGACAGAACCATCGCTGGTCGACTGCAAATCAGAGACATACCCTACATGTGCACGTTCGGGAACGGCCGGCATGCTGCGGTCCGAGCTGTGAAACTTTCAAAATGCCTGCATTCTTGTTTTCTCCTGAACTTCGTACGGCGATTCTAATAATTTCTCCACCCCCTGACAACGTTTTACCAAAAACGTGAGCCGATACCAATAACCAACAACGTACACACACTGCCTGCTTCGCAGCATGGATAGCCTATGGTCCAATCTCATAATCATGTGACTCAATCCACAACAAGATCAGGAATCCAAAATGGAGTATTAAAACAATCTCCCAGTCGAGAATCACACATATAATACACCGGCCTGCGCATGCAAAAGACTTATCTACGCATATCCCTCGCTTGTTCCAATGATATCAAGCCGAACTGAGTCACCCAAATGCCTCCAAAGGCGGCAAGCTTAAATCAAATGGAAGAAATGTTGAATATTGACTTACCAATATATGAGCCAAATTTCACATCTGACACAACTCTTGGTAATATATCGTGGCGTAGGTACTCTTCATGGTGGATCTTTTCTAAATGATGACGTCTCCTCATGCCAAAAATATCACGAACAAAGTGGAATCTACATTAAATGTGCTTACAGTGTGCATGATAAACATGGTTCTCTGCAAATAGATAGACCACATACTACAAATATACCCGATGGTCTCCTGTGGGCATCCCCAGTCATCTAACAAATCCATGCAACCACAAAGCCTCATTCTTAACAGCTTCAGTCACCGCCTATATACTCGCCTCTATATAGAGACGTGCCACTGCATAGACTGAAGTGTACATCTCCAAAAACCGGTGCTCCTACCAAATGTAAATACTTGATCCTGAAGTTAACGCGAGCTTGTGCAAGATCCTGTGCATAATCTGAATCCATATAAGATAATACGAATCCTGCCATGTTCTTCTCATCCATTCTTCTGATAATTAAACCAAGATCCACGATGCCTTTAATATAGGCAAATAAATCCACTTTACAGCCACCCAATGACCCTTTGCCGGGGTCGTGCATTTACCTCAGACCCATGCTACACAGCTTGTTGGCAAATCTGACCTCTACACACCCTCGCGATACATTCAAGCTACCCACCACATTGGCATATGAAACTTTGACATGTAATCTCTGTCCTCAACTGAAACATGTGATATTAGCTGAAAGCTCATGAAGTGGGAGCCAATGGAGTATTCACAACATTTTGCATTGCATCAAAGGCTGAATTTTTTCAACATCTTTTCTGCAAGTAACTCCTCTATGTAAGAATTCATCACCCGCTTCAATCCTGTCTCTCTCGATGCTTCACTACCCAATATCTTCTTAGCTTCTCCAAGATCCTTCATCTGCAAGCTCAGATGACAGCTCATATTTTTAACTTTCGAAGAGGCCTAAAGATTCCTAGAAGCCCAATAAGTATATCATTAACATATAACAAACAAATAAATGATTACTCACCATCCTGTAGCTTGTGCATCGTAAAACACATGGGTGTATGGGCTCCTCGTGTGATCCCATGGCCAATCAGTGAACTGTCGAATCTCTTGTACGCACTGTACGCGACGATGCTTCAAACCCACAAAGAACTTTTTCAGCTCTGCACACTAAATCTCCCTTTTGCGCAGCTTTGAATCCAAAGATTATGTCATGTAGAATCTCCTCATCTAAATCTCTAATGTAGAAGGCTTGTCTTAAACATCCATCTATGGAAGGCAAATCCCAAATCCAGCTGTGTACCAATGTCAATAAACCGAATCGACGAATGTTCACAACGGGTAAAAATACCCCTTCTAATTCAACTCCTCAAGCTGTGATATTCCCTTAGAACAATCTGGTTTACCTAATGTCCCAATAGAAGATCCCTCTTCTTCGCATATAGCTCACTTGCGACTAATAGCTTTCTTTCTCTTAGTAGTGCAATGTATTCAAGTGTCATTCTTCTGAAAAGACCGATCTTCCTCCTTCATTTAAAGCGGCGTTTTTCCCCTACCACTGATCGATCAGAGCTAGACTCTGGGGCTCCCTGAATGTAAAAGGAACCATATCATCAACGAACCTCACTGACAAAGTCATATAAACCATGACATATTGTATCAGCTGGCCGACGAATTCCCTTTCTAGATCTATTTGCTATAATGCGACCTCCTGAACATGACCCTGCTTCTGAGTTTACCACTCACTGTATCCTTCTAAATGCTCGGTCTTCATCCTATCTCCTTCAGTGTATCCTATGTAGAGCCTCAATGGATACAATGCTATTTGAAGTGGTGAATCACATCATCCTTCACTGTCTGCGATATTCACAATCTGGTTTCCTCCACATGCCGGGAACTGATCCTCACAGATAGTCTCATCAAATGTACATCTCTGCCTTAGGACTATCTTTTTGTACATGTAGATTCCATAACCTGAAGCCTTTAAACTTCTCTAAATCCTCAAAGACTGCTTGATTTCCTCGCCCTCGGAATTCAATTTTCTATCATTGACATGGACAATAAGCAGGACACGAATATCCGAAACGAACTCATAGTTACGCCACTGAACCAGAACCAACGCTCCATAAAGGTCTTTTTCTGTAAACGCAGTGAAACAACCTAGTAAGACGAGATGACTTCGCCATAAAACTAACGCCTCCTCCAAAAAAATCTAAGGCAATCCACTCTGTGTCATCATACATCGCACCTTCTTCAGAATGTACGTTCATTCTCAGTCATCCCGTCTCTGTTGCGATGTCTCTCGATCGTAAGTGTACACTATGCTTGATCTCAACGAAGAGTCTTCACTTGGATCTCCACGTATCTGAACGAAGAGTTCTTCACCCTTATCTACATGGTCTGCAACTCTGACTTTCTTCTTCCATTTTACAAAAATATCCAGGACCTCATGTTTATGTTCATTGTATAACCTAATTTTTTCTAGAATAATCATTAATGAAAGCTGACAAAAGACAGTATGGCCACTAAGGATGTCTGCTTGGAAGGCCCCAAAATCTGTGAAATGCTAATCCAATATACCTGAGTGTTAGCTGAATGGCGGTCCAAATTATATTCTAGTTCTTCTTCTCAATAACAATGCTCACCACCAGCTCTATCTTGCAGGTTTGTATCTTTCAATTAGCCCCTATTTCATCCAATGTCTACAAGGACTTATCACAGTGTTCCTAAACGCATGTGTGATAAAGTCCGGTGTTCCTCCTCTATAGTGATAGAAGCGACCAGACCCCTGTATCGTCTTACCCTTCAAGTAGTATATAGTTATTTTCCTAGCACCTCGCTCACCACGCATAAAACCCTTCCGCTAGCACTTTACAGTGCATCCTCTAAGGTCACCCGATAACCTGTGCCTGCCAAGTAACTAAGAAAATGATGTTCTTCGCACTACGACACAGACCTGCACATCTTCAACCCCTTATCACCCCGTCATGCATCCTTGATAATAGACTGAACCAATACCACAATAAGGTATATGTGATCATTTTTCATAAGCACGACATCTCCTCTTTCCAGCTCCTCATAAGCTGGGAACAATCTTCTCCTAGCGACAAATATGATATGTGGCTCCCGAATCCAACATCTACCTCCGTAAAGCGCCATACAACTGACGATAGTGCAGGACACGAATACGCCTGAAGGAATCATGAATTGAAGTGTTCCGTCAATCAATTTTTTGCACATCACTTCTGAAGCTTGTACAGTTTTGTCCTTTGTTCTCCGACCGTGTCCTTCAACTTGGACGATCTCAATCCCTCTTCTTTACAAAAAACGATAGTTGATTTCTACCAACACTCTATAGCCATTATCTATCTTTGATTCTAGCGGTGACTGGCGGCGCGTTATGACTACGGCACACGAACTGTAATCATTCTCCGATGACCTTCTCGGAGAGTTCGCCATCACTCTTCCTCAAACTCATAGTTCACAAATGCTGAGTCACCTCCTCTATGAGCTAACAAATATCTTCATTGATCATCAGTGATAAACAACGTACGTAATTATCCTCCAGCAACAAAACACAAAAGTAACATCGCATTTCTTCATCATCGAAACCATGATGCTGCTACATTGGCCATATCTGAAAAGTAACTTCATGAACTTATTACGATTCCCTAATGAAACTCTCATCTTTATCTGAACTGGATAAAACCTCTTCTTCAAGTAAAAACTGAATCTCAATGCTCTTCGCGAGATACTTTTATTGTATCTCCCACAATTGCTCGCCGATGTCTTGTTTAACCCTAGAGGGGGGTGATTAGGTTATGCTGACATCTAATCCGATTAAACTGCAATTAAAATTAATTATCGTATTATCCTCAGCAAGTATGAAATAAAATATATAAGCTAGGATAAGCAATATGACACAACGAGATATATCCTATTATGATGAAATATAATACGAGCAAGGATCTATAAACTAACACAAGATGATATATCCTACCAAAAGAATAACCAATATGATATATGCAAGATATGTAAACTAAACACAAGAGCGTAAACAATCTAAAACAGATAGTGGATAAATAACATAGCAATACAATTGGCGATGATAAGAATAACATGCAAACAACAAATACCGCAACAGACAAACTCAAAAAGAATATATCACGGAGTTCGGACCTTCCGTTCCTTACGTCTCCGCCACCCCACTCCCGTCGAGAGAAACCACTAACACAATCGGTTTGAAAGCGGAACTTCTACCACACTCTGTGGTTCCAATTTCACCGAAAACCTCAAACAACAAAACACTATGCAAACAACATCTCTCACACCCACTAAGTGATTGAACTAACGATGTCTCCCTCAAGTGCTTGAGTACAACCTCCCCCTAGTTCGTCAACGACGCCACTCCTCTTGGACCGATCCCCGACTCTCGCCACACACTTCTCTCTTGGTGACAAGTGTATTACAAAGTGTATCGTTCTCAATTTGGCTCAATTACAATAATTAATTGTTCTCAACTATGGATGAGAACACAATGAAAGCACAACTCAAAGCTTACAGATCTCTCACCACCCAACATAATACTAATGTATGTATAATACTAAAAGCTCAAGTGCGGTGTGTGTAACACATGAGATATAATAATAATCTAACTCAAATACACACTAGCCAATAAAAGAATATGAAAATCAATAAGAAATTGCTTAGAGAAAAGAGCTTTAGAAAACTTCTCTATAAACACCAAAGAGAGATTGCGAAGAGGATTGAGAATGAAATCCCTCAATCATGCAGTTGAGAACTTCTGCTCTTTTTAAACAGAGAACCAATCTTAAACAAACTCGTAAAACCCTAAACCCTTGTTTTAAAAAACTTTGTTTTAAAAACACTCTTAGCTTAGATTGAAAAACAACAGCAATAGGATTTATCCCACTTGCAAATCCATCAAAAACTCCAAAACAAAGAACAAAAAACCGGGCCAGCAACGGTACAAAACTAGCCCCGTTGGAAACTAGTCAGACTGAAGCCCGGACGACCGAAGAAATTTGCGGCGACCGCGATGCAGATCCCAGACTGGGAAAACGATTGGCGAACTTCGGTCGGTCGACCGGTGCAGCGACCGAATGGAGCTCCTCGGTCGACGCACCGCCGCGACCGACCAACTCTTGTTATGCGCTGATCAAAAGAAGCAAATGACGGTCGACCGCGTGCTGGTCGACCGAAACTACACCAGCAGAAAAAACAGGTTTTAGAGCGATTTAAAAGACTTTGAAAAATATGTTAAAAATAAACAACAATGAATCCAAAAATAATGAAACTTTTGAAATATATATAAACATGCAAGCAACAATGTTACAAAAGGAATTTTCCAAATTGCATTTTCCCATTTGTGAAAACATCATCCATTTGCAAAAATAGTCCAAAACCGAAAAATGTAAACATGTGAATTTGACATTTTGGCTAAACCATGGTTTAAAAACTTGTCACAATGATCTATATAGACTTAATAAGGTATGTATATGATTATTTTAAGTCAAAAACTAAAGAATATAATATTTCACAAATTGCAGATTCTTGCAATAAATACCAAAAACACAATATAAATATGAACATGTGATTTTCATATATAAACATCAAAACTCAAACTATGTATGTATATATATAAAACTATATATATGCATAGAAACCAGAAAAAAAAAAACCCTGTGTGTATATATATATAACTATTATATATATATATACGAAGAAACCAATTAAAATGCTGTGTGTATATTTATTGGCTCAGAGTATCTAACACACATAATATAAATTAAACTAAAGTTACCCAAGCTTGATCTTATCTCAATTGGTAGCGAACTTGGTACACGTCGGCCCGGATAAAGCTTGAACGTTGATTTTAACTTAGAGAGAGATCCTGTTGCTGCCAAGAGAATTTTGTTAAATTTATTTTACTGGTTGGTTCTATTGGAAGTATTTATAACAATGAAAGCTAATGTTTGGACTAGCACTGTGTGTGATAAGACAGCAGATTGAAGAAAAGGAAAACGAGAAATTGTAGCGATTACATAATGGCGCTTTTTATAAGACGCATCTAGTTTTTTGTTTTCCCCCATTGATACAATTTGGCAAAGGTTTGGGGTTGTCACAAACATTATATACAGTGAAGAAAAAATATAGAGTAGAGAGAGTTCTTACTTGTAAAGAGAGTTTGTTAAGTTTTCTTCTCATTGTGGTTCTTCTAATCTTTTCCGTTGGTTTTATCAAATTAATCTAGGCGATTTTTCAAGAAAAATAAGTTGTGTTCAATTTTTACTTATTTTTGCACTATTATTCATTGTGCCCTACTGTTCCGGCCCGGGGTTTGTTCAACAGTGTATAGAGTCTGACTAGAATCATGTTTTGTGTATGTCATGCTATTTGGCTGCCATAAAATTGATCATCCACATCAGAAATAAGTTAGCTTATCATTACCTTTTAAAGGCCGTGGGTACATTCACGAGTATCGGTACTTATTCAGCAAATATGGTTACTAGTTTTCATAAAGTATGGTTATTACGTATTCATAATACTATTATATTTATAAGTGAAATAGTGAAGTTATCATTCATGGTTAGAAGCAATGGGCACGAAGTTCGGATTGGGAAGCAAATTCAAGCGGGAATAATTTTTAAGCTATGAATAGTTAAAATAGGCTTCCTTGGATAAAGATAATTGTCTAGCGGCCATCAGTCAGGCGGAGAATATCGGCAATAGATAAGAAGTGGTACGAGTTGACGGAGAATTGCTATTGGGTAATCTTGATCTAGCATTAGCAGATGGGTTATTTGAAGCATAGAGGACAGAAAATAACAAGGAGATCTGGGTACTCTAATTCAAAGCTATATAAGGTCAAACCTTGCATAAAGAATGCTTGTAAATAATAAGATTTTACACTCTGAGGATGACATAATCTACATCGACGACCAACCAATTCAACAACCCTAAATGTTGTTCTCCAACCCAATATTGTCATACTATTGAAGTGAATGAACGTGGCAGAGTTTCTACTTCAAAGTCTGAAACCTAGATTCGTATGATTTGCTCATTTTCAATCTAACAACAACATCCTTACAGACCTATCTAGTTTCGAACATTACAGTACCGTTCTGGAGGAAGAAAATTTATTTAGGGGATTTTCACGTAATAATCTTGGTATTTAATTAGCTATTTTCGCACTACTATTTGCTAGCGACACTGCTCTATCAGCCCCGTGTGTAGAAACGGCAACAAAGTTTAGGAGAAAACAAACGGAGGCAATTTTGGAAGCTTTAGATTGATTGAAAATGGCACGATGGCGGCGAATTTGCCGCGAACGTGCACATTAGGTTTGTCTCGGACTTTTGCCGATCGATTCGCGATGGTTTCTGCGGTCGACCCCGCCAAAGACCATGTAGGCGTTTGTCTTGGACTTTTACAGTCGACCGACGTGGGTTTGGGCAGTCGACCGGTAGCGGTTTGGACCGATTCTGTTTCTGATAACCGCTTCATTTGTGAGTTGATATATAACTAACGTTTTTTAGGTTATACAACGGACGATTTTGAGCAGGCTTGGAGAGAGATTAATTTGATTCTTTGTGGGATGATTTGTGAGAAATTTAGAGAAGCTTTGTTTGAGGGTTTTTGTGGAGATTTTGTAACGATATTTGTGAATTCTCTTATCTCTAATAATAAATACTGCCCCCTTCTTGCCATGTGGACGTAGCAACTGCCGGAATGCACGTAAATGGTTTGTCTTGTTGTGATTGTGATTTTTGATGTGTTTGGTTGTATTTTCTCGTTTTGTTCGTGCGTATTTGGCTTTCGAGTTGCCACTGCGCACATACAAGGTGGTATTAGAGCTTCGCGGGTTTGGCTTGGGGCTTGTCGAGAATTCACTGTAGGATTCTTATTTGGAGGAGTTAGATCTACAACATGGTGATGCAAGCACATACGGGGTCGTCCCTTACGAAGGCGATATGAATTTGAGCATCCCCCCATAATACAAAAGATTGATGTCCGAAGTTCGTGCAAGATAAATTTCGGTTTGTGGAAGTGTCAGGTGCTAGATCGTTGATTGTACATAATTTGGAGGAGAACTCTTTGAGTTGCCAAGAGAAATGAGAGACATAGAGACAATGTTTGGAAGAAAAATGAATAGTATGAGCTTGTGGGTTCAGTCTGGACCTTGAGGGATCTATTTAATGATGTATGACGAGATGTTGCTTCTTGTTTGATGATGTTTAAAAACAATTTACTTTCTAAGGGTTTGTCTAGTATTTGTGTTTCTATTATTTATAAAAATAACGTTGTTGGACGGATGGATGGAATAGAGCTTCAACATCATTCAAAGGAGGTTGGCGGATGTTCGGTGAACTTATACAATTCAAGTTAAAATCAACGTTCAAGCTTTATCCGGGCCGACGTGTACCAAGTTCGCTACCAATTGAGATAAGATCAAGCTTGGGTAACTTTAGTTTAATTTATATTATGTGTGTTAGATACTCTGAGCCAATAAATATACACACAGCATTTTAATTGGTTTCTTCGTATATATATATATAATAGTTATATATATATACACACAGGGTTTTTTTTTTTCTGGTTTCTATGCATATATATAGTTTTATATATATACATACATAGTTTGAGTTTTGATGTTTATATATGAAAATCACATGTTCATATTTATATTGTGTTTTTGGTATTTATTGCAAGAATCTGCAATTTGTGAAATATTATATTCTTTAGTTTTTGACTTAAAATAATCATATACATACCTTATTAAGTCTATATAGATCATTGTGACAAGTTTTTAAACCATGGTTTAGCCAAAATGTCAAATTCACATGTTTACATTTTTCGGTTTTGGACTATTTTTGCAAATGGATGATGTTTTCACAAATGGGAAAATGCAATTTGGAAAATTCCTTTTGTAACATTGTTGCTTGCATGTTTATATATATTTCAAAAGTTTCATTATTTTTGGATTCATTGTTGTTTATTTTTAACATATTTTTCAAAGTCTTTTAAATCGCTCTAAAACCTGTTTTTTCTGCTGGTGTAGTTTCGGTCGACCAGCACGCGGTCGACCGTCATTTGCTTCTTTTGATCAGCGCATAACAAGAGTTGGTCGGTCGCGGCGGTGCGTCGACCGAGGAGCTCCATTCGGTCGCTGCACCGGTCGACCGACCGAAGTTCGCCAATCGTTTTCCCAGTCTGGGATCTGCATCGCGGTCGCCGCAAATTTCTTCGGTCGTCCGGGCTTCAGTCTGACTAGTTTCCAACGGGGCTAGTTTTGTACCGTTGCTGGCCCGGTTTTTTGTTCTTTGTTTTGGAGTTTTTGATGGATTTGCAAGTGGGATAAATCCTATTGCTGTTGTTTTTCAATCTAAGCTAAGAGTGTTTTTAAAACAAAGTTTTTTAAAACAAGGGTTTAGGGTTTTACGAGTTTGTTTAAGATTGGTTCTCTGTTTAAAAAGAGCAGAAGTTCTCAACTGCATGATTGAGGGATTTCATTCTCAATCCTCTTCGCAATCTCTCTTTGGTGTTTATAGAGAAGTTTTCTAAAGCTCTTTTCTCTAAGCAATTTCTTATTGATTTTCATATTCTTTTATTGGCTAGTGTGTATTTGAGTTAGATTATTATTATATCTCATGTGTTACACACACCGCACTTGAGCTTTTAGTATTATACATACATTAGTATTATGTTGGGTGGTGAGAGATCTGTAAGCTTTGAGTTGTGCTTTCATTGTGTTCTCATCCATAGTTGAGAACAATTAATTATTGTAATTGAGCCAAATTGAGAACGATACACTTTGTAATACACTTGTCACCAAGAGAGAAGTGTGTGGCGAGAGTCGGGGATCGGTCCAAGAGGAGTGGCGTCGTTGACGAACTAGGGGGAGGTTGTACTCAAGCACTTGAGGGAGACATCGTTAGTTCAATCACTTAGTGGGTGTGAGAGATGTTGTTTGCATAGTGTTTTGTTGTTTGAGGTTTTCGGTGAAATTGGAACCACAGAGTGTGGTAGAAGTTCCGCTTTCAAACCGATTGTGTTAGTGGTTTCTCTCGACGGGAGTGGGGTGGCGGAGACGTAAGGAACGGAAGGTCCGAACTCCGTGATATATTCTTTTTGAGTTTGTCTGTTGCGGTATTTGTTGTTTGCATGTTATTCTTATCATCGCCAATTGTATTGCTATGTTATTTATCCACTATCTGTTTTAGATTGTTTACGCTCTTGTGTTTAGTTTACATATCTTGCATATATCATATTGGTTATTCTTTTGGTAGGATATATCATCTTGTGTTAGTTTATAGATCCTTGCTCGTATTATATTTCATCATAATAGGATATATCTCGTTGTGTCATATTGCTTATCCTAGCTTATATATTTTATTTCATACTTGCTGAGGATAATACGATAATTAATTTTAATTGCAGTTTAATCGGATTAGATGTCAGCATAACCTAATCACCCCCCTCTAGGGTTAAACAAGACATCGGCGAGCAATTGTGGGAGATACAATAAAAGTATCTCGCGAAGAGCATTGAGATTCAGTTTTTACTTGAAGAAGAGGTTTTATCCAGTTCAGATAAAGATGAGAGTTTCATTAGGGAATCGTAATAAGTTCATGAAGTTACTTTTCAGATATGGCCAATGTAGCAGCATCATGGTTTCGATGATGAAGAAATGCGATGTTACTTTTGTGTTTTGTTGCTGGAGGATAATTACGTACGTTGTTTATCACTGATGATCAATGAAGATATTTGTTAGCTCATAGAGGAGGTGACTCAGCATTTGTGAACTATGAGTTTGAGGAAGAGTGATGGCGAACTCTCCGAGAAGGTCATCGGAGAATGATTACAGTTCGTGTGCCGTAGTCATAACGCGCCGCCAGTCACCGCTAGAATCAAAGATAGATAATGGCTATAGAGTGTTGGTAGAAATCAACTATCGTTTTTTGTAAAGAAGAGGGATTGAGATCGTCCAAGTTGAAGGACACGGTCGGAGAACAAAGGACAAAACTGTACAAGCTTCAGAAGTGATGTGCAAAAAATTGATTGACGGAACACTTCAATTCATGATTCCTTCAGGCGTATTCGTGTCCTGCACTATCGTCAGTTGTATGGCGCTTTACGGAGGTAGATGTTGGATTCGGGAGCCACATATCATATTTGTCGCTAGGAGAAGATTGTTCCCAGCTTATGAGGAGCTGGAAAGAGGAGATGTCGTGCTTATGAAAAATGATCACATATACCTTATTGTGGTATTGGTTCAGTCTATTATCAAGGATGCATGACGGGGTGATAAGGGGTTGAAGATGTGCAGGTCTGTGTCGTAGTGCGAAGAACATCATTTTCTTAGTTACTTGGCAGGCACAGGTTATCGGGTGACCTTAGAGGATGCACTGTAAAGTGCTAGCGGAAGGGTTTTATGCGTGGTGAGCGAGGTGCTAGGAAAATAACTATATACTACTTGAAGGGTAAGACGATACAGGGGTCTGGTCGCTTCTATCACTATAGAGGAGGAACACCGGACTTTATCACACATGCGTTTAGGAACACTGTGATAAGTCCTTGTAGACATTGGATGAAATAGGGGCTAATTGAAAGATACAAACCTGCAAGATAGAGCTGGTGGTGAGCATTGTTATTGAGAAGAAGAACTAGAATATAATTTGGACCGCCATTCAGCTAACACTCAGGTATATTGGATTAGCATTTCACAGATTTTGGGGCCTTCCAAGCAGACATCCTTAGTGGCCATACTGTCTTTTGTCAGCTTTCATTAATGATTATTCTAGAAAAAATTAGGTTATACAATGAACATAAACATGAGGTCCTGGATATTTTTGTAAAATGGAAGAAGAAAGTCAGAGTTGCAGACCATGTAGATAAGGGTGAAGAACTCTTCGTTCAGATACGTGGAGATCCAAGTGAAGACTCTTCGTTGAGATCAAGCATAGTGTACACTTACGATCGAGAGACATCGCAACAGAGACGGGATGACTGAGAATGAACGTACATTCTGAAGAAGGTGCGATGTATGATGACACAGAGTGGATTGCCTTAGATTTTTTTGGAGGAGGCGTTAGTTTTATGGCGAAGTCATCTCGTCTTACTAGGTTGTTTCACTGCGTTTACAGAAAAAGACCTTTATGGAGCGTTGGTTCTGGTTCAGTGGCGTAACTATGAGTTCGTTTCGGATATTCGTGTCCTGCTTATTGTCCATGTCAATGATAGAAAATTGAATTCCGAGGGCGAGGAAATCAAGCAGTCTTTGAGGATTTAGAGAAGTTTAAAGGCTTCAGGTTATGGAATCTACATGTACAAAAAGATAGTCCTAAGGCAGAGATGTACATTTGATGAGACTATCTGTGAGGATCAGTTCCCGGCATGTGGAGGAAACCAGATTGTGAATATCGCAGACAGTGAAGGATGATGTGATTCACCACTTCAAATAGCATTGTATCCATTGAGGCTCTACATAGGATACACTGAAGGAGATAGGATGAAGACCGAGCATTTAGAAGGATACAGTGAGTGGTAAACTCAGAAGCAGGGTCATGTTCAGGAGGTCGCATTATAGCAAATAGATCTAGAAAGGGAATTCGTCGGCCAGCTGATACAATATGTCATGGTTTATATGACTTTGTCAGTGAGGTTCGTTGATGATATGGTTCCTTTTACATTCAGGGAGCCCCAGAGTCTAGCTCTGATCGATCAGTGGTAGGGGAAAAACGCCGCTTTAAATGAAGGAGGAAGATCGGTCTTTTCAGAAGAATGACACTTGAATACATTGCACTACTAAGAGAAAGAAAGCTATTAGTCGCAAGTGAGCTATATGCGAAGAAGAGGGATCTTCTATTGGGACATTAGGTAAACCAGATTGTTCTAAGGGAATATCACAGCTTGAGGAGTTGAATTAGAAGGGGTATTTTTACCCGTTGGTGAACATTCGTCGATTCGGATTTTATTGACGATTGGTACACAGCTGGATTTGGATTTGTTCCCAATAGATGGATGTTAAGACAGCCTTTCTACATAGAGATTTAGATGAGGGATCTACATGACATAATCTTTGATTCAAAGCTGGGCAAGAAGGGAGATTTAGTGTGCGAGCTGAAAAGTTCTTTGTGGGTTTTGAATGCATCGGTCGCGTACAGTGGTACAAGAGATTCGACAGTTCACTGATTGCATGGGATCACACGGGAGCCCATACACCCATGTGTTTACGATGCACAACTACAGGATGGTAGTAATATTTATTTTTGTTATATGTTAATGATATCTTATTGGGGGCTTCTAGGAATTCTTGGCTCTTCGAAAGTTAAAAAATGACTGGTCATCTGAGTTTGAGATGAAGGATCTTGGAGAACGCTAAGAGATATTGGGTATGAAGATCGAGAGAGACAGGTTGAAGGGGTGATTGAAGCTTCAAGAGGAGCTTACTTGCAGAAGATGTTGAAAAAATTCAGCCTTTGATGCATGCCAAATGTTGTGAATCTCCATTGGCTCCCCCTTCAAAGCTTTCAGCTAATATTCACATGTTTCAGTTCGATGGACAGAGATTACATGTCAAAGGTTTCATATGCCAATGTGGTGGGTAGCTTGATGTATGCGAGGGTGTGTACGAGGTCAGATTTGCCAACAAGCTGTGAGCATGGTCTGAGGTACAATGCACGCCCGAAAGGGTCATTGGGTGGCTGTAAAGTGGGATTTATTTTGTATATTAAAGGCATCGTGGATTTGTTTTGATTTTTCAGGAAGAAATGAGGAAGAAGGCAGGATTCTATTATCTTAATATGGATTCAGATTATGCAAGGATCTTGACAGAGCTCGGTTACTTCAGGATAAGTATTTACATTGTAGGGAGCACCGGTTTGTTTGGAGATGTACACTTTCAGTCTAGTGCAGTGGCCGTCTCTACTATAGAGGCGAGTATATGGCGGGACTGAAGCTGTTAAGGAGCTTTGTGTGTTGCATGGATTTGTTAGATGACTTGGGGATTGCACAGGAACCATTCGGGTATATTTGTGATAGTGGTCTATACTATTTGCAGAGACCTGTTATCATGCCACGAAGCACATTTAATGTTTAGATTCCACTTTGTTCGTGATATTTTTGGATTGAGGAGACGTCATCATTTAGAAAAGATCCACATGAGGGTACCCTACCCACTCGGATATATTACTAAGAGTTGTTCAGATGTGAAATTGGCTCATGATAATTGGTGAAGTCAATAATTCGAACATTTCTTAACGCATTTGATTTAAGTTCTTTGCCGCGCCTTTGGAGCCATTTGGGTGACTCAGTTCGGCTTGAATACTTGGAACAACGAGGGATGAGTAGCGTAGATAAGTTCACCTTTTGTCACTGCACGGCCGGTGTATTATAGTGGTGTGATTCTCGACTGGGAGGATTGTTTTACATACTACACATGTAATGGATTCCTGGTCTTGTTGTCGGATGAGTCACATCAATTATGAGATTGGACCATATGGCTATCATCTGGAAAAGCAAGCAGATGTGTGTACGTTTGGTTGGTATTGGTATCGGCTCACGTTTTTGGTAAAACGTTTGTCGGGTGGTGGAGAGAATTATATGAATCGCGCGTACGAAGTTCAGGAGAAACAAGAATGAGGCATTTTGAACGTTTCACAGTCGACCGCACATGCCGGCGGTCGTCGGAACGTGCAACATGTAGGGTTGGTCTGCTGACTTTGCAGTCGACAGCGATGGTTTCTGTGATGCGACCGTGGCCAAAACCCTGTAGGCAATTTGGTCTTAGACTTTTTGGCAGTGACGCACGATGGGTTTGACGGTGCGACCGCGTAGCGGTTTGAGGCCTGTTCTGGTTTTCTGATCCGCTTTCATTGTGGTTGATATATAACCCTAAACATGTTTTTTAGGTTTTACAAGGCGATTTTGAACAGCCTTGGAGAAGAGTTTATTGCATCTTTTGTGGGGGATTTGTGAGAGATCTAGATAGCTTGTTTCAGGGTTTTTGTGAGATTGTAACCCTATTTCTAATTCTCTTACCTCTAATAGTAAATACTCTCCCCTCCTTGCCATGTGGACGTAAACAACTTGCCGAACCAGTAAATTGGTTGTCTTGCTGGATTGTGCATTTTGTGGTATGTGTTTTGGTTGTGATTTTCTCGTTCTTGTTCGTGTGTTATTTGTTTTGTCAAAGTTTCCGCTGCGGCACCAACACGTGTTGTTTGGATGGAGAGTAGAGAAGGGAAGGGGAGATAATCTTTTAGTTTAACCATTGTTTGGGAAGTTTATTGGGAGGTAGCAGAGGAAAATAAGGAGACAATTTTACACTAAATAATTACACCCAAATTGGGAGGTCAAAGGAGGGAAAGGAAAATTGACAGCTCCTTTCCTTTTCCTACGCTTCCTTCCCTTCAACTTAGTTGAGCTCCCAAACACAGTGTTAATCAAGATTGGCTCACTAGATACTTTCTCATTTTTAAGAGGCTAAAATCCACTACGTGACCAATGTTAGATCTAATTCCTAATCTTGCATCAATATTATATTATTATTTCCATGGCTCTTTGTATACTATTAACACAAATTAATCCAAAATAGAAAACAAAGGTCTACTGCAATTCACGTAAGTAAAATATGCTAAACCGGCGTAAAAATCTAAAAAATATTGGGGGTGGGGATGATTAATGAGTGATAAATGATTATTATTATGATGAATATCATTTAATGATGAATGAAGCATGATAGTTATTGATTAGAGATCAATTAAGAATATATATGAGAGTATACAGTGTTAATGATTTCAGCGGTTTCGGTATGTTGGTTAATTTATATATATATATATATTATATATATATTATATATATATATATATATATATATTATATATAATATATATCATTATATATAATGATAATTCAAGCCATGATAGTAATTGATATTGAGATCCATTAGAATATATATTGAGAGTATACAAGCTGTTAATCATGATTTCAGCAGGTTTTCGGTATAAATATATATATATATATATATTATATATATATATATATACTATATTAGTATATATATATATATATATATATTATATATATATATATATTATATTAGGAGAGATAGAGAGAGAGAGGGAGAGAGAGAGATTTATTAAATGGGTATCATTGTCATGAGGAGGGGATTTCCTCTTGACCCTAGTGGCAAATCCGCACCATCTCTCATAAAGTAGGAGAAAGAGTGTGTTAGACCTAGAGGTGATTTAGGTTTATGATAAATCTAAATCCGTTAAATGACAGCTTTAAAAAATTGGAGTTTTTCGCGACCGGACCGGAAATCGACGACAGACTCTCTGTCGGCCCAGTGAACATATGAACTCAAGTTTCCTCCGTCGACCAGTGCGGTCGACCGAATACTATACTTGCTTGAAAAAACGAGTTTGAAGGCTGTACAATTCTGATTTTGAAACACTGTTTTTAAAACATATCAAATAAATTGTCAAAAAATGCTAAACTTTGGAGAGAATGATTGCTAGACATTTGATAATAAACATGCTACAATGCTGGTTTCAGAAAAAGGACTCCCAAAGAAAAAAATATCATATTTAGCAAAATAAGGCTCCAAAACACGAAAATGTAAACACTCAGTGAATTTTTGACATTTTGGCTAATACCAACTCTTGAAACTTTACAAAATGATATTATAGACTTAGTAAAACGATGTATGAATCTGATATTGAACGTCTCTATAAACTAATAAAACAATCATTTTCCACAAAATTGCATATTTCTATGCAATGTTTTCAAACAACACAATAGAAAATTATGAAATTGTTAATATTCGATATATTATAATCATAATAAACTGCAAAACACATGTATTGTATATATGATTAACTATTATATATGCATAGAAACCAAACTTATGTATATATATATATATATACGTATTAATTTAATATATATACGAAGAAACCAATAAAATGTGTGTGTATAGATATTGAGCTAACGTATTAAACACACATAATTATAAACTGTATCACTAAATCACCAAGCCATCTTTTGATCTTCAATAAGCTTGACTTGTGCAATCTAGTTCAAGATCTGCGAACTCTCATAGTTCCATGCCGGCATTATAGTTAACCAGAGTCAAGCTTATTGAAGATCAAGACGAGCTGGGTGATTAAAGTTAAGTTTATATTATGTGTGTTTAATACGTGTAACTCAATATCTATAACACACACATTTTTGGTTTTTCGATATATATATATAGATATATATATAGATACATAAGTTTTGTTCTATGCATATATATAGTTATTATATATACATAATGTGTTTTTGAGTTTTTATAATATATATATGAAATTATACATTTCATATTTTCTATTGTGCTTGTTTGAAAACTGCATAGAATAATGCCAATTTTGTGAAATAATTGTTCTTATTAGTTATAGACATTAATATCAGTTTAATACATGTTTTACTAAGTCTATAATAATTTGCCTAAGTTTCAAGAGTTGGTTTAGCCAAAATGCTCAAAAAAATTCACATGTTACATTTTCGTGTTGTTGGACTATTTGCTAATATAACGATATTTTTCTTTGGGAGTCCTTTTTACGAAAGCGCAGGCATTGTAAGCATGTTTATTATGCATGTTTACAATTCATTTTCTCCAAATTTACAAATTTTTTGAAATTTTTGATATTTTAAAACAGTTGTTTCCAAAATCAGATGTATACGCTTTCCAAAACTGTTTTCGAAGGTATCAGTATCCGTCGACCGCACTCGGTCGACCGAACTTAGTTCATATGTTCACTGCGAGGCGAGAGTCTGTCGGTCGCCGGTCCGGTCGACCGCGAAAAAACTCCATCGTCGACGCATCCGGTCGACCGACGATGCGTCCAGCAATGTTTTCCCGTGTTTGCTCTCATCGCGTCGAGTCGACGGAAGTTTTGCGGTCGACCTACAATGAGAGCCGTTAGACTTCAACGACTTATTTCTGAGCTGTTTTTCTGGTGGGCCTTTTGGTCTTTCTTTTTGAGTTTTTGGCTGAGTTTGACGTGGGTTATACCCCTTTGCTGTTTTCTTTCAACTAACAAGAGAATGTTTAAAAGGTGTGTAACAAGGTTTAAACTTGTTTAGTGTTTGTTTAGGTTTGGTTTAAAGAAGCTTTAAGCAAATTGAGGGTTGGTTTGTGATTCAATTTCCATCAAGAGCAAGTGGAGATCATCCCTTTGGTGTTTGAGCATCACTCTCACTACTCTTTGGTCATATTTAGAGAATGTTTGCTGAAACTCATCTAGCAATCTTATTTTGATTGATTAATATTTGCCATAGAGCTAGATTTATATATTGAGTTTAGTTTAATGTTTTATTGATACTCTTTGTTTCACCACAAACCTAATTGAGCTATTGTATTTCTCATAAGTATAATTTAGTTGTGTGCGTTGACATGAGAGTGAGCTTAATTGGTTCGTCAACCTTGTGTCTTGAGAAGCAATCATTTGTCATTATTGTGTGCTTATTGTCGAGAATGCACTTTTGTAATACACTGTGTACCCGAGTGATGGTGTGTGATTAGAGCGGAGATCGTCGCAAGAGGAGTGGCGTCGGTTGAGCGTGCCAGGGAGGTTGTAAGGCGAGCACTTGAGGGAGACACGGCTAGCGTCCAACACTTAGTGGTGTTAGAGTGTGATTTCAGAGAGTGTGAGTTTGTAAGTTTCGCGTTAGCTAGAAAACGCGAAGTGTGTAGAAGAAGTTCGGCTTCCAAACGCGGATTGTGTTTAGTGGATTTCTCCCGCGGGAGTGGGAGCGGAGACCGTAGGACGGAAGGTCGAAACTCCGTGATCATAATAGTGCTGTTTGAGTTGTGCCTTGGCGTTCATTTATAGTTCTGCTCATATCTTATATTCGCCAATTGTATTTACTCTTAGTTCATATTATCACTATCGTTGTTTATCTTATTTATGTTTATATCACCCTTAGTTATATATCCTTGGCATTATAACTACTAGTATATCCTCATTGCTAGGATATATCCTGTTCATATTGTTTATCCTAGCTCACATAATCTTGTTTGTATTTTATACTGCTAGGATAACAGTATTAATTATTATTTAAATTGCATTTAACGGATTAGATTAGGCATAAACACACTAATCACCCTCTACGGGTCTAACAGCACTCTTTCTCCTACTTTATGAGGATGGTGGGATGTGTGCCAGCATAGGCGTCAAGAGGAAATCCCTGCCTATGACAATGATACCCATTAATATAATCTTCTCTCTCCCTCTCTCTTCTTCTTCTACTCTCTTCAATACTAATATATTATATATATATATAAATATATATATATATATATATATACTATATAGTATATATATATAGTATATAATATATATATATATATATATTTATACCGAAACGCTGCTGAAATCATGATTAACACTTGTATACTCTCATATATATTCTTAATTGATCTCAAATCAATTACTATCATGCTCATTCATCATTAAATGATATTCATCATAATAAAACTCATTTATCACTATTAATCATAATATTTTTAGATTTTACGGGGTTTTACATATTTTACTAGTGAATTGCAGTTAGGACCTTGTGTTTCTATTTTGGAATTAATTTGTGTTATAGTATCAAAGAGCATGGAAATAATAATATAATATTGATCATAGATTAGGATTAGATCTAACTTGTCACGTAGTGGACTTTTAGCCTCTTAAAAATGAGAAAGTATCTAGTGAGCCAATCCTTAGCATTAACACTGTGTTTGGGAGCTCACTAAGTGAAGGGAAGGAAGGGTAGGAAAAGGAAAGGAGCTTGTCAATTTTCCCTTTCCCTCCTTTACCTCCCAATTTGGGGTGTAAGATTTTAGTGTAAAATTTCTCCTTATTTTCCTCTGCTACCCTCCCAATAAAACTCCCAAACAAGGTTAAACTAAAAATTATCTTCCCCTTCCCTTCTCTACTCTCCATCCAAACAAACACAGTGTTGTGCGCAGCGGAACTTGAAAGACAAATAACACACGAACAAGAACGAGAAAGATCACAACCAAAACACAAGCACAAATCACAATCACAGCAAGACAAACCAATTTACGTGGTTCGGCAAGTTGTTTACGTCCACATGGCAAGGAGGGGAGAGTATTTACTATTAGAGGTAAAGAGAATTAGAAATAGGGTTACAAATCTCACAAAAACCCTGAAACAAAGCTATCTAGATCTCTCACAAATCCTCCCACAAAGGATGCAATAAACTCTCTCCAAGGCTGTTCAAAATCGTCCTTGTATAACCCTAAAAAACATGTTTAGGGTTATATATCAACTCACAATGAAGCGGATCAGAAAACAGAATCAGGCCCAAACCCGCTACGCGGTCGACCGTCAAACCCATCGTGCAGTCTACTGCCAAAAGTCTAGAGACCAAATTGCCTACAGGGTTTTGGCACGGTCGATCACAGAACCCATCGTGGTCGACTGCCAAATGTCCAGAGACCAACCCTATCATGTGCACGTTCGCGATCGACCGCCGCGCCATGTGCGGTCGACTGTGAAACTTTCAAAATGCCTCATTCTTGTTTTCTCCTGAACTTCGTCGGCGTTTCTATAATTCTCCACCCCGACAAACGTTTTACCAAAAACTGAGCCGATACCAATACCAACCAAACGTCCCACTTGCTGCGTCCAGGATGCCATGGAATCAATCCATAACAATGGACTCAATCCACAACAAGTCAGGAACCAAAATGAGAGTTTAAACAATCTTCCCCATCGAAATCAACAAATACAACCCGGCTGCATTGAAAAAGACTACCTACGTATCCTCTTGCCCAAGGAATCAAGCCGAACGTAGTTCACCCAAATGGCCTCCAAAGGCCCTTAACATTGAAGAATGTTCAATAACTTCAAATAATGACCAAATTTCACATCTGAAACAACTTTGGTCAATATATCCGTAGGGTTATCCTTCATGTGGATCTTTTCTAATATGACGTCTCCATCATCCAAAATATCACGAACAAAGTGGAATCTAACATTAATGTGCTTCGTGCGTGCATGATAAACATGGTTCTCTGCAAATAGATAGCCGACATACTATCACAATATACCCGAATGGTCTCCTGTGCAATCCCCAAGTCATCTAACAATCCATGCAACCACAAAGCCTCCTTAACAGCTTCAGTCACCGCCATATACTCCGCCTCTATAGTAGAGAGTGCCACTGTAGACTGAAGTGTACATCTCCAACAAACCGGTGCTCCTACCAATGTAAATACTTATCCTGAAGTAGACCGATGCTTGTCAAGATCCTCTGCATAATCTGAATCCATATAGATAATAGAATCCTGCCCATTCTTCTCATTCTTCTGAAAAATTAAACCAACATCCACGATGCCTTTAATATACCATAGAATCCACTTTACAGCCACCCAATGACCCTTTCCGGGGTCGTGCATGTACCTCGATACCATGCTCACAGCTTGTGGCAAATCTGACCTCGTACACACCCTCGCATACATCAAGCTACCCACCACATTGGCATATGAAACCTTTGACATGTAATCTCTGTCCTCAACTGAAACATGTGACATATTAGCTGAAAGCTTGAAGTGGGGAGCCAATGGAGTATTCACAACATTTGCATTGCCATCAAAGCTGAATTTTTTCAACATCTTCTGCAAGTAACTCCTCTATGTAAGCTTCAATCACCCCTTCAACCTGTCTCTCTCGATCTTCATACCCAATATCTTCTTAGCTTCTCCAAGATCCTTCATCTCAAACTCAGATGACAGCTCATTTTTTAACTTTCGAATAGCCAAAGAATTCCTAGAAGCAATAAGTATATCATTAACATATAACAACAAATAAATATACTCACCATCCTGTAGCTTGTGCATGTAAACACATGGGTCGTATGGGCTCCTCGTGTATCCATGGCCAATCATGAAGCTGTCGAATCTCTTGTACCACTGTCGCGACGATTGCTTCAAACCACAAAGAAACTTTTTCAGCTTGCACACTAAATCTCCCTTTCTTGCAGCTTTGAATCCCAAAGATTATGTCATGTAGATCTCCTCATCTAAATCTCTATGTAGAAAGGCTGTCTTAACATCCATCTGGACCAAATCCAAATCCAGCTGTGCTACCAATGTCAATAAAATCCGAATCGACGAATGCTTCACAACGGGTAAAAATACCTCGTTGTAATTAACGTCCTCAAGCTGTGCATATCCCTTAGCAACCAATCTGGTTTTGTACCTAATGTCCCCAATAGAAGATCCCTCTTTCTTCGCATATACTCACTTGCGACTAATAGCTTTCTTTCTCTTAGGTAGCTTTGCAAGTATTCAAGTGTCATTCTTCTGAAGAGACCGCATCTCCTCCTTCATAGCTTCCCTCTACCTGATCGAATCAGAGCTAGACTCTGCCTCCCTGAATGTAAAAGGAACCATATCATCAACGACCTCCACTGACAAAGCATATGAAACCATGACATCATTGTATCTAGCTGGCCGACGAATTTCCCTTCTAGATCTATTTGCTATAATGGACTCCTGAACATGACCCTGCTTCTGAGTTTCACCACTCACTGTATCCTCTAAATGCTCGTCTGTCATCCTATCTCCTTCCAGTGTCATCTATGTAGGAGCCTCAATGGATACAATGCTATTTGAAGTGGGTGAAGTCACATCATCCTTCACCTGTTGCGATATTCTACAAATCTGGTCTTCCTCCACATGCCGAGGAACTTGATGCCTCATCATGTACGTCTCATCAAATGTGACATCTCTGCTTATGACTATCTTTTTGTCATGTAGATTCCATAACTTGAAGCCTTTAACACATTCTCTAAATCCTGCAAAGACTGCTTTCCTCGCCCTCGGATTCAATTTTCTATCATTGACATGACAATAAGCAGGACACCCGAATATCCGAAACGACTCATAGTTACTAGCCACTGAACCAGACCAACGCTCCATAAAGGGTCTTTTTCTGTAACGCAGTGCACAACAACCTATTAACGAGATGACTCGCATAAACTAACGCCTCGGTCCAAAAAAATCTAGGCAATCCACTCTGTGTCATCATACATCGCACCTTCTTCAGCAATGTACGGTTCAATCTCTCAGTCATCCCGTTCTGTTGCGATGTCTCTCGATCTGTGAAGTGTCACCTAATGCCGTGATCTCAACGAAGAGTCTTCACCTTGGACTCTCCACCGTTATCTGAACGAAGAGTCTTCACCTTTCTACATGTCTGCAACTCTACTTTCTTCTTCCATTTTACAAAAATATCCAGGACCTCATGTTTATGCTTCATTGTATATACCTAATTTTTTCTAGAATAATCATTAATGAAAGTGACAAAATAGTTGGTCCTACTAAGTGATGTGTGCTTGGAAGGGCCCCAAACATCTGTGTGAATGTAATCCAATATACCTTGAGTGTTGTGAATGGCGGTGCCAAACTTTATTCTAGTCTTCTTCTCAAGTACACAATGCTCACACAGCTCTATCTTGCAGGTTTTTGTATCTTTCAATTAGCCCCTATTTCTCCAATGTCTACAGGGACTTATCACCAGTGTGTCCTAAACGCATGTGTGATAAGTCGGTGGTGTCCTCCTCTATAGTGATAGAAGCTGCCAGACCCCTGTAGCTGTCTTTCCCTTCAAGTAGTATAAGTTATTTTTCCTGGCACCTCGCATCACCACCATAAAACCCTTCGTGACATTTACAGTAGCATCCTCTAAGGTCACCCGATAACCTGTTGCCTCCAAAGTACTAAGAAAAATGATGTTCTTCGTCAACTACGACACAGACCTCACATCTTTCAACCCCTTATCCACCCCGTCATGCATCCTGATATAGACTGAACCAATACCACCAATAAGGTATATGTGATCATTTTTCATAAGCACGACATCTCCTCTTTCCAGCTCCTCAAAGCTGGAGAACCAATCTCTCCTAGGACAAATATGATATGTGGCTCCCGAATCCAACATCTACTCCGTAAAGTCGGCATAGCAAACTGACGATAGTGCAGGACACGAATAGCCTGAAGAATCTGAATCTGAATGTTCGTCAATAATTTTTGCAACATTCACTTCTGAAGCTTGTACAGTTTTTCCTTTGTTCTTCCCGACTTTGTCCTTCAACTTTGGGCAGCCGATCTTCCAATGTCCCTCTTCTTTACAAAAACGATATTGATTTCTACCAACACTCTTATAGCCATATCTATCTTTGATTTTGAGCGGTTGACTTGGCGGCGGTTTGGACTACGGCCACGAACTGCTAATGCATCTCCTGATGCCTTCTCGGAGAGTTCGCCATCACTCTTCCTCAACTCATAGTTCACCAATGCTGAGGTCACCTCCTTATAGCTAACAATAGTTCTTTCATTGATCATAGTGATAACAAACGTACCGTAATTATCCTCCAGCAACAAACACAAAAGTAACATCGCATTGTCTTCATCATCAACCATGATGTCTACATTGGCCATATCTGAAAGTAACTTCATGAAGTTATTTACATGCTCCCTAATGAAAACTCTCATCTTTATCTTGAACTGGTAAAACCTCTTCTTCAAGTAAAACTGATTCTCAATGCTCTTCGCGAGATACTTTTAATTGAGTATTTCCCACAATTTCTTCGCCGATGTCTTGTGTTGGGGGGTGATTAGGGTCTTATGCTAATCTAATCCGATTAAATGCCAATTAAAATTAATTATCAAGTTATCCTAGCAAGTATGAAATATAACAACTATATAAGCTAGGATAAGCAATATGAACAACGAGATATATCCTATATGATGAAATATATATACGAGCAAGGATCTATAAACTAACACAAGATGATATATCCTACCAAAGAGATATACAATATGATATATGCAAGGATATGTAAACTAACACAAGGGGTAAACAATCTAAACAAGATAGTGGATAAAATAAATGAGCAATGCACAATTGGCGATATAAGATAAATGCAAAAACAAATACGCCAAAGACAAACTCAAACAAGCAATATGATCACAGAGTTCGGACCTTCCGTCCTACGTCTCTCACAATAAGGCTCAATACAATAATTGATTGTTCTCAATTATGGATGAGAACACAATGAAAGCACAACTCAAAGTTACAATCTCTCACCACCCAACTATACTATGTATGTAAATACTAAAAGCTCAATGTGGGTGTGTGTAACAATGAGTAAAATAAAATCTAACTCAATTAGCAAACTAGCAATAATAAGAATATGAAAATCAATAATGAAATTGCTAGAGAAAAGAGTTAGAAAACTTCTCTATAAACACAAAGAAGAGGATGAAGAGGATTGAGAATGAATCCCTCAATCTGCAGTGAGAACTTCCTCTTTTGTAAACAGAAACCCAATCTTAAACAAACTGTAAAACCCTAAACCCTTGTTTAAAAAACTTTGTTTTTAAAAACACTTCTTAGCTTAGTTGAAAAACAACAGCAATAGGGTATTTATACCCACTTGAAATCTCAGTCAAAAACTCCCAAAACAAAAGAACAAAAACCCCAGCCAACGGTAACAAAACTAGCCGTTGGAAACTGTCAGACTGAGCGGCGGGCGGCCCACGAAATTTTCGGTCGACCGACGAAATTTTCGGTCGACCACGATCCAGATCAAAAACGAGAAAAACAAACCGACCGCACCGGTCGACCGACCAACTCTTTGCTGTATGGTGACAAAAGAACAAATGATCGGTCGACCGGTGCGGTCGACCGAAAACTGACACAGCAGAAAAAACAGGTTTTAGAGCTGATTTTAAGACTTTGAAAAATATGTTAAAAATAACAAATGAAGTCCAAAAATAATGAAACTTTGGAAAATATATATAAACATGTAAATGAACATGTTACAAAAGGAATTTTCCAAATTGCATTTCCCATTTGTGAAAAAATCATCATTTTGCAAAATAGTCCAAAACACGAAAATGTAAACATGTGAATTTTGACATTTTGGCTAAACCATGTTTTAAAACTTTGCACAATGATTATATAGACTTAATAAGGTATGTATATGATTATTTTTAAGTCCAAAAACTAAGAATATAATATTTTCACAAAATTGCAGATTCTATGCAATAAATACCAAAACACAATAGTAAATATGAAACATGTGATTTCATATTTATAAACATCAAAACTCAAAACTATGTATGTATATATATAAAACTATATATATGCATAGAAACCAAAACTTGTGTATATATATATAACTATATATATATATATACGAAGAAACCAATAAAATGTGTGTGTATATTATATTGAGCTCAGAGTATCTAACACACATAATATAAAATCTAAACTAAAGTTACCCAAGCTTGATCTTGATCTTCATTGTAGCTCAACTTGGTACACGTTGCGGATAAAGCTTGAACTTGATCTTTAACTTTGAATTGTATAAGCTTCACCGACATTCCGCCAACCTCCTTTGGATATGATCGTTGAAGCTCTATTCCATCCATCCTCCAACAACGTTATTTGTCTATAATAAATAAGAAAACACAAATACTAGACAAACAACATTAGAAGTAAATTGTTTGTTAAACATCATCAAAACAAGAAGGCCAACATCTCGTTCATCACATCATAAATAAGATCCGGCGTCAAGCATGACTGAACTCCACAAGCTCTACTATTCATTTTCTTCCAAACATTGTCCTCTATGTCTCTCACTTTCTCTTGCAACTCAAGAGTCTCCTCCAAATTATGTACATCCAACGCATCTATCACCTGACACTTCCACAAACCGAAATTTATCTTGCCATCGAACTTCGGAACATCAATCTTTGTATTATTGATGCTCAAATTCTATATCGCCTTCGTAAGGGACGACCCCGATGTGCTTGCATCACCCATGTTGTAGATCTAACTCTCCAAATAAGAATCCTACAGTGAATTCTTCGAACAAGCCCCAAGCCAAACCCGAAGCTCTAATACCACTTGTTGTGCGCAGTGGAACTCGAAAGCCAAATAACGCACGAACAAGAACGAGAAAGATCACAACCAAAACACAATCAAAAATCACAATCACAACAAGACAAACCAATTTACGTGATTCGGCAAGTTGTCTACGTCCACATGGCAAGAAGGGGGGAGTATTTATTATTAGAGATAAAGAGAATTACAAATAGCGTTACAAATCTCACAAAAACCCTCAAACAAAGCTCTCTAAATTTCTCACAAATCATCCCACAAAGAATGCAATAATCTCTCTCCAAGGCTGCTCAAAATCGTCCTTGTATAACCTAAAAAACGTGTTTAGGGTTATATATCAACTCACAATGAAGCGGATCAGAAAACAGAATCAGGCCCAAACCCGCTACGCGGTCGACTGCCAAACCCATCGTGTGGTCGACTGTTAAAAGTCCAAAGACCAAATCGCCTACATGGTTTTGGCGTGGTCGACCGCAGAACCCATCGCGATCGATCGCCAAAAGTCCAGAGACCAACCTATCATGTGCACGTTCGCGGTCGGCCATCGTGCCATGTGCGATCAATCGTAAAGCTTCCAAAATGCCTCCTGTTTGTTTTCTCCTAAACTTTGTTGCCGTTTCTACACACGGGGCCTGATAGAGCAGTGTCGTAGCAAATAGTAGTGCGAAAATAGTAAAATTAAATACACAGATTATTACGTGGAAAATCCCCTAAATAAATTTTCTTCCTCCAGAACGGCTACTGTAATGTTGTCGAAGACTAGATAGTCTGTAAGGATGTTGTTTGTTAGATTGATAATGAGCAAATCATACGAATCAGGTAGACTTTGAAGTAGAAACTCTGCACGTTCATTCACTTCAATAGTATGCCACAATATTGTGTGTTTGGAGAACAATGCATTTAGGGTGTTGATGTGGTTGGTCGTCGATGTAGATTATGTCATCCTCAGAGTGTAAAATCTTTATTTTTTACAAGATTCTGTTATGCAAGGTTTGACCTTATATAGCTTTGTTAGAGTATCCCAGATCTCCTTTGTTATTTTCTTGTCCTCTATGCTTGATAATAACCCATCTGCTAATGCTAGATGAAGATTAGCAATAGCATTCTCGTCAATCTCGTACCACTTCTTATCATGTGCGATATCTTCCGGCCTTGCACTGATGGCCGCTAGACAATTATCTTTTCTCAAGATAGCCTTTATTTTTAACTTTCATAGTTAAAAATTATTCCCGTTGAATTTCTCAATCTCGAACTTCGTCGCCATTGCTTCTACCATGAATGATAACTTCTACTATTTCACTTTAAATAGTAATAGTATTTATGAATAGTAACCATACTTATGAATAGTAACCATATTTGTGAATAATACCATACTCGTGAATAGTACCCAACGCCTTTAAAAGGTAAATGATAAGCTAACTTATTTTCTGATGTGGATGATCAATTTTTAGTGGCAGCCAAAGAGCATACGATAAGCAAATACATGCATTCTAAGTCAGACTCTGATACCACTTGTTGAGACAAACCCGGGGCCGGATAGAGTAGGGTCACAATGAATAATAGTGCAAAAATAGTAAAATTGAACACACTTTTTTTTACTTGAAAAATCCCCTAGATGAATTTGGGATAAAACCCACGGAAAAGATTAGAAGAATCCACAATGAGGAAAAACTTTAACAATCTCTCTTTACAAGAAGAAACTCTCTAATTTTTTCTCTCACTGTTATATATGTGTGGTGAAACCCCCAAACCTTTGCAAATTGATATCAATGGGAAAAAAAAACTAGATGGTCTTATAAAAAGCTGCCAGTTATGTAATCGCTACAATTTTTCTCGTTTCCTTTTCCTTCAATCTGTGCTCTTATAGAAAGTTGCTAGCTTCACAAACATTAGGCTTTCATTTGTATATAAATACTTCAATAGAAACCAACCAGTAAAATAAAATTAACAAAATTCTCTGGCAGCACAACTAGAAATAACACCACCATATTTCCAACATTTGGATAAAATTTCAGCAACCATCAAATTATTTTTACTGTAAGGCGCCTTTTAATTAGCAGCAAACATTGAAGCTAATCAAACTCCATGACAAAAATTACATGACCAAAACATCTTGGTGAGTCTAACCCATCAAAATATATCTCAAATACTGATAATGAGGAAATGTAGACAAGAAAACATGAAGAAAAGAAAGAAAAAACTTCCTAGTATATTTGGACAACAGAAAACATTAGTAACTTTATGTCATACATAACAGCATTTGTGAAGCTTCATATTGCATAAAAAGGTACGAATAGTGGGTACTGTGAATAGCAATGTTCAAAGTAAAAAAAAAGGGTACCTAAAATAAGTTCCCAAAGCCATGGACTACAAAATCATGACATCATACAAACTCCCCAGCTCTGCCTAAGAACAAATCTAAAAGGAACCAGGAAAGAGAGGGTGAAGTCAGAGACCAAACTAAACAACAAAATGTCAAGAGCCAACCGTACCATGTAAATCTTCTTATGTGCTAGATTACACCAAAACAAAGACCACCTCCATTTTTTTTATTTTTTATTTACTAAAGGCCTCAATACAGTAGGAAGAGAAAGGAAAACACTAGGAGTACAAAGAAGGGTTACATCATTACTGACGATTGGGTGATCATTAACCAGCCACAGGGAAAATAAATTCCACTATCCCGATATAATTGCAACATAATCAGCCACAGGCCAGAAAATAACACGCCAGATATGTTGTTTTCTGTTAAAGAACAAAGAAGTCGTCCTCATGCACTTGTTCTGGAGTTGATCTGAACAGCATCAAGCTAGCATAGGTGGCAATGGAAAGAGGAAGGTTAGAGTGATATCTAGTTTTAGATTTTAAGAGGCTTCTCATATGCATGACGATTCTGAGTTAAGTTTACAAAATCACAATTAAATAGAAACGCACCCATAAGAGTTCTCGCGGCGAGAAGCCCAATTTAACAAAGCTAGACTCCCATTTCAAAGGTTATAACTAGAAAAGTAATCGAAATCAATCTAAATTAGGTTCTACCAACTAATATAAACTTTTACTTTATTTATTTATTTATTCGTTAGAATAAGTTTCAACTACAATGTTCATATAGGATTAAAAGAAGCCAATCTTTTAATAAATTTTACCAAAGAAAAGTGAGACTTTACCTGATTGGCGGTGTGAGCTCTTTTAGGAGC
>NC_033798.1:73432430-73443189 GCF_001876935.1 Asparagus officinalis | reverse complement strand
CCAACCAAAAAAAAATATAGAAAAGAAAATGAAATGAACAGGAAAAAAAGATACCTGAAATCGATTTGAAATAACATCTGAATCTTGAAAATATTCAGTCCGACCAAGAGATAGAAATACAAACTTCCACTGAGAAAACAGGTATACTTGCTAGTTAAAATCATTGTAAAGTATAATATCTTTATCCTAGCAAAGGGATACAAGAAAACTACAAGGCAGAGCATATGAGATCCATCAGGGACGGGGTTATGTTCTAGTATCTGGGCATTTCAAATTCTAATGAAAACATGTGTTTTCAGATCACTTTGTAGAAGATTGTATAATTTGCTTCCAAGCATAATTGAAGACTGTTATACATATAGGGCATTTCAAATTCCAATGAAAACACGTTAAGGTCCTGTGAGTTAATTTCATGCTTGACATATTTTCCTTATCAAACATCCTTATCTTTTGACCAAAACATAAGAGAAAACCCACACAATCCATTTCTCGTAGGATGGAAACACTAGGTGTATTAGAAGACAAGGATAGGCATTCTCCATCATGGTTGTAATCTAGCCTTTTGAAATAAAAAAACAGTGCTTAATTCGTTGGTATTGAACATTTACCATTATGCTATATCACTGACACTACTTATGATAATTTTTGGATGTATAGAATATAATTTCAATGACAGTTTATATTGTACACTTGTACGCTTTGACTCTATTGGTAACTTATATAATTTGTGAAAATGATGTTCAGGCTACCCTTTATATTTCTTTTTTATGCATCCTAGTACTTTCCTCTGTATGAATCTATGGTTAATTTTCTTGAACAATATTACAGTTCCTGAAGCTAATGGTTCTCTTTGGAGACATGATTCTCTAACCGTTTAACACTTTCCCGGAAAGCTTTTGCTTTTCAGCATATTAAAAAGGAATATAGGAAAATTAAAGGATAAAAGAATATGCAAATTCGATGAGAAGCAAAAGTACACACAGAGGTGAGGGTGCAACAAAGAAGCACACGACATGTGGCCACACACAGAAATTTCACCAATAATATTATTCTATATATGCAATAGGCCAAAAACTCAGAAGAATTATACATGAAAAGTGGGTAATCACATTCTTAAGCTATGAATAATAATTTTATAAGCATTATACACAGGCAACACAATACCTTAGCAAACTCCTCATCAGGAACCTGCAACTTTTTCTGAATCCTTGTTTTTATCTCACCCAATGTCTGACCCTCATGAATGATCAGAAGAAAAGGTTCCCCGAAATTGTGGACTTGCTGCGAATAAAATACCAGTTATAGTTTCTACAGTTTGGAACACTACGGTTTGTATAATTCAAGGGGTTAAATAAAAGTCAATTACACAGCATGACATCCGAGACAAATGTGTGTGCATGTGTTTTTGCGGGGATACAATACAAAACGTTGTGGTTGCAATATTTACTTGACCCTGAAACAGCCAAATGCAGAGCCAACTACACTTTGGAACTTACCGTCTGGGTTTGATTAGGATCTTTCATGAAGTGATAGACAGGAATCAAATGGTCATGGGGACCAAGATTTTTTTCTTCCTCTGGAATCTGTTTTAAAGGGACAATAAGTCGCATGTGAACATATGATTCTCAAGATAACCCATGTATGACCTATGTTAAAAAAAGAAAAACAAAAAGAAAAAGAAATCAAATTAAATTGAAGATTTCAAAGAAAGCGATAGATACTACGGAATAAAATTCTACTATAATACAGAAAAGCCACTGAACAGCAAATTTTTAATGACAACTTAGAACTTACCTCCTCTGCACGCAATGTCCTGTACTGATTAATATTTTTTATCATTTCGGCAGGGGGAAAGATCTGCAAGGATAATAATAAGCCAAATAAAAACAAGAACAATTTTAAAAGGTGTAATGTACACAATCTGCCAGGAGCTGACAAGATGAGATGATAGTACAATCTGACAGGTTCAAGTTAACTTGCAGCTTTGCTTAAATCCGAACACTGTACATGAACAGATATATGGGCCATAAGGAAACTAGAACATTAGCAAAAATCTTCCAGATTACAAGCACACACAGCGCAAACGAGCTGTCAGTTGAACAGCTCTCAGTCATACATACCACTTCAACTGTCTCAACACTTAACCTGTTGATAATTCAGTATTCAAAGAACAAAACATCTTTTCAACTCTATTCACCTTTAGGCTTGACTGGTAATTGTAGACATTGACGCATTTACATGTAAACCAAAAAAAGAGAAAAAAATTAAAGGAGCAGTTTCTAAAGGCAAGCAAAGTACCTTGTAGATCTTATGGTAGAAGATCTCAAGCAATCGAAGTTCAGCATTAGGATGTGAGAGCTCAACCTGCTCCAAAAAGGAGAAATTCAAAAGTATGAACACACAAAGTGCAACTGAAAGGTAACTTTTCTTAACAACCAATTAAGACTGTCCCTCTCTCTTTTCAGGGCAGCAGCTTCTCCTAAATTTCTATTGAAACAGAAATTTTCTCTTTCTAGGATTGCATATATCGGAACTTTTTATATATCATCATATAATATGATAACCAATGTTTAAAACAGGGAAGCATTGTAATTGCAAGGTCACCTTAGTTTTCAGATCATCGATGACATTGCCTATGGTGCTATCTTTGGACAGTCTGATGCTGTGAATTACAACCTGTAGAAAGAACATAAGGCTTTTAAGGGATCACCAAAATCAACAACGGAAGGACGGCAATAGCTGGTAAATAAACCTCATCCTTTGTAGCATGATGAAATGCAACTTTAAGAGTCTTCACACTTTGCAGCTCTGGAAGAGGAATATCCAAAGCTTCATAGTACAATATATCGGAAATCTGCCAAAAAAAGAGAGCCACAAAGTCAAGCAATCGGTAATGCACTTGAGTGGCTGTTATCGCAACTGTTACTTCATGTGTGTGCCAACAGATGATAAAATATAACAACACGGTCATCATCACTCAGCCACAATATTTCGTCAAAGTTACCGTCAGGAGATGATAAAAAAAAAGAAAAAAAAGAAAGACCTGGTTGTCATGAACCAGCATGTCTGAAAGATGCTCAACACCCCTGTACATGATAGGTTGTGGTTTAGGCTGCTGAGAGCAGCAGTCATGAGGTGTAAGCCGAACTTTTGATGAATCATCCAGACCAAGATGGCGAGCAACTCTCTCTACAATAGCATCATAAGCATAAAGCTTTGACCTTTAAGAATGAAACATGAATTAATTTAGCCTGTTTGCGTCATCTTGGCAGAAGAACTATTAGATCTTGGATACTTACAATTCCAAATGGAAATTGTCTTCCTTTGGCTTCTCAAATGATCTAAAATGGACCACCTACAAATTGAATATGACATCATAGATAAAGAAAAACTAATTTGTTGGAGCTTAAATATGTTAAAAAAATAACAAAGAAGTATCTATTTAGATTTTAATCGTATTACAAGGGTTGACATGCAGCAGGTATTTTGATCGTATGCTCCCCAGAGCCTTAATGAATGACATCCAAGACAGATACGTAAACGGAAGTATGCAGATTTAGTTTTGAGCAAGGATGAGCAAGGAAAAGAAGACCCAACTGACTCCAGTCTTGCAAAAACACATCATTGTTTGACTAAAGATATTAAGGTCAGGCGGATCAAAAACTGTTCTTATCCACTTCAGAACCAAAATCTTGTCATTCTGCTCATATTCAATTATACCGACTTTGAACCCCCTACAGAATGATGGTTCAAAGCATGTAGCAGCTGATGAAATGGAAAATCAAAAGATAAAGGCAACAATGATTGACATCCAAGACAGATAAGTAAATGGAAGTATGCAGATTTAGCTTTGAGCAAAGATGAACAAGGAAAGGAACATGACCCAACTGACGCCAGTCTTACAAAAACATATCACTCTTTGGCAAGAGGATGTTTGAGAGGGCTTATGTTTTAGTTTGTCACATCGGTGCCTTTTGGCTTTTGTGAAATATTAAATTAAGCCCTCTAACCATTAACCCAAAACTCCGAAGTTATGATGAGAGTTGAAATTTTATATGTTATATTCTAATATGCCCCGCAGGATGAAGGTCCTTTCATGGGCAGAAACCTGGACTCGTGTAGCAGTATCAACTTTTTTAAAGAAATTCGCATAGAAATTTGTGACCAGCAAGATTCAAACTCGAGTCGTTCTGATACCAATTAATTCCCTTTATGTTGAGAGTTGAGGTTTTATATTTTATATTCTAACATGAAAAATACTTTATAAAACATATATGGGTAGAGAAGTCATTTACTTGGTCAAAAATACTTTATAAGCTGATTTTTCACAAGTTAGGGAACCACAACTTTTAAATAAGACTTTTAAAAGCTTGATAATTTGATATCTCACCTGTTGGGGATTCGAAACAATCAATCGAACCCTTGCCCTTCCGGACCTTGTGTTGAAAGTAGGAAAGTAGGAATAAACCACAAATAAAGATCTAACCTTGTAAAAAACAGTAAAAGAGACGAACACACAGATTTAACGAGGTTCGGCAACGTGCCTACGTCCTCGGGAGCCACACCACACAATCTTTCTATTAATTGAAGAAGAAAATACAAGCTCTCAAACAAGGGGTTAATCTCTCTGAGATTCTCTCTCTATTAGCAGCCAAAAAACTCTCTTTTTGATGTCCTACAAACCCTAGAAACGTTTGGGTATTTATAACAAACCCCAGCAGAACAGGATTCCTAGATAAAATAGGAAACAGCGGATCTGCGTCGCGGTCGACCGCTTTGCCAAGGTCGGTCGACCGGTCAGAACGACGAAATCCTACAGGGTCTTGTGCACGATATCGGTCGACCGCAGCGACCACGCCGGTCGACCGGCCAGAGCGAAAACTTCTTCTCAGTCTCCTGCAGTGCACGCGGTCGACCGGCTCTGCCACTGCGGTCGACCGCACAGTCTTCTGACTGTTTTCTTCGTCTTTTCGATTGCAGCTTTGGGTCTACACACTTAGACTAACAATCTCCCACTTGGAGACCAAAGCGTCATCAACGAGCTCACCCGAACTCTCCCCTTCTTCGCATGTATCTTTTCCCCCGAAAAATTCTTTCTTCAATCAACATCCCGACGATCGCGCCGATCCTCGTAGTGTGGCTCCGCCTTCGTCTTCTACTCGTGAAGGCCAACTGAAGTTGCGCACAACTCCAGTTTCTCAATGGTGACTGCCTTCGTCAACATGTCCGCCGGATTTTGACTCCCCAAAATCTTCATTAAGTGCAACTTTCCGTCCTCGATCAGCGAGCGTATAAAATGGTATTTAACGTCGATGTGCTTCGTTCTGGCATGATATACTGGATTCTTGGCAAGATGTATAGCGCTCTGGCTATCACAATAAAGAACTCCTCTCCCTTGCTTCAGATCCAACTCTTCCAAGCACCCGTTCAACCAGATCATCTCCTTGCTTGCTTCAGTCACCGCGACATACTCAGCCTCGGTTGTAGACAAAGTCACAATCTTCTGCAGACGTGAGACCCAGCTCACTGCTGTCGACGCTAAGGTATAAACATACCCCGTGGTGCTTCGCCTCGTATCATGATCACCGGCGAAGTCCGCATCCACGTATCCCTGCAGCACCAACTCCTTCCTCCTGAAACATAGTGGCTTGTTCGTTGTTCCCCTCAAGTACCGCATTATCCACTTTACGGCCTCCCAATGCTGCTTTCCTGGATTGCTTGCAAATCTGCTCACAACTCCCACTGCATGGGCGATGTCCGGCCTCGTGCAAACCATCGCGTACATGAGACTCCCAATGGCCGAAGAATATGGCACCCTGCTCATATGCTATCTATCTGCATCTGTCTTAGGCGATTGCTCCTCAGATAACTTGAACTGACTTCCAAGGAGTGTGCTAACAACTTTAGCATTCTGCATGTTGAACCTCTGAAGTACCTTCTCAATGTATTCAGCTTGGCTCAAACTCAATGTCCCTTCAGCTTCATCCCTACTGATTCGCATCCCTAGAATCTGCTTCGCTGCACCCAGATCCTTCATTGCAAATTCCTTTGCTAGCTGCCTCTTCAAACTGTTTATCTCTTCTAAACACGGTCCTGCTACCAACATGTCATCAACATATAATAACAAAATAATGAAGCTGGACTCGAACCTTTTGAAATAGCAGCAATGATCTGAATTGTATCTTCTGTAGCCATTATTCTGCATGAAGTTGTCAAACTTCTTATACCACTGTCTTGGGGCCTGTTTCAAACCATATAAGCTCTTCTTGAGCTTGCACACCATCTCTTCCTTTCCTTCTTCAATGAAGCCAACAGGTTGCTTCATGTAGATTTCTTCATCCAAGTCACCATGAAGAAAGGCAGTCTTCACATCTAACTGCTCAAGGAAGAGGTCTTCTGCAGCTACCAAACTCAACACCACTCTGATGGTTGTGAGTTTCACAACAGGGGAAAATATCTCCGTGTAGTCCACTCCTTCCCGCTGTTGAAACCCTTTCACTACTAATCTGGCCTTGAATCTCTTGCTTCCATCACTCTCCTGCTTGACCCGGTAGACCCATTTATTGTGCAAGGCTTTCTTCTGTGCAGGTAGCTGGGCTAACTCCCATGTCTCATTAGTGAGTAGAGAATCCATCTCCTCCTGCATCGCATGCTCCCACTGCTGAGATTCACTCACTTGCACTGCCTCTTCATAACACTCCGGCTCTCCGCTATCTGTTAAGAGTAGATAATCAAGTGACGAGAGGTATTTGGGATTTGGTTTGGGTACCCTAGATGACCTCCTAGGCTCCACGCCCTGGGTAGTAGCTTCTGCACCTGTAGTCTCCTTCGTTCTACGGTCAAAACTGACATCGTCGCCCCCATCTGGAAGTTCCTCCAAATCCATGTACTCGGATCCACCTGTATCCGTAGTGCTGCTCCCACTGCTTTGGCTATCCTTGGCATTGTTTCTGTCCTTATACATCACCTCCTCATTGAATATCACATCCCGGCTCCTGATGATCTTCCTGTTCTTTTCATCCCAAAGACGATACCCGAACTCATCAATGCCGTATCCAATGAAAGTGCACTTCTGTGACTTAGCTTCTAGCTTGTCCCTGACATGGTCACTGATATGAACATAAGCCACGCAACCAAATACCCGCAAGTGTGAGAGATTTATCTTCTTTCCACTCCAAACCTCCTCTGGAATCCCAAAATCTAATGGAACTGATGGCCCGTGATTAATAAGGTATGCTGCCGTATGCACCGCATCCGCCCAAAATGTCTTAGGCAGACCTGCATGTAATCGCATGCTCCGCGCACGCTCTGTCAAGGTCCTGTTCATCCTCTCTGCAATGCCATTCTGCTGCGGCGTCCCTGGAGTAGTCCTCTCTAAACGAATCCCATTCGTAGCACAGAACCTCTTGAACTCCTCCAGCTCGTATTCTCCACCATTATCTGATCTCAAGCACTTCACCTTCAGATCTGTCTCGTTCTCGACCATGGCCTTCCACTTCTTGAAGATCTCGAACACCTCTGACTTGTGCTTCATGAAGTAAACCCACACCTTCCTCGAGTGATCGTCGATAAAGGTGACGTAGTATCTCGAACCGCCAAAAGAAGACACACTGGCTGGGCCCCATACATCTGTATGAATCAACTCTAGCTTCTGAGCCTTAGGTGGCCTTCCACCCTTCTGGAAACTAACCCTCTTCTGCTTCCCAAAGATGCAGTCTTTACAAAGCTGCAATTGCGAGGGTGTCACTCGCATGTGAAGTGAGGTAGAGAGTTCCCGTTTTGTTGCCTCGGGCAACAACCATCGTACCGTTGGAGATCCTCCACGAATCCCCGGTGAATGTCGAAACGTAGCCTTCTGCTCCAAGCTGTCCCACCGAAACAAGATTCCTCTTCAGCTTCGGCACGTGTCTCACGTTCTTCAAGTTCCACTTAGAGCCCTTTATCTGTATCTGAACGTCGCCCTTTCCAACAATATTGCAAGGTTCATTATCCCCCAAGTATACTTTACCAAAGTCCCCTGCTACATAGTTCTGAAGTAGTTTCCTATTAGCAGTGGCGTGGAAAGAAGCTCCTGAGTCGATGACCCAGGAATCAGAATCGCTATCCATAGCAAGGATCAAGGCATCCTGCACGATATGAGCCTCCTGCTCACCCGCATCCTTCTTTGGTGCTTTACAGACCGAAGACATATGGCCCTCCTGGCCACAGCTCCAACACTTCTCTTTGATGGACCTAACCTTCGAGTTCGGCCTCTTCTTCACTGATTTCGACCGATTCCTGTTCTGGTTCCCTTTCTTCTGGCTTCTGCCTCTCTGCTCGAAACTTAGGGCTGAACCTGAACCTTCTGATTCGGACGATTTCCTTCTAACCTCCTCGGATAGAATCATGCTAACAACCTCATTCAGCTTCAACTTCTCTTTCCCCGCCAAATTGTTGATTGCTGTCACACAACCTGCCCAACTATCCGGCAACTGCGATAGAATCAATAGGGCTTGCACTTCGTCATCAAACGTGATGTCCACGGAGACTCGCTGAGGTGCATCGTGAAGGACCGTCCTTCTGCCATCTTGAGGTTGAAAAGAGTTTTGACTAGATGCACCTTGTTTGCTGCCGACGGTTGCTCGTACATCTTCGCGAGCGCTTCCATAAGCCCCACCGTCGTCTTCTCCTTCAGAATATTGTGGGCTACTGATTTGGCGAGCGACAACCGGAGTTGCCCTAGAGCCTTCCTATCCAGTACCTCCCAATCACCATCTGACTCCGTCGTTTTCTTTCCCTTTTCCTTGCCCAGAAGCGGGCGATACAAGTCCTTCTGGTACAGATAGTCCTCCATCTGCGACTTTCAGTAGGCGAAATCCGATCCGTCGAACTTCTCAATCTTTGATTTGCTTTCCTCTGCCATGGCTTTCACACAAATTGCTGAACGAAGCTCTGATACCAGTTGTTGGGGATTCGAAACAATCAATCGAACCCTTGCCCTTCCGGACCTTGTGTTGAAAGTAGGAAAGTAGGAATAAACCACAAATAAAGATCTAACCTTGTAAAAAACAGTAAAAGAGACGAACACACAGATTTAACGAGGTTCGGCAACGTGCCTACGTCCTCGGGAGCCACACCACACAATCTTTCTATTAATTGAAGAAGAAAATACAAGCTCTCAAACAAGGGGTTAATCTCTCTGAGATTCTCTCTCTATTAGCAGCCAAAAAACTCTCTTTTTGATGTCCTACAAACCCTAGAAACGTTTGGGTATTTATAACAAACCCCAGCAGAACAGGATTCCTAGATAAAATAGGAAACAACGGATCTGCGTCGCGGTCGACCGCTTTGCCAAGGTCGGTCGACCGGTCAGAACGACGAAATCCTACAGGGTCTTGTGCACGATATCGGTCGACCGCAGCGACCACGCCGGTCGACCGGCCAGAGCGAAAACTTCTTCTCAGTCTCCTGCAGTGCACGCGGTCGACCGGCTCTGCCACTGCGGTCGACCGCACAATCTTCTGACTGTTTTCTTCGTCTTTTTGATTGCAGTTTTGGGTCTACACACTTAGACTAACATCACCAAACACATAAATCTTAAAAGGCTAGCTTAAAAGCTAGTTTGACCAAAAAATAAGCTCTGCCAAGCACCCCCTAAAGATATTAAGGTCAAGCGAATCAAACACTATTCTTATCCAGTTCAGACCAAAACATATTTTCCTGTTCAGCGCACATTCAATGATACCCACTTTGAACCCCTTTAAAAGGATGGTTCAGATCATGAATAGCAGCTGAAGAAATAGAGAGGTAAAGGACAAACTGAACTAAGCAAGTTGTAGGTGGGGATAAGCACCCTAGTCGTCTCACTTCTCCCTTCCCATTTATTTTCCTTGATTCTCTCAACCATTTTCTTTTCTTCTCAAAAGATGATTTGGCTTGAACAAATAGGATTGAAAAGAAAAATATAAAGGTAATTAGATAGAGAAGATGTTTAACTATAACAAATTTCTTAAATGAGTGTCCATCAATGTATTGACATATTTGAAAAGCTAAGATTTTTATTTTTATTTTGGCATGAAATGTTAGCTTTTCATTACCAACTGAATAAAAGATTAGTACATGATAGGCGCATGATAAGCATGATGCCTATCATGTACAACAAGAAAAAGAAAAGTATACAATTTCTATGAACAATTTGGACAGCAAACAGATCCAATCATGTATTACCTCCAAAAGACTGTATACTCACTACATAAGTAACCTCATCATCAAGGGCTCTATTTACCTTTCTTCTATCAATGAATAGTGGTTGAATCTTGAACTTCTCACACCGTAACCTATTATTAGGTGTATCTAAAATTCTGTCAACCTTGCTCAACTGGATTTTTAGGAGAAACAGTATTTGTTGTTTGTATTTCTGCAGTTCATGTTTCAAATTCCTGTACCCAACTTCATTTCTCAACTGCCATACAGTGTAAATGCAAGTTGCAAATGCTGCTCGTTTTCAGTTTGCAGATTACTCCCTTGCCTCCCCATCTCCTTGTAGCCCAGGGTAAAATAGAACTCCCATCCCTCATGAACAAAAGCAGCAATAGTTTTCCAAATTTGGCTGCTAGTTCACAAACAAAGAAGAGGTGGCTTCCACATGATGACCTCATAGAGGGCATAAGATTTGAAAAGCTAAGATTGACTATAGCTCATCAACAATGATGTCAAGTACATTTATCTAAAGGCCAATAATTCAATTGTCTAATAGAAACATATTTTCAGATATGCACTG
>NC_033798.1:73431777-73432192 GCF_001876935.1 Asparagus officinalis | reverse complement strand
CATAAGTTTTTATGCTTGGTAGTGAGGTGACATATTTCCCTCCACTCATTAAAATCGGGGCTCACATTCACATGGGTTGAGGAGCGGTTGAGAATTAGAATGAGTGGATGGGAATAGGACACCTCACTACCAAGCACAAAATTTATGTTTGGTACCAAGCATACCCATTTTTTTCTCTCTATATATATATAGATATATAAATATATATACATATACATATATATATAGAGAAAATGAGTATGCTTGGTATCAAGCATAAAAAGTTGTGCTTGGTAGTGAGGTGGCATAATCCCCTTCACTCATTCAAATGGCTGCATATCCCCATGCACTTCTCAACCCATGTGAATGTGGTCCCCCATTTGAATGAGTGGAGAAGATTGTGCCACCTCACTATCAAGCATAAAATTTGTGCTTG
>NC_033798.1:73389986-73431580 GCF_001876935.1 Asparagus officinalis | reverse complement strand
ATATATATGCTAAATACCCATATTGGTATTTTAATTCCATCCCATTTACCAAGAAGGTATTTTAATTAGGCAAACCTGTTTTAAGGCATTTTAATTGATTTAACTTACCAACAAGACCATTTTTCTCGTCGGTGACCAGTTTTTCGATGAGAGCTCGTCACGTGCGTGGCACGTGATGACTTAAATTATTTTTTAGCTGCTGATGTGGCACGGATCTGTCCTATTTTGGATGAATTGGGATTTTTAAAGGGTTAATTCCTGCCTTTAAACACCACCACGTCAGAAAATCCATGCCACATCAGCAGCTAAAAAATAGTTTAAGTCATCACGTGCCACGCACGTGACGAGCTCTCGCCGGAAAGCTGGTCGCCGACGAGAAAAAGGACATTGTTGGTAAGTTGAATCAATTAAAATGTCTTAAAGCAGGTTTGCCTAATTAAAATACATTCTTGGTAAATGGGGTAATGGACAAGTGCACTTTTGAATACTATGCCCCAATCAACTTGGCGGCCAGAGACAAATAAGGATGACTACTCAGCCGACTTGTCAGGCCGACATCCTTCTATGCCGACTCGAAAGGCGGTACTTGTTGCCCCCTTTTATCGAAGACCACTCACCATGAGTTCACTCAACTATTTGCCAGATGCCTTACGAAGTCGACTCGAAATACGTTACTTCTCGACGAAGCTAAAAGACAAACTTTTGCCTTGAGCTTATCCTTAGTGGCAACGTGTCAACATCGCATTAAATGCATGCCAGGTGCATCATATCTCTAACCCCGATAGTCTTCATAACTTATCGGACCACGTGGGCACTGCCACGCTGCCAGTCACTTCCTGTTTAATGCCAAAGTGATCTTCCCTCCACTCACCAGCCTGTTAGGGAAAATATCAGATACGCTCTGACATTCGTTCCACGGAAATTGTCCTATTGGATCTTGTGTTAAGCAATGAAAAAAAAGAAAATCACAACAAAACAAAATTGCAAGAATAAGAACACCGAGTTTTAACGAGGTTCAGCAACTTGCCTACGTCCTCGGGAGCCACACAAATAATTTCTTTTATATTAAAGAAGATTACAAAGCTTGTATAAGAGCAGATCTCAACTTGAGATCTCTCAAAAAGAACCAATAGAAAAAACTCTCCATTGTTTAAATAAGGCACGAGATTTTACAACAGTAAAATCTCGTCTCTCTCTCAAAGATCGCTACAGAAAGAGCCCTTAAATAACCGAGATTTCTCTCTCAAAATCTCGTGCTCAAAATCTGGGAAGAAGGCACTCACGAAAAGAACGCCGCCACCAGCTCTCTCTGAGATTCTTCTCATTTATCTTCTTGTGCACAGTTCTCCTTTTATAGGAGAACCCTAGGGCCAGAACAGTTGTGTCCAGCTGTTCTCCAACATCGCAGGCGAAAGGGGGTAGGCGAAACTACGAGCTCGCCTGCTCAGCCCCACACTCAACGCTCGCCTGTCAAACTTCGCCTGCCTTCGAGCTCAAATCCGCATGCAACCAACTCGCCTGCAAAAGGGGCTTCGAATCTGCCTGCTCGAGTTCGCCAATCGAACCTCGCCTTCGCCCGATGTTGCTTCGATCGAGCTCGCCTGTTCAAGATCCACGACCTCGCCTTCTCCATCTCAACTTCGCCTGAAGTCGCCGAGGACCTCGCCTTCGCTGTTCGACCTCGCCGAAGCTCGCCGTTGGCCTTGAGTTCGTCGCTGACAGGTATGGGTCTACACTCATTTCTAATAATCTCCCACTTAGAGACCATACCGCTATTAGCAAGCTCTCTTTACAAGCATCTTCTTCTGTGTGGTTCCACCCTCATCTCTTACATATGAAGGCTAACTGAATTTGCGCACAACTCTAGTTTCTGAATGGTGACTGCCTTAGTCAACATATCTGCAGGATTTTGACTCTCCAAAATCATCTCTAACTGTAACTTCTCATCCTCAATCATCGAGCGTATGAAGTGGTAACATAACTCGATGTGCTTCGTTCTGGCATGAAACACTGGGTTCTTGGCAAGGTGTATAGCACTCTGACTATCACAATAAAGAACTTCGTTCCCCTGCTTCAGACCCAACTCTTCCAGACACCCGGTTAACCAAATCATCTCATTGCTTGCATCGGTCACTTCGACATACTCTGCCTCAGTTGTAGACAACATCACAATCTTCTGCAAACGTGAGACCCAGCTCACTGCTGTCGACCCTAAGGTATAAATATATCCCGTGGTGCTTCGCCCCGTATCATGATCACCGGTAAAATCTGCATCCACGTATCTTTGCAGTACCAACTCCTTTTTCCCGAAACACAGTGGCATATTCGTAGTCCCTCTCAGATATCACAATATCCACTTTACGATCTCCCAATACTGTTTTCCTGGGTTGTTTGCAAACCTGCTCACAACTCCCACTGCATGGGCAATATCTAGCCTCGTACAAACCATTGCATATATTAGACTATCAATGGCTGATGAATACGGCACCTTCCTCATATGCTCCTCTGCATCAGTCTTGGGTGATTGTTCACCAGACAACTTGAACTGACTTTCAAGGGGTGTGCTAACAACCTTAGCATTCTGTAAGTTGAATCTCTGAAGTACTTTCTTAATGTGTTCAGACTGACTCAACTTCAACGTCCTCTCAGCCGCATCCCGACTGATCCGCATCCTAAGAATCTGCTTCGCTACACCCAGATCCTTCATGACAAACTTCTTTGCTAACTGCTTCTTTAACTTGTTTATCTCCTGTAAACACGCTCCTGCAACTAACATGTCATCAACATACAGCAATAACACGATATAGCTGGACTCGAACCTCTTGAAGTAATAGCAATGATCTGAATTGCATCTGCCATAGCCATTGCTCTGCATGAAGTTATCAAACTTCTTATACCAATGTCGTGGAGCATGTTTCAATCCGTATAAGCTCTTCTTGAGCCTACACACCATCTTATTCTTTCCTTCTTCAATAAAACCAACAGGTTGCTTTATGTAGATTTTTTCATCCAAATTATCATGAAAAAAGACAGTCTTTACATCTAACTGCTCAAGGTAGAGATTTTCAGCAGCTACCAAGCTTAATACCACCCTGATGGTTGTGAGCTTCACAACGGGGGGAAATATCTCCGTATAATCCACTCCTTCCCGCTGTTGGAACCACTTCACGACTAATCTGGCCTTGTATCTCTTCCTTCCATCACTCTCCTGCTTGACTCGGTAAACCCACTTGAATCTGGCCTTGTATCTCTTCCTTCCATCACTCTCCTGCTTGACTCGGTAAACCCACTTGTTATGTAAGACCTTCTTCTGTGCAGGTAGCTGGGCTAACTCCCATGTCTCGTTCGAGTGGAGAGAATCCATCTCTTCTTGCATTGCATACCCCCACTGCTGAGATTCGCTCACTTGCATAGCCTCCTAATAGCATTCTGGTTCTTCGCTATCTGTCAAAAATAGGTAGTCTAGTGACGAGAGATACCTGGGATTCGGTTTGGGTACCCTGAATGACCTCCTAAGCTCCTTGCCCTGGGTAGTCGGTTCCGCACCTAGAGTCTCCTCCGTTTTTTGGTCAGAGTTGACGTTGTCTTCCCCATCTGGAAGTTCTTTCAAATCCATGTACTCAGATACACCCGCATCCGTAGTGCTGCTCTCACTGCTTTGGCCCATCTTGGTATTTTCTCTGTCCTTGTACATTACTTTCTCATTGAATATGACGTCTCGGCTTCTGATGATTTTCCTGTTCTTCTCATCCCACAGACGATACCCGAACTCATCAATACCGTACCTAATGAATATACACTTCAATGACTTAGCTTCTAGCTTGTCCCTGACATGGTCACTGATGTGGGCATATGCCACGCACCCAAAGACTCTTAAGTGTGAGAGATTAACTTTCTTACCACTCCAAATCTCTTTCGGAATCCCAAAGTTCAATGGAACTGATGGCCTGTGATTTATCAAGTACGCTGTTGTATGCACCGCGTCCGTCCAAAAAGTTTTTGGTAGACCTGCATGTAGACACGTGCTCCTCGCACGCTTTGTCAGCGTTCTGTTCATCCTTTCTGCTACGTCGTTATGTTACGGCGTCCCTGGAGTAGTCCTCTCCAAACGAATCCTGTTCAGAGCACAGAACTTCTTGAACTCCTTCAAATTATATTCTCCACCATTGTTTGATCTCAGACACTTCACTTTCAGATCTGTCTCGTTCTCCACCATGGCTTTTCACTTCTTGAAGATACTGAACACCTCCGACTTGTGCTTCATGAAGTAAACCTACACCTTCCTCGAGTGATCGTCGATAAAGGTGACGTAGTACGCCGAACCGCCAAGAGAAGACACGCTAGCTGGACCCCATACGTCTGTATGAACAAGCTCTAGCTTGTGAGCTTTAGGTGGTCTTCCACCATTCAGAAAACTCTCTTCTGCTTTCCGAAGATGCAGTCTTTGCAAACACCGATTTCCACCGAATCGATGCCGGTTAGCTTCCCTTCTGAGTGTAGAATCTTCATACCCTTCTCACTCATATGTCCCAACCTATTGTGCCACAGGTCTGCACTCTCCTTGCCTGCAGCAATCGCGAGGGTATCACTCGCGTGCGAAGTTAGGTAGAAGGTACCAGTCTTATTGCCTCGAGCAACCACCATGGTACCGTTGGAGATTTTCAACGAATCTCCGGTGAATGTTGTGACATAGCCTTCTGCTCCGAGGTGGCCAACCGAAATAAGATTCCTCTTTAATTTTGGGACATGTCTGACATTCTTCAGAGACCACTTGGAGCCCTTCAACTGTATTTGCACGTCACCTTTCCCAATTACACTATAGGGTTCATTATCCCCTAAGTATACTTTTCCAAAATCTCCTGCTACATAGTTCTTAAATAACATTTTATTAGCAGTGGCGTAGAATGAGGCTCCCGAATCAATAACCTATGAATCGGAATCGCTATCCATAGCGAGAATCAGCGCATCTTGCACAATATGAGCTTCCTGCTCATTTTTCTTTGGTGCTTTACAGGTAGAAGACATGTGACCCTCCTGACCGCAGCTCCAACATTTCCCCTTGATGGGTCTCACCTTCGAGTTTGACCATTTCTTCTTCGACTTCGATCGGTTCCTGATTTGGTTCCCCCTGTTATGGCTTCTGCCTCTCTGCTCGAGACTTAGGACTTGAACCCGAACCTTCTGATTCATTCGATTTTCTTCTAACCTCCTCGGATAGAATCATAGTTACCACCTCCTTCAACTTTAACTTCTCTTTTCCCGCCGAGTTGCTGCACATTAATCTCATATATATATATAAGGAATATGGGTATGTTTGGTACCAAGCACAAAAAGTTATGCTTGGTAGTGAGGTGTCACATCCCTCTCCACTCATTCAAATTTGGGATCACATTCACATGGGTAGGGAGTGGATGGGGATGTGACACATCACTACCAAGCACAAAATTTGTGTTTGGTACCAAGCATACCCATATTTCTATGTGTGTGTATATATATATATATATATATACACTATCGATACCTTTATTACACAAGCAATTGCATGCACGGATAAAAGTCATCCCAAATACTTAACACATAGCACTGCATCTTTGTTTTATGAATATTCTTAGCAGGTCTACATAGAATGGGAAACATAATCCTAACAAATTAGCATGCTATATAAGGATAAGTAACAAAACAAATGTTCTCAGTATGTTAATCACGGAGGTGTCTTAGTTGACTGAAATGACAGTATGCTTCAAAAGCTTCAAAACTGTAACGAGCAATAAAGGGCCTATGTTTAGCGGAATCAGCCAAATATAAGTATTCTATGCAACCAAGACTTAAATACAATAACAGTTGTGGCTGCATTATATACCTGGCGATTACAAATATAGTCCAAGAATGAAGAAACATCTGGATAACGGTATTGGGCATTGCTCTCCGAGAAAGGAGATTTTTGGTAACAAATAATATCACCGTCCCCAAGCTGAAAACCAGAACAAAAGAGTCAGAAGAGTTATAATGACTCACTTGCTAATAGTATCGTTTGCTGGTGAAATCAGTGTTACAGAACCTGACTAGATTGGAAGGTAAGTTTCTTTTCAATACGCTCACACATAACACTAGGTTCACACCTTATTTCCTGGGTGACAAAAGTAAAGGGTGATTAGGCTTCATCAGCAAAACAAAAGAGCAAAGGCCCAGGTGCAAAAAAGCTAGAGTTGACTAAAGCCACAAAAAATCAAGGTAACATATGAGAAGACTAAGAAGCTAACCTCATATAGTTCAATTTCTTCATTCAGAGAAAAACCAGCCATTTCATTCAGCTTTGTTAGAATTTCTGCTGGCTTTCCTAGTGCTTTCACAAAGAGCCTGCCCATGTATCTAATACCAAAATAAAAGGAAGCATAGTGAATAGCTGTTCAGCAAGCTAGCGAAAATCTTAAAGCTGATGACAGGAAATATGTACCGCAGCTCTTCTTTTTGTGGATCATAAAGCTTGAAAAAGAGAAGTATATCTTTATCGGTCTTATCCGGCGGAGGAAAAGGAGTTAAATCCTGATCAACCAAACACATTAAAAATATTAACCACCAGCTGATGTGGTACAAGCAGAATATCTTAAAAATAAAGCAATCAAGAAAACAAAAGGGCGGGTAAGGAAACATTCCGGTAAAGCATGTCTGAGAAATAACCATTACCGGTCCAAGCTCTAGTTCCAAGAACAGTTTAAGTTCTGCATTGTGTGCCTTGTTTGAGACCTCCCTCAACTGTCCAACCTATGGCATCAATCCGACATTAAGGCTTAATACTGAAATCAACATAAAGCTTGCAGCAGCATAAGTCACTTGCAGAGAAATGTGAACAGAAATTTACTCACAGAGCCTGCTTCTTCTGCAGGAGTTAATGGCCTATAAGGCCGGTATGTATGGTTTTGTCTCTTGGCCCACAGCCAAAAACGCTGAAATTGCATGGGAATATTAAATTCTTTGGCCATCTCCTCCTGCATAACAGTTTAACATTAACCGGATGAAAATACACAAAACAGTTGTGAAATCAGATGACCATAAAATGAAGTGGAGCCAACAGATTGGAACATATTTATATAGAGGTGCTGTAATACCAACATGAAAAATGCAGAAGATAAAGTTAGCAGTTCAAACAAGTGTTATAGTAAATAGCTTAAAATTAGAAATATTAGGACTAGTAAACTGCTTCATAAAAGGGTAGTAGCTGAGCAAATCCTAAAATAAAAATTTTCCTTTGATGTTCAAGTATAGCATAACAAAAGAAATGGTTGAATAGGTGGCTACAATCTTCTGTTCGCCACAAATCTGCCAAAGAACAGGGCTAGTTCCAAATACTATGTTTTGTATGGAAAACAATTGTACCTTCTTAAAGTCTGCCATGACAATCCAATTAATGCAAAATGCTAAGTACGATCTTTATAAAAGTCAATTCAATTGAATTGAAAATAATCAAACTAATGCACAATCCTCAGTAGTATCTTTATAATAAGGAATTCAACTGAGCTGGAAAAGCACTTAAATCCTTTCAATTTGGATAAATTCTGCAATATGCGAAACAGAAATATAGCTCTTCAAGAGGAATTTAGAAGAGAATCATTCTCATTCAATTAAAGTCCAATATTGTCCATGTAAATTAGAAAACACCCACCCTCATTCATCTTGATATGATTAATGCCTACAAATAAAAAATGAATAACTTTTTTTGAGTTTCCTCAATTACACATCAAGTGGCCAATTTTAGATATTATCTTTCTACGAGGAACTCCAATTGAGCTAAAAAGGCACTATGTTCTTTCTGGCTAAATTCTGCTAGGAATATACATGGCTCCTCCGCAAGAATTTAGAAGAGAATCCTTTTCATTCAATAGAAGTCCAATATTGAACATTTAAATTAGAAATACCCTCATTTATTTTAATGTGAATGCCTAAAAATAAAAAAAAGGATTTGTTTTTTGTGTATCCTCACTTATGCATCAAGTGGCCATAAAAAATGGCAAAAATGGTCAAGTTAGCCAGACCTATGGTTTGGGCTTGGGAATACTTACTCTTGATCATGATCTAAACAATTTGAAAAGATACATACAATTATTCTTGGTTTTGAAACATCAGACGCCACAACCCCAAGTAACTTCTACTTTCAGCTGTGCATTTGGTCTCTCTTGACATACAAGAAGTAGCCCAAGGGATTTCAAATTATGTTTGTGGGCAAACAAAGATTTCAGAGCAAACAGAAAGCAATGACTTCCAAATTGCCACATTTGATTGAATAGAAACATTAGCTACAAAGTCCTTCCTAAAGAGCCAAACCTACCCTACCAAACCTTAGTTTTTGACTCGGAGAAGAAAAAGCTATAGTGAGGATGTGACATTATATTAGCCAAAATGGTCAGTTTTCAGAAACCAAAGCATTATCTGAACTTTTATACATTACAAACATTCATTTCTTGGTAATAAGAAGTAAGCAGCTGATATGTGAAATAATACATATGAACAATCTGATCATGCTAACCCCTGGATTAGTCATCTTAATCTTAACTATCATTTATACTTCTATACATTTCTTTACTGATATCATAAGGACATTTCATAAGATATAAATATTCCTTTATCCTCATGTCACGCCCCGGGCCCGCGGGCCCTGTTAGCGTGTGCGAGCCGTGGGACCCACCAAGTGTAATGTGTTATTTGGCTCAAACCACTGCCAAAATTGACTAGGCAATGCTACATTTGAGTCTTTAGCTTCACTATATAAATCCTTTAAATTTCTTATTCTCTACCGATGTGGGACTATCACATTTACCCCACCTTACAAAGGCGACGTGCTCGTCGTGGCATGACAATTAGCACATCCCAGTATCACCGTCAGGCGATGTGAACTCTAGAGGTGGCTCTTACGGGCTCTAGAGGTGGCTTCCACCACATCCACACGGTGTAGCACTTAGCTCCGCATAGCACTTAGCTCCACACTTCCGGATGGCAACTGCTCTGATACCATTTGTCACGCTACGGGCCCTGTTGGCGTGTGCGAGCCGTGGGACCCACCGAGTGTAACATGTTATTTGGCTCAAACCACTGCCAAAATTGACTAGCCGATGTTACACTTGAGTCTTTAGCTTCACTATATATGTAATACCCTAACCCTTAAGAGGGTGATGTGATTAGTATTGATAGATTTGATTGGAATACTCATACCACCAAGATGCATCTTCTTTTCGGGAACCCACCTCTTAGAAACTCAAAAGTTAAGCGTGCTTGGCCTGGAGAAATTCTAGGATGGGTGACTCCCTGGGAAGTTTTCCAGGGAGCGCGTGAGTGAGGACAAAACGTGCTGAAAAGACATGTGGTGGTTTGTGAGGTCAGTCCATCAGATCTAATAGCGAACCGACTCTGGGATTCCGGGGCGGGGCGTTACAATATAAATCCTTTAAATTTCTTATTCTCTACCGATGTGGGACTATCACACCTCATGTGACCAAAACCCAAATTTGGCATGCTTCAATAAATTGACATTTTTGTTTAATCAAAATATATATCAATTTATCTGTAGTCAAAGTTCAGGAACTCTCTGTCAGAAAAACCAAACAATTCAGAATTTATAAGAACATGTGAAGTACTAATGAATCAAAGGCAAGTCATAGGAAATCACATAACTAGATTATCCACCATGTAGAATACGGTGCAGAAAATAAGACATCATCCTCACTACAACAGCAATAAGAAAACAATTAATAGAGATGACACAGGATTCTTCAACATAGATATAGCTTAAGCATTACCTTGAATTGGCTGAAAGGAATCTGCTTCTGAATACGAAAGCTGCGAACCTTGTCATGGTTTACTAGGTCAAAATATATATCACGACCTATTTGTCTAGCCAAATCTTCGTTTCGTGCAACCTTGATACAGAGAGAACAGCTTATCAAGAGGAAGATAAGACCAAGCATAAAACACACCTGTAACATAATTCTAAAGTAAGATGATATATCTTGTGGAAAACCTTTATGATGGTATAAAGACGAGCCTCAGCTTTCTCCTTCTTTTTGTGTTCTTTCTCTTCTTCTTCTTTCTTCAATCTTACCTGGTCAAAAATTAAAAAAGTGAATGTCCAAGTTTCAAATTTTGAAACATACCAGAAAGGGTTAGTCGGAAGAATCTTACTCTAAGCTGTCCCGCAATATCCTTCTCATCAACATGACATATTATTTTATCCTTATCACTCTCACGAATATAGACAAGCATGTAAGCATTTGAATACTTGGCAAATTTGAATGGAGTATTCTTGAACCCAGGATTTGCCTGCGGCAACTGCTTTGACCAAAAACAATAGAACTTAAAACCCATATCAAAGTCAGAATTATTAAAAAGCTTGCCTAGATAGCATAAGGAAAAGATGATTACCTCTTCATCACCACCATATTGTTCTTCTAGTGCGCTCTTCATATCTTCTTTGCTTACCCTCTCATCATCAAACTTAAACCTGAAAAGTAATTGTTCTTAACTGATGCAAGATTACGAAAAGTACTTGATCTAGTACAAAATACTACAAAGAAATACAAACATCCACCTACTTGTTGCCTTTGACCTATGTTCCTAGCAGCAAGTTATCAAGATAGACCTTTGGTGAGTACATAGAACAAAGCATGAAAATATGTCAGCAAAGGGAAAATTGCTTCCACCCCTCTAACAAAGAACATGTACCACCAAAACCCCCGGTCAAATAGCCAACTGCCTAAACCCCCACTTTAATAACCAAACTTTTAATACCCTGTGTCCACCATTCTTTGCATAAATCAAATTCCTCTCACTGGATTTTAGGTTGCATGCTCCACCTCCTCCTCTGTGCTCCTCATTCTTTGTCCTACTCTCTTGTGCCACACCAAGGGAGAAGCGGCTAATGAGGAAGAGGGAGAGGTGGGAGGGAGAAAGGCAAAGGGGAGAAAAGGTTGGAGAAGGAGAGCAATGGGGGAAGAGAAGCCATGACGGAGAGGGAAGGAGATGAGTGAAGGACATGGAGGAGAAGAAAAGGAGAAGAAGATTGAAAGACCATGCGCAGAAGGGAGGAGAGGGAGGAGATGGTGAAAGTTTTGACACAATTAGCTTTGATACTAATTGTTGAGAGGCTTTGATACCCGTTAAACAATAGAAAACCATAGATTCTCATTCATATTATCAAAAGCTACAGCTACTCCCCTTTATATAGTTATACATTAACAATAAGTTTTGTGTGCAGGCAATGTGGGACTAAATACAATTGTCTAATCACAATTATTCTCTCAATCACTATACTTATATCTCTCAATTATCAAATCTATAATTTATTCTCCTAATATATCTTGCCTACTACTATTTATTTCCGAAATTACTTCAAACACTCCTCCTCAAGCTGGCGCATGTATAACATACATGTCCAGCTTGTTACAAATAAAATGTAATCACTCAAATTCATAATGAGATGTAAAGACTCGAAATCTTTTGCGTGTAACTTTACTATGCATTACTCTCGATCTTATACTCTTCAACTTGAGTATCCTCTACCACAACCACTACCTCTACCAAATAATCATCAAATGTGTCATGTTGATTCTCTTCAGAGGTCGACCAAACAAACGATCCTCTTCGGGAATTCACCAAATAGATAAACTTCTCCAAAGATCTATCAAACAAACGATCTTCACCAGGGATCAATCACACAAGCGATTCTATGTAGGAATTCACCAAACAAATGATCCACGCCAGAGATCAACCAAACAAACGATCCTTTATAGGATTCAATCACACAAACAATCCTCTCTAGGGATTCACTAAATAAATGATCCACATTACGGATCAACCAAAAAAACAATTCTCTCAACGGATCACTAAACAAACGATCTTCACCAAATCAATCTTGCATCATAAATTCAAGCAAACCCAAATTTCAAGCAACACCCTTGTCTTACTAGAACTCCTGGAAAGCCTCATCGATAAGTTAATCTCCTCCTGAGACCGATGATGATGCAGAGTCCAAATATTCCAAAATAACGACCCTCTCTTTATCGATGGTCATAACAAGAAATGTATCACCACTCTCCACCAAAAAACAAATACCGAGCATCTCCCTACCTTCATTAAACACCAAACTGCCTCAAACAACTCCAAACTCCTCACACCACCCTACTACCCTCAAACAACTATATAAAGTACCATAAAACAATCTCAAACTGCAACACCATCACAAGCATTAACACCACCAACCAAAATTGAATATAACTCTTCAAAGACAATGCAAATGAACCATACCAAATTCGCCTCTACAAAAAGAAAGACGTCACAATGAGGAGAACGGTGACAATGTGGTAATGCCAGAATGGAGATTGCGATAACCAATGACCCGGCAATGGCTGGTGGTCAACGGTGGCCGGTAGTGGCTTGCGCTAGCAACAATTTGAAAGGCAATGACATAGTGGCTCGTGGGTTGACAACATATGAAGACAGGGCCCCAAGGGTGCGACGATGACCTGGGTGCGACAATGACCCAAGGAGGTAGCGTCCCACTGAGAGGAGGAAGGATTAAGGCTTGAGGAGTGGAGGGGCTAAGATTTGAGGAATATACAAAAAATTTATTATGAGAAACATGGCTCTGAGTCCATATTATACACAAAAAAAATCATAGATTCTCATTCATTTTATCAAAAGCTATTACTACTCCCTTTATATAGTTAAGAAGTTTTGTGTATAAGCAATGTGAGACTAAACACAATTACCTAATCATAATTATTCTCTCAATCACAATCCTAATATATCTCAACTATCAAATCTATAATTTATTCTCCTAATACATCTTGCCTACTACCATTTATTTACTAAATCACTTTTGACAATAGCAATTATTTAGAATCGATGATCAGCTCAGAAGCTTTAACCCGGATTCACAACTAGATCTTCGTCCTAGCAGGGCAATCGATCACCTTAGCAATAGGAAAACTCCGAGAAAAGCAATATTCGAACAAAGGAGTAAAGCAATATACTATAGAAAAGTAAACAAGATGCAAATGTGCAAGATTTATATAGATAAGCAATTACCTACATCTATAGGGAGAGATTTTCTTAAAGATTACAAAGATACAATCTTTCTTGTTTTTCTTCAAGGGAACTATAAGAAACTTTCTATTTCTCAACTAAAGATCCTCACAAACCTGAGGTTTCTCTCCTTTGTTTCTTCGCTATGACTCTCTTACAATATGCAACTCTCTCTTGACTTATATTCTAACCCCAGACTGGGAAGAAGTGTAATAATAAAGTTTAACCCAGACAAAATTTTAAAAATTCAACTAAAAAAATCCTAATGGGTGGACCGGGGTGGTCCAAGCAGTCAGTTTGACCGTCGTCTGTCCGACCATTCAGTGCATCAACTGGGCCAACCAATCTGACGGACCGGTGGGTGTAACACTTAATCCTTCATCATTTCTTTTCTTGCTGCACTGCTAACTCCTTTGATGTCTCTCAGGCTAAAATACAAAGCCGATCCTAACAAAAGGTTAAAGGGAGGGGAGGAGGAGAAGGTGAAGGAGAAGCTGAAGTTGAAAGGTGGAAAAAGGAGGAGGACATTGATTACTGATGCTTTCACCGAAATAACAAGAAAAGGGTAAGTTTCACTAATAAAAATTAAGTAGGAAATAACTAACCACCTTTTTGTTATAATTAATATTTCCTGGTTAAGTTTTCTTATTACTTTTTATGTTTCCAATTACCTTTAAATTATATGTTTTCTAATTATTTCATATTGCTTATCTTTTTCTCTTATGATTACATTTTATATTTTTTGATTAACTTTTACGCATTACATTTAATGTTTTCTAGTTATTTTGAACTATTTATCTTTTTGCGTATTTTAGATACCTAAGAATAATAAGGAAATAACTAGTCACGTTGGTTATCATTTATGATTTCTAGCTACCTTTTAAGTTTGACAATAACTTTGATGTTATGAAAATTATTTCTCAGAGTACTGATGGCACTCTTCATAATTAATTGCCATAAATTTCATTCTCTAACTCTCTGTTTCTATAGCGAATTAATATAGCTTCGATGTATTACTATCAGTTCCGTAAATATTACGCTTCCAGGCTATGTTACCTGGGTACTTTTAATCTAACGTCATACCTATACTAGACATGTACATGTACTCATACCCAAACTCCTTAGACACTCATTGCATGTATGCATACATTTATTCCAATGTGTACTCAATTATACAACACATATTTTAATTTAAAATACTTGACATACATTTCTTGGACACATATCCTACACTTTATATCCACTACTTGAATCTCGTTGGACATAAGTCTGGTTCCAAATTATAATTTTGAAGGGTCATTTGAATTTATAGTTCAAAACCTAGTGATTTTCCAATTAATAATCGATATAGTAAAAGAAACACTATTTTTTTAGGAATTTTAATTCTCATCCTTGTTCTTATATAAATTATTAAATCCAATATATAATATACATGTATATATATAGGGGTTTTTCAATATTGGTCCCTTAAATCATATTGAATTTGATATTAGACCCTCAAATCTTCATATTTTGATATTAGTGCCTCAATTACACTTTAGTTGTTGATATTGGTCCTTATGTTAAGATCATGGTTAAAAATGATGACCTGTGGTTAGGTTAGTGCTAACTCTAGGTGGGTAATTACCAAACTAATCCCCACTCATTGAATTTGGATGCTTTCAATCTTTTTCATCTCCAACACTTTCCCAATTAAGCAAAATCTCCCATTTCCCATAATTGTTTAAAATCAAAGGGAGGAAAGGAAGAAGGTAAGGGTCTAAATGGGTTTATGTTTGTAATTAATAGGTTTGAGTGTTGTAAATGGGTATGAGTTAAATAGATAATAGGTTTGGGTTTATAATCAGAGGGCTATAATGGTCAATCCACCCAAAAATGTTAAGAGTTAACGGAATATTCCCTTAAAATTATAACAACAACTAACTACGGGACTAATATCAACACACTAATGATTTATAAGAGATCAATATGAAAATATAAAGATTTGAGGGTCTGATATCAAAATGCTAATGATTTAAGGGACTAATATTGAAAAACCTATATAAATATTTATATAGCCATGTCCCCTCATCTTACCTTTTATAAATTTGTCGTGTCCCATACCTCTACCCCACACCGATACCCATACTCGTACACGTACTCATGCAACATAGTTCCTAGGGTTACATACAAAAGCTATGTTCTACTTTGTCATCTTCATCGCGATCTACCCTCCATTCAAATAACCACCAACTGACCGACTATATTCTGAGTGATAACAAGTGCAATAATTTTCATTATCATAACATTTTGAACTTTGCATCTAATTCTTTTTTTCCCATCGTCTACATACCGCCTCCTATCGTTTCTTCAAACAAGCCAATCATTTCCAATTAACCATTTTATTTTCTTCCTACCATCTATTTTCTAGGCCTTACCATCTATTGTCTAGGCCTTTTTGGCGATGATGATGTTGTGATGGTTCTAAAGAAACTTTTAATAGGCTTTAATAAATTGACATTGAAAAGAAGACACATTGTTTGATTTATTTCTCTAGATTTAATTAACTATAAATACGTTTTGAAACTTAAGAAAGAGATTTTAAAACTTCGGAAGTTATAAAATTAGTTCCAAAAATCCTTCGTCTGTTGGATCAAGATCTTAATATTTATACAATTTGCGATTTTTCAATCATTCAGTCTGGCAAGAAGGTTATTGTGAGAAAACAATAGAAAGTTAGCAGGTGTTAGATTGAAGAAAGAGGAAGAAGAAAGGGAATAAAGTAATATTACCCTTTAGTTAAAAATTAAATAAAAATGCTATTTTTAGGGCAGGGAAGCAAAGCTCTTTAAGTTTTTTGATTGCCTTTTACATTTTCAAGTTACCTTCAAGCTTAATCTTTTCTACTTATTTCTTATTGCTTATCCTTTTCTGATAGTTTATGTTTTCCATTTAACTTTTACTGGTTACATATTATTTTTTAGCTACTTTTTAATACTCGTCTCTTTGCCTCGTATGGTTACCCACTTTTTATGTATATTAACTTTTATTGCTCATATTTTGTGTTCTAGTTACTTCTTTCCTCTTTTCTAGTAATTTTTGTTAGGATACACATCAACAATAACACCTCGAACGGAGACGTAATACACAGAATAAAGACACAATATTAAACACAGTACTCACAGATATACGTGGTTCACTCTTTTGGAGCTACTCCACGGTACAACGATGACGCCAAATTCTTTTATATCCCAAAAGAATAGATCAAAGAGAACACTCTCTCTTGATCAGATACACTCCAAGAATTCTCACAAACTCTCTGTGTTTTCTCTCTTACTTTTCTATGAAAGGAGTTGTTTCTGGGATGAGTTTTCTTTAAGAGTTTAGGGCTCTATTTATAGTGTTTGGAAAATACTATGCACTAATAAAATATTATTAGTGGGACCCGTCACTAATAATAATTAACTAGTGGGACCCGCATCCTTTTTCATTTTTCTCAAAAAACGGCCACCGAAAGAGAGAGAGGGGGGAGGGTCAAACTTTGCGGCTTGATTGGCTGGGGTTAACAATCTCCCACTTGAAGATTTAATTGAATATCGATCATATCTTTACACCACTCTTGGTTACATCATCCGGATGTTATGTATCTTTGGCGTCTTACACGGTCCTCAACATTTTTAACGGAGGCCATATGAGGCTGCACACAGCCTCATCTTCTCGAGTGGAACTGGCTTTGTCAGCATATCGGCTGGATTGTATCTCGTATCAATTTTCACAAGCTTGAACTCGTTCCTGTTTTGCCATCTCCGTATGACATGGTGCTTTATATCAACATGCTTGGTCTGAGCATGGAATGCGTCGTTCTCTGACAAGTGAATGACACTCTGACTGTCGCAGTGGATGAAGTATTTCTCAAAGCTTACCCTAAGCTCGAGAAGAAAAGCTTTCAACCATAGCAACTCCTTTGTTGCTTCTGCTGCGGACACGTACTCCGTTTCGGTTGTCGACAAAGCCATAGTATCCTGTAGCTTGAATCTCTAACTTATCACTCCACCATCCAAGATAAAGATGTAACCTGTAATACTCCAACCCTTGAGAGGGTGATGTGATTAGTATTGATAGATTTGATTAGAATACTCATACCACCAAGATGCAACTTCTTTTCGAAAACCCAACTCTTAGAAACTCTAAAGTTAAGCGTGCTTGGCCTGGAGAAATTCTAGGATGGGTGACCCCCTGGAAAGTTTTCCAAGGAGCGCGTGAGTAAGGACAAAACATGCTGAAAAGACATATGGTGGTTTGTGAGGCCAGTCCATCAAATCTAATAGCGTACCGACTCCCGGATTCCGGGACGGGGCGTTACAAATGGTATCAGAGCTAAGCCAACCGGAATTGTGAGAGCTAAGTACTATGCGGCGCAAAGTGCTACGTCGAGAGGGCGGGAGCCACCTCTTGAGGCCGTAGGAGCCACCTTTAGAATCTCACACGGATGGTACGGTCTTGGATGATATAATTTGACGCAACGAGGACGTTGCGAGTTTAAGTGGGGGAGTTTGTAATACCCCAATCCTTGAGAGGGTGATGTGATTAGTATTGATAGATTTGATTGGAATACTCATACCATCAAGATGCATCTTCTTTTCGGAAACCCAACTCTTAGAAACTCCAAAGTTAAACGTGCTTGGCCTGGAGAAATTCTAGGATGGGTGACCCCCTAGGAAGTTTTCCAAGGAGCGCGTGAGTGAGGACAAAACGTGCTGAAAAGACATGTGGTGATTTGTGAGGTCAGTCCATCAGATCTAATAGCATACCGACTCCCGGATTTCGGGGCGGAGCGTTACATAACCGCTCGTACTCCTTCTCCAGTCTATGTCACCGGCATAGTCTGCATCACAAAAGCCCTCTAGCTGCAAATCTGTCCCGTCATACTCAAGACAACGGTCGGACGAGCTTCTCAAGTAGCGTAGAAGCCACTTGACCGCACCCTAGTGTTGTTTCCCTGGATTGCTCATGAAACGACTCACAACTCCCACTCCTTATGCAATATCAGGTCTTGTGCACACCATCGCATACATCAAACTCCCGACGACAGATGCATATGGTATGTTAGCCATGAACTCATGCACTTCAGCAATCTCTGGTGCTTAGGTCTTTGATAGCTTGAAATAGCTTGCAAACGGTGAGCCTACCGGTTTAGCTTTCTTTATGCTGAACTTTTCAAGAATCTTCTCAATGTAGGCCTTCTGAGACAACATTAGCCTCCGTGCTGATCTGTCTCTGATGATCCTCATCCCAAAATCTGATTTGCTGAACCTAAATCCTTTATCTTGAAGCACTCGGAGAGACGCCCATTGAGTTCTTTAATGCAGGCCAAGTCGGATCCTACAATCAACACGTCATCAACATAAAGCAAGAGTATCACATAAGATTCGTCATATCTCTTGATGAAGCAGCAGTGGTCTGTGTCACATTTGAGAAAACCGTTCTCCATAAAGTTCTCAAACTTCATGTACCACTATTACAGAGCTTGTTTCAGGCGATACAAGCTATTGCGCAGACGACACACGAGGCCCTCCCTGCCTTGTTCCTCGAAGCCCTATCTGAATGCCGTCTTCATATTCATCTGCTCTAGATGGAGATATTGAACTACCACAATGCTCAGTACAGTCCGGATCGTGGTCAACTTGACGACAGGAGCGAAAACATCAAAATAATCTATCACTGCTTTCTGCTCATAGCCCTTCACTACAAGCCTCGCCTTGTAACGTCTCCGTCCATCGGCTTTATCCTTGGCCTGATAAATCCACTGATTATAAAGAGCCTTTCGACCCCTCGGAAGCTTTACAAGCTCCCAAATCTCATTCTTCATCAAGGACTTCATTTCTTCCTCCATGGCAGACTCCCACTCGCCCCGAGTGTTGCCGGTCTGTTGTACCTCCTCATAGCTCTCTGGCTCACCACTGTCAATCAGGAGGAGATAATTCATGGTGAAAAGATACCTTTCTGGCACTTTTGGATTTCTTGGAGCTTTACGAATTGCGATCGGCAACTCTGTTGGATCTTGCTGCTGTGCATCCCGCACGTTCTCATGATCTCCATCTTCTATGCTGATTGGTATCTCACCGACGTCCTCACTGTCAGCAATATCTGGGAAAAAAGGGGGAGATAGCTGACTCCCACTCACCTCTTTGGTCTTGTACATCGCATTCTCATGGAACACGACGTTACGACTGTGCACCATCTTACGCGTATCGTGATCCTAGAAACGGTACCCATACTCATCTCCTCCGTAGCCGATGAAAGAGAGCTTCTTTGACTTTGGATCAAGTTTTGACCGGTCTGCAGGATTGGTCATGACATAGGTGTCACAACCAAATACTCGTAAATGCTCTAGTTTTAGCTTCTTTCCGGTCTAAACCTCTTCAGGTATCCTATAACTGAGAGCTACGGATGGCCTACGGTTGATCAAGTATGCAGCAGTATTGACAGCTTCAGCCCAAAAGCTCTTGAGCAATCCGGAGTGGATCCTCATACTTCTGGCGCGCTCCAAGATAGTGCGATTCATACGTTTCGTCACTCAGTTGTGCTGAGGTGCGCCTAGGACGATCTTCAGTCTCCTAATCCCATAGGACAAGCAGAAGTTCTCAAACTCCTGGCTGTAATACTCGCTCCTATTATCAGACTTTAGGCACTTCAGCTTATTGCATGTTTTGTTCTTCACACAGACAAGCCACTTCTTGAAGACGATGAAAACATCTGACTTGTGCTTCAAGAAGAACACTCATAATTTTCTAGTAGCATCATCAATAAAAATGACAAAGTAAAAAGAATTTCTAACAGATAGGACTTGCGCAGGTCTCCACACGTCGGTATGCACCAACTCTAATTTCTACAGTTTTAGAGCCGGTCCGGTCTTATTGAAGCTCACCTTCTTTTGTTTGCCTAGGATGCAGTCCTCACAGAAAGTTAGATCGATCTTGTTCAGACCCAGAAGCCTCTCTCCCGCGACCATAATCTGCATCCCCTTTTCGCTCATGTGGCTAAGTCATCGATGCCAAGTCATGCAGTCAACGGATGATGATGATGATGCATGTCTTGCGGTAAGCAAGTGGTTGATCTTCCCGTTAGTGATGTAGAGAGACCCCTCACGTTTGTCGTGTGCCACCATCAGGGCACCCTTAGACACCTTCCAGCTTCTCTGCTCGAAGGATACTCTGTAACCGGAGTCAATCAGTTACCCGACTGATATAAGATTTCGTTTGAGATCCGGTACATGCCGAATGTCATTCAGCGTCAATATGGTCCCGCCCTCCATCTTGAGGGTACAATTTCCCTTCTCGGAAACCTTACAAGATTGATCGTCGCCAAGATAGACTGTCTCCAAGTCCTTCACGAATGATAAAAGCAGCTTTTGTTGTGAGGTTGCATGGAAAAATGCGCCAGAGTCGATAACCCACGCATCGCTTTTGTCTTCTAAGGATAGGAGAAGCGCATCTGAATCCGTCTCTTGTATGAAATTGGCTGCACTGTCAGCCTGATCATCCCCTGCTAATGCTGGAACAAAAACTTTGCAGTCCCGTGTAAAGTAATCCTTCTTTCCACACCTGAAGCACTTCCCTTCATCGTAACCATTCGGGTTTGGCCCTTTAGACTTCCCTCTGGATTTTGATTGGCCTCGTTATCCCCTACCCTTTTTCTACGTACGCCCTCATACCTCGGCATGCAGAGCACTCCCACTGCTAGAGGCCTCAGCTCCTGAGATTTTACGGTAAGATTCTTCATCCAGAATTGCCCCAACCACTGTGTCGAGCTTCATCTTGTCATTACCATTAGCGTTGCTCACCGTCATCACTATATTCTCCCATGAATCTAGTAGACAAGAAAGTAACAGAAGAGCTTGGACATTATCGAACTTAAGATTTACTGTAGCAAGTTGTTGCACCACAGCCTGAAATTCATTCAAGAAGTCCGCCACGCGAGCTCCTTGCTGTATCTTTAGATTGAACAACTTCTTCATCATGTACACCTTATTTGAATCAGACGGCTTCTCATACAGCGCCTCCAAGGCCTCCATCAACTTCTTGGTGGTGGTCGCATGCGAGACGTTGTAAGTCACATACTGATGAAGATTGAGCCTGATGGTGGCAAGTGCTTTATGATCGAGCACCTTCCACTTATCATCGTCCATTTTCTCAGGTTTTCCCGCCTCTCCTTGGAGGGGTTGGAAAAGATCCTTCTGGTATAAATAGTCTTCTATTTGCATCCTCCAATATCTGAAATTTTGACCGTCGAATTTCTCAATTCGAAGCCTGTTGTTTTTAACTGTAGATCCTATGGTGATAGATTACGTCTTTCCCAAACCGTATTTGTGAATAGTAACAGTACTTATAAATAGTACCGTACTAGTGAATAGTATCGTATTCGTGAATAGTATCGTACACGTGAATAGTGCCCAGTGCCTTAAAAGAGTAAATAATAATCTAACTTATTTTCTGATGTGAATGATCCACTATAGTGACAGCCACAAAACATACGATAAACAGATATATATACTCTAAGTTAGACTCTGATACCAGTTGTTAGGGTATACATCAACAATAACACCTCGAACGAAGACGTAATACACAGAATAAAGGCAGAATATTAAACACAATACTCACAGATATACGTGGTTCACTCCTTCGAAGCTACTCCACGGTGCAACGACAATGCCAAATTCTTTTATATCCCAAAAGAATAGATCAAAGAGAACACTCTCTCTTGATCAGATACACTCCAAGAACTCTCACAAACTCTCTCTGCGTTTTCTCTCTTACTCTTACTCTTCTATGAGAAGAGTTGTTTCTGGGATGAGTTTTTCTTAAGAGTTTAGGGTCCTATTTATAGTGTTTGGGAAATACTATGCACTAATAAAATATTATTAGTGGGACCCGTCACTAATAATAATTAACTAGTGGGACCCGCATCCTTTTTCATTTTTCTCAAAAAACGGCCACTGAAAGAGAGGGGGGAGGGTCAAACTTTGCGGCTTGATTGGCTGGGGTGGTTAACAACTTTAATATTTTCTGGTTAATGTTTACCAAGAACATGCAAAGCAAAAAACCAAATTGAACACTATTTTCACTCGTTAGTGGCCTTCGTCCGCCTACTTCCTCCTCAAATAATCAACCTTCTCTCTTCAATGTCATGGCTGACTCAAAGCTCAAAAGAACAATAACCGATGACCCCCTCCTTCCTCCTCAAGCTTAAAATAACATGGCCACATCCTCTTCATCCTTCTCAAATTCAAAACAAACCTCATGACCTCTACCTCCTTCCACCTCAAGCTTAAACAAAAACCTCCATGGCCGTCGTCTATTCCTCATCAAGCTCAAATCGAAATCCCCAAGTCCACCTCCTCCGCCTTCCTCCTCAAGCTAAAATCCCAGGTATCCTCCTTCCTCATTCTCTCGACCGAAATCCTAGTTGTAGTGTTGTCATTGAGACAAGGGATATTTTATTATAAACCAAAAATATTGGTGGGAGTATGGGAGAAATCAATGGCAAAAAGAACAAAGGGGATTTAAGCGCGACTCTGACCTTGACCTAGGGTGGGAAACATGCTCTTTTACTCTAGGTGGGTAAAGGAAATTTTTCTAAAACTAAAACAGTAAAGAATCTCAGTACTGTTGATCAGCTGCGCTGTAAACATGAAAAGGCAGACAGTTTGAGAAAAAAACAAAGAATCTTCTGACGCTTCGATTAGCAATATGCGAAATATAAAGTAGTTAAAAGCAAGTCTATTTTAGCAAGTGCTTAACAAAAGCACTCATCTAAAATGAACTTACATAAACTTGAGGTGTTTTGACAAATGACAATTACAAAATGTTAGGTTATCAGCAGAATATGCTCGTGCTTTAGTTGGATGTACATTCCATGAGAACAAACAAGGGGAGGGGAAACTTCAAAGAGATAGATTAATCAGTGTCGCATCTGCATGTAACACACATGTTGTTTGTGTGCTTAATTGAGTGAGAGAGCAAGGGACAAGCAGGAGATCATTAAGAAGGGACATGAGAATTGGAGAGGTAGTTTCTATATTTCATGTTAAACCACGTTTTCAGCTTCTTTTCTGGCAGTTAGTAAATGGATGGAAAGTGGAGGTTGACACATCATATTTCTATTCCCTTATACTTCCTGGAACTTTTCATAAGGTGGATGAAGGTATTTGAGAAAATAAAACCCTGTTCTCCCTTCTCACCCTTTTCACTTTCACTTTCCATAGCAACCAAACAATATAAAGAAAGTGGATGCCCCACCAACTATCACCAACTTTTTACTTTTAATCATCCACACAAGATCCCTAAATAGAAAGGCATAAGAAAATATTTTCTAGAACAAGCACTCTTTCTTCATTTCCACTGTTCATTTTCTTCCTGGTTGTCGAACAGCCCTTAGTCCAAAGAAAATGGTGTTACCCAACAATTGATCAAAGAGGACTTTCATTTCTTTAGAATCTATAAAAAAAAATTTTAAGCATTGCCAAAGTTAAACTTAGCAACATTGTCAGCCTACATAAGCCTAGTAAGAGTTTCAGCTGATGGAAGAAGCTATAATACTAGGATATGCAGCTACCATATGACATTCTTCAAGAGATTTGCAGGTCTAGAAAGAAGCACAACTTTTTCTAAAAAGGATGAAAAAAATAAAAAAGATGGAAAATGCATGCTTCTTACCATTGATCAGAGAGGGTTGGTCTGATAAATGCATAATAATGTCCACCATGCACTCCACCGCTATGAACGAGAACACTGCATTAGTAAACAGCAGAAATTAGAGTATTAACAAAGAAACATAAGAAGATCAAATATACTAGAGCTCTAACACCACATGACCAATTGGACAAGTTTCATAAACTTGACATTTCCCATCAGCATCCACCTAGATCAGTCATGCAGGCTCTTGACCTACTAATATATAATAGTGCCAATTGAAAAGAAAACCCAAAACCAAGCAAAAACTGCAAGAACTAATTATACTCATCTCATGAATAAAGACACTTCCATTTAAATAAGATCCCTCCTTTATATATAATGAGAAACTGGTGGTTTGCGATTAAAGTCTCCCATCTCAAAAAATTGCCATGTGTTGCGTCTAAGTATGACATATGGACACTTAATACTATCTGAAGCTCACATGTGGAAATAATAATCCATTGACATGTCGAAATTAATCCTATCTTCACCTAATAATCCTTACCAAATTAAAACTATTCATAATAATTTCTAAATATTCATATTTGGTAATCATAATCAGATTATAACTATCCAATAATTAAAAGGTGTTCTTGTAATAAGTTAAGGAAAAAAAACAAGTCATGATGAAAAATTACGAACAACACCTTGAAAGATCCGAAAATGACCAAAAACCCACTGAAAAAGTCTAAAATGCACAAAAAACCCTGAAAAACTTGAAAATATGTAAGCTGACCCTAAAATTCATAAATTGAAGACAAACCCCTCAAAAAATAAAAAATAGAAACAATCCCTCGAAGAATTCAAAATTTTAAAACCACCTCCTGGGAACTCTGAAAACTACAAACAACTCCCTTTGAAATTTAAAAATAACGAACAATCCCTAATTAATCTATAAATTACAAATAAACCACTGAAAATATAAAACTTACAAAAAACACCATAAAAATCCAAAAATTACAATCAAGCCCCTTAAAAATATGCAATTTCAGACAAACCCCTAAAATTCAAAAAATTGTAAACGTTCCATAAAAATTTGAAAATTATAAACAACCCCGTAAAAATCCAAAATTAGAAAAAAAAATTCTTTAAAATGCAAAAATTACAAACAATCTCCTAAAATCAGAAATTTACAAACAAAGCCCTGAAAAAAATCTGACATTTATAAAGAAAACCCTGAAAAAATCTGAAAACTTTTGAAAATTACAAACAACCCCGTAAAAATCCAAAATTACAAAAAAATCTTTAAAATGCAAAAAATACAAACAATCTCCTAAAATCAGAAATTTACAAACAAAAGCCTTGAAAAAATCTGAAATTTATAAAGAAATGTTATTGTGGGTTTTCTGCCAAGAGTTATAGGGAGTTAAGTGACAAAATGTTAAACTTATTGGGAGTTTTCTGCTAAAATTTATTGGGGAGTATTTTGGTCATTTGACCAAAAGTGAACTGTGTTAATTTTAGAGGGTTTCTGCCAAACGCAAAAAGAAGCAGCAGAACAAAGGGGAAAAAAAGTCTGAATGGGGGGTTTATAAGAAAACAGAGTATATATACAAATGCAAAAAAGAAGCAGCAGCAGCCAAAAGGGAAAAAAATCAGCATAATTGAATTTTAAAACATGGATATAAACGAAAAAGAAACTGATACAAAATACTGAAATGAGATATACGAAGCAAAGAAACTATGCTCACCTGTGCATGCATGGGTATAAAACTTGTAAGGAAATGACAATAAATTTTGAATTATTATGAAATTGACGAGCTTAAAAAGAGAAACCTGACAGCAGAAGTATATGCTCTAATGAGTAATCACCTTGCGAAACCGCATGATCTTCATAATGATACTATCGCAAGTAGCAAAGAAGCCACTAAGACACGAGCAAATAATATCACATGTCTTCACACTTGCCTACTATGATAGAGCCATTCATATTCACTATTATTTGCATATCTAAACAGGACCCTTTGCTCACTGAAGAAACCACTCCACCAAAAAAAAAAAGATAAAAGATAAATAAAATACGCAAATGGAGGGAGGAGGGAGGAAGGGGTTAGTTTATTAAGCGCCAACGAAGGCAATAAATGTCAATGCAAAGCCATGTCATCCTATAGGTCTCTTCCTAGAAAAATATGTCAAATGTCAATGCGAAACCCCATGATCTTCATAATGATACTATCACAAGTAGCCCCGAAAACACAAGCAAATGATCTCATATGTTTTCGCACTTGCCTATTAAGACAGAGCCATTCATATTTTTTGAAACCGCATCAAAATTTTAAAACCGCATCAAGAAAAAGACAAATAAAATACATCAATGGAGAGAGGAGGGAGGAGGACGCTAGTTCATTAAGAGCCAGCAAGCTAATAAAGCAATAAATGTCAATGAAAAGACATATCATCCTATGTGTCTCTTCCTAGAAAGACATGTCAACATGGGAGCTATGGAGAAGAACAGAGCTCCTACCTGCACAGCTAAGTAGGGACGAAGAAAACAAATAAATACACAATGTGCATGCTCTCCCCTATGCCATCACATGCTTAAGAAGACTAGAACTAGCAACCTCTCATGATTGCATGACTTGATCAGTGCTTATTGTTTGTTTTACATGACACAAAGTGTGAAGAAAAGATCATGGAGGGTGCATAATTTTGAAAGTGATGTTTTCTGACAGATGCAATATATCAAAGCAGACAGTATTATCCAGCTGCGAAAAATGAAGACTTAGCACTGATAATGTAGAATTCATGACAGCTAATGTAAAAGAAATGTGTGATGCCATATGTTCAGCATTTACCATTTTACCAAAGTACCAATAACTCAGTACTTGACAATTTGCCACAAGGATAAACAGGCAAAAAACAACAAACTTTATCTTAATGACCAGTCTAACTTCAACTTGGCTTCAATTATCAAATTGAGCGTTCTGCCTGTGGACAATTACCTGTGTAGAGTATATAGATTGTGAACTGATCTGTCGGCATCTGGAGATAGGTATTTGCAATTGTCTCTGTCAAGGTCAAGTTGTAATGGAAACTCGTAACGATCATTTATCTGCAACAAGATATGGACATATATGTACATGTACATCAAAAAGTTCAACTTTAGATCAAGAAAGAAAGAGATAGATGTTTGTTGGCAATCTAAGCATCCAAATTAATGCAGTCTAAACAAACAGATTAAGATTCCTTTGACGCATTCAAATCTTAAAGGGATGCAAATAGAAATCAGGATGAACGCGACCATCCAGTAAATTAACAAAATGCTTAGTCTAAAGGCATTTTTATAACTTTTATTAGGCCGTAAATGGTCAAGCCTTATTGAGATGAAAAAAATGATGACTCCCCAAAGTTAAATAGGCATCTAAGCATGTAACTTCAGGGAGTCAAGACAAAAACTACCAAAGAAACAATACCATGATTTGAATCGTTTAATTTCAGCAAAATGATGCAATAGTTATCAAGATGAGCAAGGTAATTAATTACAAGGGAGAAAATATTTACCTAGATAAAGATAATATGAACCAGTTGTCAATTACAAAAACATAGGACAGGGAATTGATGAAGAAATATCAATGTATTCTAATCTCAAAGAAATAATTAAAACCTCCGAATTTCATCTGTTACACATTTAACAACTTAAGCAAATGCATTGCACCCTTCCCTGTGCCTAATTGATTCTCTAAATTCATCACCAACTGGTGCATATTTCCAATGCACCTACAGGAATGACTGATATTTGTGGAGTCATAATTCCCCACTAAGCTTTTAATATGTTGGATCATCACTCGATGTGAAACCTCCTTTATTATATAAGAGTTGTCTCAATGACTATTTCAAAAAAAAAAAAATTTAGAGAGACCGCTACATATTAAGCTACAGTAGCAACTCTCTATGCATCACAATGCTGGAAAAAGTAAATAACTCAAATTTCAAATAGTAGACAGTAGAGTATATGCTCCACTAAAATGGTTTTTGTTCGATATAATTAAGGAAATGAGTAATATCAAACAATATATGCTAGGAATATGTACTAGAGATATGATTACTGAGAGATATTAGGAATGCGATTACGAGAATAATTATAACTTGGCAATCAAACTTGGTCCCTCATAGACAAACAAGCACAAAATCGTTGCTATCGTCTCCCTATATAAAGGGGAGCAGTCGTAACATTTGGTCAATGAATGAGAATCTACAATATTTCTTTGTGTAACATGGTACCAGAGCATGGTTACCAAAATAAAACTTTAAAAACATTTTTCCTCAAACCCTAGCCCTTCAACCCCTAAGTTGTCATCTCCCCACAAATACCACGCTTGCCGCTCGCGCTCCAATAAAGACCGTTGGGTATTGGCGGTTCAAGGCTAGTGCAGTGGTATTATGGCATTCAATGGGTTGTTGGCCAACCAATGTCGGGTCTCAAGCCGTTGTCATCGAGCCATCTAGTCTCTCTTGCTACAGAGACGAATTGGGTATGATTCTATGGTTGTCTTTGTTTTAATAGATTATTTTTGGAGTTAGTGTTAGTTGTTTTGATTGGCATTGTTGATGTTAGATGTGGTGTTGGAGTTTGGAATTGTTTTCTGGTAGTTGTTTTGGTTGTTTGAGGGCAGTAGAGTGGTGCTAAGAGTTTTGTTTGATATGTAAGTTAGGTAGACCGTTTGTTTTTCAGCTAGAAGGTAGTGAGATGTTGATCGCTATGACAACTGGTAATGAAGTTACTCATATATTTGTTCTGAAATGCTTGGCTGGGAAGATTTGTGATAGGAAATTGTCCATTAGTAATTACTTGCAGTGGAAGAGACTAATTCTGATTTATTTGGAAGGGTGAGTGAAAGACAACTTGACAGGAAAATCTCCCGATGAAGGAAAAGGGTGTAATCTCTTGAGTCAGCTATTGAATGTCAGGGAGAAGGAAATAGAAGATATGGTCCTTAATAGTATGATCGTGAAGGAACTGTGGGGTACTGTTGGGGTCGACTTACTCTGAAACGAGTACTTCGGCACAGGCCTACTCTGTTTTCCAAGAGTTTTCAAGAAGTCAGTTGGGAAACAAGAATTTGAATGAATATTATGCAGGGTTTAACAAACTCCAAGACAAACTTCGGGAGATCTTCCCAATTCTATCTAATCTGTAGAAGATGAGACAATAGGAGCAGCTGGAGATTGTAACCTTTCTCGGAGGGTTACCAAAGAAGTATAAGACGGCACGCCCACATGAGATTGCTCTTGCAGGTATAGGTTTACTTTCTAGACTTACCACTTGCTATGCGATATTTTTTCCAAATCCTCTCAGAAGGAGGTAGAGGAGAAAACCGCATTGAGTGCACAACAGAGAGACAATAATTAGAGGTTTTCCTCATTGAGTGCACAACAGAGAGACAATACTTAAGAGGTTTTTCAATATTAGTCCCTTAAATCTTTTATATTCTGAACATAGTCCCTTGAATCATGGAAATTGCTATTTGGTTCCTGAAATCATAAGTTATTGTCATATTAGTCCCAAAAATCATTGAAATTGCTATTAGGGCCCCTAAAACTTAACTTATCTTCAGATTAGTCTGAGTATAAGATGGCACGACTGTTGGTCAAATAAGGTAGCAGCTGGCAGCAGCTCTTGTTTACAGTGAAGAAAAGGTGCTGGTGGTTGAAGAGCTGTCAAAAATGGAAGCAGGCACATAGAAGCTAGTGGCCGAACTTGTTGACAACGAAGAGAGAAAGGGAGGGATTGAAGCCTATAAAGCCCCCTCCCCTCTCTTCCTCGAAAATCATTTTGAATCAGAACATCCATCAGAAGCTTGAGAAAATAAAAGTGATTAAGAGAGTGATTAGGGTTTCTTAATTGGGCGATTTTGTGAGAGAGAGGACAGAAGAGGTAAAATCAAGGGTGATTTGTTTGTGAGATTATTGAGTGATTGTAATCTCTATTTGTACTCTCTTTCTCTATTAGTGAGATCTATCACCTCCTTGCCCCGTGGACGTAGGCATATAACCGAACCACATAAATTTAGTGTCTTGCCTGTTGTGGTACTTATTTTGATATCGTTTGTGATTTTTCGGTTCCGCTGCTCACAACAAGTGGTATCAGAGCTCCAGGTTAGCTTGGGATTCGATTTGGAGGATTGAAGGAGAAAGCTAGGGTTTTTACAAGGGATTTCATCTTCTGAGGAGTGGTGGAGAAATCAATTGGAGGATTCGATGCGGATTCTCATTTGGAGGTACAAACCCTAATTTTTCTCTTTTTCAATTTAAGTTGTAGTTGTGTAATTTGGAGATTAGATTGAAAATGACCGAAGCAATTACATCTGGATCGTCCTTGACTAAGGCGATACAAGGGTTGAGCATTAACAATACAAAAATTGATGTTCAAAAATTTGATGGCAAGATACATTTTGGTTTGTGGAGGTGTCAAGTGATGGATGCATTAGATACCCAAAATTTGGAGGAGACTTTTGAATTACAAGAGAAACCCGATGATATGGATGATAAGATTTGGAAGAAAATAAATAGTAGAGCATGTGGGATTATTAGATCAAGTTTGACGCCGGATTTGATAATTGATGTAATGAATGAAACATCGGTGAAACGGTTGTGGGAAACACTCAACGATAAGTATTTGACGAAGAGAATTGAGAATAGGCTTCATTTAAAAAAGAGGTTTTACCAATTCAAAATGAAGAGGGGAGTTTCCATTAGAGAACATGTTAATAATTTCACAAAATTGCTATTGAATATGGCCAGTATGGATATTATGGTAGATGATGAAGATAAGGCGATGTTGTTATTATGTTCATTGCCAGAGGATGATTATGATACATTTATCCTTACAATAATTAATGGTAGAACCACTGTCAGTTATCAGGAGATGACCTCAGCATTGATTAATTATGAGTTGAGGAAAAATGATAGTGAACCCTCTGAAAAGGCATCGGGAGATGCATTGGCAGTGAGAGGCCGTAGTCCAAACCGTTGTTAGTTTAATCGCTCAAAGTCGAAGCATAGAAATGGCCATAATAGCGTTGGTAGGAATCAATGTGCTTTCTGCAAAGAAGATGGACATTGGAAGAATTAATGTCCAAAGTTGAAGGATAGAGCCGGGAAAAATAAATAAAAAGGTATACAAGCTTCAGAGGTGAATGATACCAAAACTAGTGGCGACAATTCAGATTCGGATTCTTCGGGTTACTCATGTCTTGCATTACCGTCAGTGTGTTATGCCGACTCTACAAAGTGGATGATGGATTCGGGTGCTACATACCATATTTGCCCTAGAAAAGATTGGTTCTCTAGTTTTGAGGAGTTAGAAAGAAGGGATATCGTGCTCATGGGTAATGATCACGTATGTCCTATTAGTGGTATTAAAACAGTTTGTATCAGGATGTGTGACGGGGTGACTAGGGAGCTGAAGGAAGTGAGATACGTTCCGCAGTTGATGCAAAATATTATCTCATTTAGAACTTTGGAGGTAGCAGGCTATAGGATGATCTTGGAGAATGCAACTCTAAAGGTCATAAAGAGGTCCATGGTGGTGACGATAGATGTCATGAAAAAATAATATTTACTACTTGAAGGGCAAGACAGTAACAAGGGGTCTGACAGCTTCGATTACCACAGAGGGGGATACTATCAGCTTATGGTACATGAAATTAGGACACACTGGTGATAAGTCCCTGTACGTATTAGCAAAATAAGGACTGCTGAAAGGTGCAAAGACCTGTAAGATGGAGTTGTGTGAACATTGCATACTTGGGAAGAATACGAAGGTAAAATTCAGCATCGCAATTCATATCATCCAAGGTATTTTAGATTACGTTCGTACAAATGTTTGTGGTCCCTCCTAGAACACATCTCTTGGTGAGACCAATTATTTTATCACTTTCATTGATTATTCCAGGAGAAATTGAGTATATATCATGAAGCATAAATATAAGATCCTAGATATATTTGTGGAGTAGAAGAAGAAAGTGAAGCTATAGACAGGTAGAAAGGTGAAGGTACTCCTTTCGGATAATGATGGTGAGTACAAGAGTGCTCCGTTCCTATAATTTTACTGGGATCACGGTATTAGGTAATATTAGGGAGACACTGCAACAAAACGGGATGGTCAAGAGATTGAACCATACCTTATTAGAGAAGGTGCGATGTATGTTCTCATAGAGTGGATTGGCTAGATCCTTTTGGATTGAGACATTGGTTTATGCGAGCCATCTCGTGAATAGGTTTTCGTGCATTGTGATATATAGGAAGACTCCTATGGAGGTATGATCTGGTTCTGTAGCTAGTGATTATGTTTTAATTAGGATTTTAGGTGTCCAACTTACTATCATGTGAATGATGAGAAATTAAATCTGAGGGCGAGGAAAGCAGTCTTTATGGGCTTTAGAGATAGAGTCAAGCTTCAAGTTGTGCGATCCACAAGACAAAAAGATGATTATTAGCAGAGCTGTCACTTTTGATGAGGCGTACATGATGAGGCCTTAAGTCCCTTAGCAAGTGGAGGAAGGTCAGACTAGCGGGATATCGCAGGAAGTGGAGGATGATGTGACTCCACACACTTCAGATGACATTGTATCCATTGAGGCTCCTACAGATATAACACTGGGAGGAGACGTGATGATAGATAGTAGTATTAGTCGACTAGTCGGGTTGTTTCTAGTTTTCTTATGGGTTTCGGGTCGGATTCGTTTTGTTTCAAACCTAGTTGTATATATGCATATATATACTCGTTTTTAAAGCTCTTTTTACCCTCTTTCATGTGAGATTAACACCAGCCACCTTCCTCCTCAAACCCTAACCATAAAGTGTGAGCTTTGCGAGAGATCTCGAGGCGTTTGTCGAGAGAAAGGCGAGGCTTTGCGGTTTCTGACGAAAAAGGGATCTTGCATGCGTGTTCAGGAGTTCAACACAGCGTTTGAGGTAAGATCATCTTCATCCAAACATGTTTCTATAATTAGTTAAAGTTTTGAAGATGTATTATTGATGTTTTCATGGTTAAGTGTAACCTAATGTGATAAAAATCAGAATTTTGATGATAAATCTTAACCCTATGCTAGATCTGAAGTTAAATCTTTGTTGTTGATGATAGAAACATGATCGTGATCATTAGGGTTGATGTTAATTTCGTTTTTAACTTGTTAATTATGTTTAACTCATGAGTAAGCCCAAATTAGTTGTTTAATTGAGTTTTCTTATAAGCTAATCATGCTAAAACCCTAGGTTTGTAATACCTAAGTTATATAAACATGTATAAACAAAGTTTCACTTCTGTTCATTAGTAGTTTTCATCAAGTGTTGATAATTATGTTGTTTAATTAAGAGCTAATTGAGGAAATTGATTAATTAGAATGTTTATTCCTAATTAGAACAAGTTAATAGATTTGTTTCATATTCAGGATGATTTCTATTGAATATTACATGTTTTCATTTGTACTAAATCTCATAATAAGTATATGATGAATGATAAGCTCTGTTCGTACATGAAAGAATGCATGTTTTGATAGGGTAGTCGACTACTAAGTTTAGTAGTCGGCGACTCATGTTCAGTTTGGATTTCCAGAAACTAAAATATTACAGAGTAGTCAACTAATGTGCTTAGTAGTCGTCTATTAATCCTGATACATGTCTCACAGAGTCTGGATGGACTCAGTGTAGTCGACTACTAAGCTTAGTAGTTAACTACTAAGACTTTTCCTGAATATAGTGTTGTCCTGTTTTGAGATGCGATCGCGGAGTTCGAGTCGCACGATAGTACACGTATAGATATGAATATACATGAATAGTATCGTAGTACACACATGAGTATCCCAAATGAGATTTTGACAAGGGTTGAACTAATTACACTTGAGTTAGAGATCGTTTATACACATATTGGATATCGTTGATGAGCACAGCTCAGTACTATATGAGATAATGCATCGATATACCAGATATACATAGTTTATACACGATATAGATATCATTGATGAGCTCAGTTCAGTATTACGTGTGGTGGTGCATCGATATTCTATTTGTACAGGCTATTGAGTCGGGTTTGGATGCTTTGTCTAGCAGTCCGTTTGTACGGAGGTACGATGAGGCTTGTGAGCCGTCTCTTAGAATACCTGTATGATATGTCGTCTCGCACTCATGTTACACACTGAGATCACAATGAGACTAATGAGCTATGTACACTGTTAGGATACCTACAGGGTAGTCCGTTGCGCACGATAATACGATAAATTAAAAATTTGTAAAGAGTTGCAATATGATAATTATGTGATAGCCTGAGTTTGATGGATGCCAAAAGTGAATTCAACTCATTGTTAAGATATTTGATGACTGAGATACCTTGTTGCGCGAGTACAAAAGATACATATATTGATGGTTATTTTAATGCTTTATCTTTCCATATATGTTTCCTTTCATTCTTAATTCGTGATTAATATTTAGTTATCAACAATTTGAGACATATGGTATATACATGAGGGTTTTCTTATTTGGATTATTTTACTTAACGTACTACGTCTCGTGTTGTAGATTTCTAAGTATTAATACTATTAGATACGTGAAAAATGATCTGGGTAGACTATGCTTTATAGATAGAGCATTCACTACATCTAGTAGCCCTTTCCCTGGGGACGGATGGAGGTGATTTTGCTATAACGCTCTAACACTCTTGTTCTTTTTATTTTAAATTTCTTTTCAGGTAGGTCAGAGTTCCGAAGAGTTGCAGGATGACGGTGTTCTTGCATAGTCGCCGTCGCATGATTTATTAGTAGAGACTCTACTGTAGACTTATTTTCACTATTCAGACATTAGAGTTTTGTACTCATAGTGTAAATGCAGTTTGCCTTAGTTTATTATCAGTTGACTCTTCTTGAGATACTTTTCATTTATTTTCGAATATTTGATGTATTTCAGATTGTTCACTTGAGACATGATTTTATATATAAGATATATCTTTCTACATCATGTCTATAGTACTTATTTCTCTTATTTTGTCTGTTCTATACCTTCACCTAAGAGGTTCCGCTCAGTTCGAGAGGTAGCTAATGCAGCCATTTCACAGGAGATAGAGACTGTGATATTTCAAAAGAATAGAGAAGGTCGCTCTAAACCAGGGCAGCAGAGTGATAAGGGTAAGGGTAAGAAATGTCCCGCCTTCTAACTTTGGCGAAGTTATCTTCTAGCTTCGCTGAGAAGCAATGTCCCTCATGATGGGACTCGCGAGGAGAGTTGACTCGTTGAGAGGAGTGACGACTTAAGGATTGTTGGCTGAATGGAGTCGGGTGACAACTCGTCCCACCTTTCGAGTCGACATGAAGGAGTATCGACTCGACTGGGTCGACTAGGCTTTTGACGAGTTACATGCTGTGAGAGGGCCGACTGATACCGCCTTTCGTGTCGACATTGATGAATGTCGACTCGTCTGGTCGGCTGAGTCGGACTGCTAGCTGATCTCTGGCTATAGCTCCTGTCGGTCGAGATGTCGACTCGTCTGGGAGGTCAGGATGTCTCGTGGCGATTAGCACTGCTTCTCGTGTCGACACTGGGGTGTTGGCTTGCCTGGCTGGATGGAGATGACGACTCATCAGATTATATATTTAGAAATAGTTGTACCCTATAACACTCATCTTCTCCATAGCCGATGAAAGAGAGCTTCTTTAACTTTGGATCAAGCTTTGAGCGGTCTGCTGAAATGGTCATGACATAGGCATCATAACCAAATACTCGTAAGTATTCTAGCTTTAGCTTCTTTTCGGTCCAAACCTCCTCAGGTATCCCATAACTGAGAACCACGGATAGCCCGCAGTTGATTAACTATGCAGCAGTATTGACAGCTTCGACCCAAAAATGCTTGGGCAATCCGGAGTGGATTCTCATACTTTTGGCGTGCTCCAAGATAGTGCGATTCATATGCTCCGCCACTCCATTGTGCTGAGGTGTGCCTGAAATGATCTTTAGTCTCCTAATCTCATAGGACGAGCAGAAGTTCTCGAACTCCTGACTGCAATACTTACCTTTATTATCAGACTTTAGGCACTTCAGCTTATTGTCTGTTTCATTCTCCACACATGCAAGCCACTTCTTGAAAATAATAAAAACATCTGACTTGTGCTTCAAGAACACCCATAGTTTTCTAGTAGAATCATCAATAAAAGTAACAAAGTAAAGAGAGTGGTCAACAGATTAAACTTGCGCAGGTCCCACATGTCGGTGTGCACCAACTCTAATTTTTGCAGTTTTGGAGTCGGTCCGGTCTTGTTGAAGCTTACATTCTTCTGTTTACCTAGGATGCAGTCCTCACAGAAAGTCAGATTGATCTTTCTCAAACCCGGAAGCCTCTCTCCCGCAGTCATAATCTGCATCTCCTTCTCGCTCATGTGGCCAAGTCGTCGATGCTAAGTCATGCAGTCGATGGATGATGATGATGCTTGTCCTGCGGCAAGAAAGTGGTCGATCTTCCCGTTAGCGATGTAGAGAGACCCCTCGTGTTTGCCTTGTGCTACTACCAGAGTATCCTTGGATACCTTCCAGCTTCTCTGTTCGAAGGATACTATGTAACCGGAGTCAATCAGTTGCCCGACTGATATAAGATTTCGCTTGAGATCTGATACATGATGAACGTCGTTCAGCATTAAGGTGGTCCCGTCTTCCATCTTAATGGTACAACTTTCCTTCCTGGGAACCTTGCAAGGTTGATCGTCGTCAAGATAGACTGTCCCCAAGTCCTTCACGAACAATGAAAGCAACTTTTGTTGTGAGGTTGTATGGGAAAATGCGCCAGAGTCGATGACACACGCATCGTTTTTGTCTTCTAAGGATAAGAGAAGCGCATCCGAATCCGTCTCATGCATGAGATTGGCTGCACCGTCAGCCCGATCATCCCCTACTAATGCTGGAACAAAAACTTTGTAGTCCCATGTAAAGTAACCCTTTTTTCGTATCTAAAGCATTTTCCTTCACCGTAACCATTCGGGTTTAGCCCTTTAGACCTCCCTCTAGATTTTGATTGGCCTCGTTGTCCCCTACCCTTCTTCTGCGCACGCCCTCGTGCCTTGACATGCAGAGCACTCCCATTGCTAGAGGTCTTAGCTCTGAGACTTTGCTGTGAGATTTTTCATTCAGAATTGCCCAAATCACTGTGTCGAGCTTCATCTTATTATTGCCATTGGCGTTGCTCACCGCCATCACTATATTCTCCCATAAATCTGGTAGACAATAAAATAGTAGAAGAGCTTAGATCTCATTGTCGAACTTGAGATATATTATAGCAAGCTGTTGCACCACAGCCTGAAATTTGTTCAAGAAGCCCGCCACGCGAGCTCCTTACTACATCTTTAGATTGAACAACTTCTTCATCAGATACACCTTATTTAAAACAGACGGTTTCTCATACAGCGCCTCTAAGGCTTCCATCAACTCCTTGGTGGTGATCGCATACGAGACGTTATAAGTCACATGCTGGTGAAGGTTGAGCCTGATGGTGGCAAGTGCTTTACGATCAAGCACCTTCCACTTATCATCGTTCATTTTCTCAGGTTTTACTGCCTCTCCTTGGAGGTGTAGGAAGAGATCCTTCTGGTACAAATAGCTTTTTATTTGTATTCTCTAATACCTAAAATTTTGGCCGCCGAATTTCTCAATTCGAAGCCTATTATCTTTAACTGTAGATCTCATGGCGAAAGATTACGTATTTCCTAAACCGTATTTGTGAATAGTAATAGTACTTATAAATAGTATCGTACTAGTGAATAGTATCAACTCATGAATAGTGTACAATGCCTTAAAAGAGTAAACAATAATCTAACATATTTTCTGATGTGGATGATCTACTTTTAGTGGCAGTCACAGAATATATGATAAGCAGATATATATACTCTAAGTCAGGCTCTGATACTAGTTGTTAGGATACACACCAACAAAAACGCCTCTAACGAAGACGCAATACATAAAATAAAGGCACAAAATCAATCACAGTACTCACAGATAAACGTGGTTCACTCCTTCGGAGCTATTCTGCGATGCAACAACGACACCCAATTCTTTTATATCCCAAAAAATTAATCAAAGAGAACACCCTCTCTTGATCAAGATACACTCCAAAAATTCTCACAAATTCTCTCTATGTTTTCTCTCATACTCTTTTATAAGAGGAGTTGTTTCTGGAATAAATTTTCTTAAAGAGTTTAGGTCCTATTTATAGTATTTGAGAAATACTATGTACTAATAAAATATTATTAGTAGGACCCGTCACTAATAATACTTTATTGGTGAGACCCACCACCCTTTTAGTTTCTTAATAAAACCGGCACCGAATTCTTCCTTTGTCTAAAAGAGTGGGCTGCTGACAAAAAAGGTGAACGGCTAACAAAATGTACAATACTATTCCAAATGAAAGGCATGATTCTCTATGTCGATGCTTCTACTACATCAAGTATGGGAAATAGAGTTTCAACTGTTCCTAAATAGTTTTGTTCGATGGACCCTGTTAAAAACACTTAGGTAATGTCATTGCCATGGATGTAGTAGGTTCTATCAACAATTCAGCGATCTTCAGTTCTGGCTGCAGTTTCTCTGGAAGGTCACAATACTAAAGAAAGTCTCATAACAGCTTTTAGATGTAGAAAATATACGGATGCAACTTGCCCAAAATGGTAAACCCTCTTGTGTCTGTGAGAGAGGTCTAAGTTTCAAAATCCTGATTATGAAAAAAATGAACAAAAAAAGCAGGATGAGAATGACATAAATTCACTCTAAATGCCCATTTGTATGACTATAAATACATGGAAAGACTAGACTGAAATCTAAAACTAAAAAGATTACGTTAGATGTGTGTTGTGGATCCCTCCTTGTTTAGAGAGTTCTGCCACAACAATTGCATGCGACGGTGCAGACCATGTGAAAGAAATGGAGATAAAATTTTATCAAAGATGTAGAACTATAGCTTTAGAACAGCCCGACTAGTTTTAAGGGCTATGTTGGTTTCTCATTTAAAGCTAGAGACTATAAAAGGCCAAGTACTTCATTTGTTGATGGCAGACCAAGCAAGAGAGAACAAGCAGAACAACAACTCAACTCACATAGAACTTGAGTGATAGAAAGAGAGAAAAAAAGAAAGTTGTTTGTGTTCCTTCTCCAGTGTATAAGAAATCCTCTTTTCTTCCCTGCTTGTTGCTAATGTACCACTAGCCAAGTGTCTAGAGAGGAAATTTGTGTAGCCATTATTTTTCATAGCGGAAGATTTTTCTATACTAGGCCCCGTAATTTTTACCTTCAGTTGAAGAGTTTTTCATGTTAAAAATATTGGTGTCTTGCTAATCATCTCGTGTGGTTACTTTACTATTATTTGCCTTATTAATCTATTTATCTATAGGTGAAAGAGAAAAGATTATTCAATTATCCTCGTATTTACCAACAACTGATACCAGAGTGTGGTAGATTTATTCCCTCTATGTAGATAAAATGGAGAGTACTAGTGCCAATAATACCATGATCATGCTTAATAATTTCAATTGGTTAATCTAGAAGTCCAAGATGGATGATATCATTTTTTTAAGTATTTGTATGATCTGATCGAAGGCAAGGCAAAACCGACAAGTAAGCTGGTGCAGACCGAAAGAAAGAAAAAAGAGAGGCAACTGGAATTATTAAATAATGGGTAGATGATAGCGTATTTCATCATATTTCTAATGAAACTAATGCCTACTCATTATGGAAAAAGTCTGAGTCTTTAATTCAGCCAAAGATAGCTATGAACAAGGCGTTCCTGATCAAAAGCCTTGCAAATCTGAAAGTATGAAGAAGGTAGCCCAATTGCAAAGCACCCAAACAAGTTCCAAAGCATCATGAACCAATTATCAACAATAAAAGTTACTTTTGACAAGGAAGTACAAGCCTTGCAATTGTTGTGATCAGTGTCGGACATCGCTACAATACCTTTATGGCAAGCATAAGCAATTTTGTTCTGAATGGCGTCATTTGATGAGTGTTGTTAGTGCAAGCTTGCTCAATAAAGAAACTAGAAGGAAGGTGTCAGGCTCGGAACATGCACAAGCCCTCATTATGGAAGATAGATGAAGAGGCAGGAGTAAAGTGCCACTGACTTTCTGCGAGAACTCTAGAAAGATATCAAAATCCAGAGGACCTGTGATGAAGTGCTATTACTATCACAAGGAAGGATACATCAAAAGAAACTGCAAGTAGTTGAAGGAGCAGAAGGGAGACAACCATCAGAAGAACGATGATGACAACACAATCGCCAGTGTAGATGGCGAAGTGGCTCTTCTCACTATTAGAGAAGAATGCTTTCACATTTGAGATGATGACACTGACTAGGTAGCTTCATACCATGCAACACCCAACAAGATGGATAACACTAGTCAAACAAGATTATCGAGATTGTGATATTTGTGTGTAGGCTGATGTTGGATGCATGATGACTTTGAAGGATGTGCAACACATTCTTGATTTGTGTCTCAATCTCATATCTGGATGTGCTTTGAACCAACTCGGCTACAAACACTACTTTGGCTAAGATGGAAATCCACCAAAGGATCTCTTATAGTTATCTAAGGGAAAGTATATGGCAAACTATATAGAACTTAACCGAAAATGTGCGGTGATAGCCTGAACATGATGGAGGACAACTCTTCTCCAAATCTCTAGCACAATAGGCTAGGTCACATGAGCGAGAAGGGCTTAAAATTTTTGGCAAGGAAGTGATTGATTTCCTTGGCCGAAGGTATTGCTCTATATCTATGTGATAAATGTTTATTTGTCAAACAACATTGAGTTTCATTCAGCAAATCTTTCTGTAGAATAGTTTTAATATATTAGATTTGGTTTACTCTGACATTTATAATCCCATCGAAGAAAAGTCTCTCAATGGCAATAAGTATTTTATCATATTTATTGATGATGTATTATGGGTGTATAACCTAAAAATGAAAGACCGGTTGTTCGAGTGTTTTTAGAAATTTCATGCCATGAAACTTTTGAAGTGGGTCCGCACAGACAATGGAGGCAAGTACACATCTAAGGATTTCAAAGGCTACTCCTCAAGACATAGTTTATTGCATGAAAAGATGTTACTAGTTACTCCACAAGGTAATGGCATAGCAGAGAGAATGAATTGCATCGAAGAGAAGTCTCTTAGTAATAAGAAGTATCTTGTCACTTTTATTGACGATGCCTCCAGAAAATTATGGGTGTGTTAACCTGAAAATAAAAGACCAAGTGTTCGAGTGTTTTCAAAAATTTCATGCCATGGTAGAGAGAGATCGGGAAGCTTTTGAATTGTGTCCACACAAACAATGGAGGCGAGTACACGTCCAAGAAATTCAAAGGTTATTGCTCAAGATAAGGTATATTGAAGATGATATCACGTACTTTGCAACACAATGACATAGCAGAGAGGATGAATCACACCATCATGCAGAGTCTGAAGCATGCTGAAGACGGTAAAACTTCCCAAGACATTCTGGGGAGAAGCAGTTTGCACTGCTTGATACTTGATCAGTCGATCTTCATCAGCTCCATTATCATTCGATATTCCGAAGAGAGTATGGATAAAGAAAAATGCGTTTTATTCTCATCTAAAGGTGCTTGGGGAAGGCATTTGCACATATTTCAAAGGAGCAAAGAACGAAGCTTGATGATAAGACGATTCCGTGCATCTTCATCGGCTATAGAGATGAAGAATTTGGATACAAGCTATAGGATCATCTAAGAAGAGAGTTATCAGAAGCAGATGTGTGGTCTTTCATGAAGGCCAAACCATTAACAAGAAGTCAAATGTTGAGGCTGATGGAGATTTTAAACCCATGTCGA
>NC_033798.1:73335113-73389976 GCF_001876935.1 Asparagus officinalis | reverse complement strand
ACAATATGAGGAGATGCGCGCGACAACATACAAGACATGCTAGAGATTGACAACAGTGACGAAACTGTGAGGGAGCAACGATGACGAAGGAGAAAGTAATGAACATGAAGATCTAGCTCCTCAAAAGGAAGCAAGACCTCAACTTCAAAGGTTCAAGAGAGTCAGTCAACCGTTAACAAGATACCCCTCTATAGAATACATTTTAGGAGTTTTCAGGAGGCTTAATTTCATAGAGACAAAGAGTATCGGATCTAGGTAATGCAAGTTGAGATGCATTTCTTGTATAAGACCAATACTTATGAGCTATTGAGACTTCCTAAGGGCAAAAGCGCACTGCAAAACAAGTGGGTCTTCAAACTAAAGACAAAGAAAAGACGCTAAAGTACAAAGTGCAATTGGTGGCCAAAGGCTTTTGATAGAAGAAACAAATTGATTTTGATAAGATTTTCCACAGTTGTGAAGATGACGCCTATCAGGATAGTTCTACGTCTAGCAGTGAGCCAAGATCTTGAGTTAGAGCAACTCAATGCTTCATAGCGACTTGAAGAAAAAATTTATAACTAGAGGGATTCAAAGGAAAAAAGGTAAGAAGGATATAGTTTGTAAGCTAAAGAAGAGCATTTACAAGCTCAAACAAGCACCACGCCAGTGGTACAAGAAACTTGACTCGTTATAGTGGGTCATTTATAATGGGTCATGGGTGCACACGTACGATTGCATATTCGTGAAACTTCATCATTCTTTTACTTTATGTTGATGATATGCTCTGAGTTGGACAGGATGCAAAGCTGATTTGAGCATTGAAGGAGGAATTATCTAAGTCTTTTGACATGAAGGTTTTAGGGCCAGCACGCCAGATATTAGGCGTGTAGCTTTTTGAGATAGGAAAGTAAAGAAGTTATGGCTATCTGCGTAAAAGTATATTAAATGTGTTCTTGAATGATTCAGCATGAAAGGTGCTAAGTTTGTTAGCATGCCTCTCACAAATACACTTTAAGCTTAGCAAGAGAGATTGTTCAACTACTGAAGAAACAATATGTACCATTCTCAGATGAAGTACATTGATGTAAGATACCACTATTTATGAGATGTAAAGGAAGAGAAGTAGATGCTACCACAGACGATCCATATCAACAAGAATCATGCCGATATGATGATGAAGGCTAGGAATAAGTTTTACATTTGCACGAAGCTAATAGGGATGGACCTCTCCACATAGTCGAGAGGGAGAGAATTGTTGCGGGTCCCTCTTTCTTTGGAAAGTTCTGCCACAATAATTGCATGGGATGGTGCAGCCCATGTGAAAGAAATGGAGATAAAATTTGTTAAAGATGGAGAGCTATAGGTCTAGGGTAGCGCACCTTGTTTTAAGCGGCTATATTGGTTTCTCATTTGAAGCCAAAGGCTATAAAAGGCCTAGCACTTCACTCGTTGAGTGATAGAGAGAACTTGAGTCACAAAGAACTTGAATGAGAGAGAGAGAAAAGTGAGAGAGAAAAAAGAAAGAAAGAGCCTTTTGTGTTTCTTCTCTGGTGTGGAATAAGTATATTAAATGTGTTCTTGAATGATTCAGCATGAAAGGTGCTAAGTTTGTTAGCATGCCTCTCACAAATACACTTTAAGCTTAGCAAGAGAGATTGTTCAACTACTGAAGAAACAATATGTACCATTCTCAGATGAAGTACATTGATGTAAGATACCACTATTTATGAGATGTAAAGGAAGAGAAGTAGATGCTACCACAGACGATCCATATCAACAAGAATCATGCCGATATGATGATGAAGGCTAGGAATAAGTTTTACCTTTGCACGAAGCTAATAGGGATGGACCTCTCCACATAGTCGAGAGGGAGAGAATTGTTGCGGGTCCCTCTTTCTTTGGAAAGTTCTGCCACAATAATTGCATGGGATGGTGCAGCCCATGTGAAAGAAATGGAGATAAAATTTGTCAAAGATGGAGAGCTATAGGTCTAGGGTAGCGCACCTTGTTTTAAGCGGCTATATTGATTTCTCATTTGAAGCCAAAGGCTATAAAAGGCCTAGCACTTCACTCGTTGAGTGATAGAGAGAACTTGAGTCACAAAGAACTTGAATGAGAGAGAGAGAAAAGTGAGAGAGAAAAAAGAAAGAAAGAGCCTTTTGTGTTTCTTCTCTGGTGTGGAATAAGTCTTCTTCTTCTCTGTTTGTTGTTGATGTACCAATTATTTTTTATAGTGGAAAATTTTTCTAGACTAGGTCTTATGATTTTTACCTTCGGTTGAAGGGTTTTCCACGTTAAGAATATTAGCGTCTTGCTGATTATTTCTTGTGGTCATTTTATTATTAGTTGCCTTATTAATCTATTTTATCTATAGAGGAACAGGAAAGGTCATTCAATTATTCCAGCTTTTCCCAACAAGATGGTGCAGCGAAACAAAATGAAATGTGACATGAAGTATGTTTCCACACAATTAGAAAGATAAAAGATCATATGCTGTTGTCTATCCTTTTGAATTCAGCTTGAAAAAACAAATTAAGTTCAAAGTACTTCATACTTAATCTGAAGAAAGCTGGTCAAAACAAATTGCCGACTCAACAGATACAAACTATCATAAGCATGAAAAAGGACTTCAAGGAAAGGGAATCATTTGAACCAACCTTAAACATTGAATTTCGCATTTTATCATATTCAAAACGTTTCAGATGAAGTTGCAGAACAGGTGGGAAATCCACAAATAGAACATTTTTCTTAGCATCCTGAAAATGGAATGAAACATGATTAAACAATAAGTAACAGTATAAGAAAATATCAACAAATTATAGCATGATAAGTATATATTTAAAGATTTCTCCATGAAGAGACTCTTAAGAATTTCCATTAAGCTGATAACAAGACAACTAACCTGCAAACCATACTGTGCTGCCTGATACTGGTCATCTCCTTCAAGACGCTCAACTTCGACATACTTATCAAATGAAGCATAAACGTCCTTACAATTTTTCACATCAAGTTGTAGGTCTATAAGAGATATAATCAAGCCTTTAGTGTATCAAACAGTAATAGTATAATACATGACTTCAACAGATATCATTGTACATCATCTTTCAGTATTACATACCATAAAAGGAGTCCATTCTGGTAGATTTATAGTCAACATTAATGCACTCGACGAAATTCATATGGTGACCTTCAAATAACTGCTTCATTGTCCCCTCAACTACAGTTCCCTGAGACAGAAGTACAAATCATTAGCTTGCATGACAAGCAATGATGCAAATCGCTATATGCAGATACCACACCTTCATCTTATCCTCCAATTTCTGACAAAGCACCCTGTTAAATTCTTGCACATCATGCTGCATAAATCGATCATACTCAACCCATCCAAAAGATTTTGTCAGCTCCTTAGTAGCAACGCTGCTATCACTATATTGAAGCTTGTAAAAAAGTCTTTGCAGGGCCAAAGGAATGCTTCCAGATGGTAGGTCATTCTCAGTTGTGGGCATAAGGTACACAGCCTGAAGAGGCAATCCACAAATAATTAAAACATAAGGAATACAGGAAGCAAAGAAAGTGTCAAACCCATGGGTCAGGGTCATGCCTTCCTAAAGTAAGGAATATGGTACAAAAATTGAATGAGAGAATCCATATAACACGTAGCTCCTTGATTCTTCAGACCAACATAACCTGTCTCTTTTTTTGAGTTGTAATTCCAGTAATCAACTGCCTTACGAACTGTAACCTCCGCTTCCAAAACACATGTATCATTCACAAGATATCCATTACTTGGATCAGAAAGATCAGATAAGGGCATAAACGATGTGAAACCCCAGTCACTTTCAAGTGCATTGAATTGATGTTGGGTGCCTGCAAAAGCAAACAAGCAACATGAATCACATCCCTCTATGCCAAGTGGCCAACTAACATACCAGACACTCGTAAGAGTTAAGACTTTCAAATGAACCAGTAAGTTTCTTTCAAGCATTAAGATGGAAAACAAAATCAGCATGCATCAAGAAATTATGCATAAACTTACTCTCAGCCTAAATACAGTAAATCTATGATACGTCACTTAGGACACATCCCAACAAAAAAACTGATGTGCCAGCACATTTGCACACAAGTCAGGTCTTATTTTCGTCCGAAGCTTACAAATTTTCAAATTGTTCTTTACCTCACATATTAAAATGAGTTTGTTGTGCCCCGTTTTGACAAATAACTACATCACAGATACATTTTACAAAGGTAGATTCTTTCATGTAAAAGTACTAAGAAAGCATTTTATTTGAGTCAAATATGGTGTGTCTAGAATTTGGACATATAGCTGTGTTTACAACCCCATGTATATGTCGGAGCATGGCACTTAAGTTCGTGTCCGTTAATTAATAATAATAAGAAAGAGAAATGATGATTTCTTTGGAGACAAAACAACTCAACTGTAGGATAGAAACTGGCCAAACATGAATGAAAATGAGTATATTTCGAGTTCTCATCCTGTCAGAACCATCCGCATGTGAGTGTATGGTTCTATGCCCTTTGATGGAAAATAGAGGGGCAAAATGGGAATTATCCCCTTTTATGTACGTGGCTCAGAACCTGATAGGATAATTAGTGTTAAGTTTCTAGACGTCTAATGCCAAGGTGTTGGCAATTTACTTATCACTGGATTCGGATGTTCTATTCTGAACCTTCAAGCAACAGGTGGAGTCGTCCATAGCCACTCTAAACACAGAAGTAAACTGAAATGCAGCCACCAACTCATGCATTGTTGCTGTTGGGAATTTAACGCCTAAACCCCTAATGCAACAGAAACGCAGTATAGAAAAAGTACACCAAGATTTACGAGGTTCGGCAACTGCCTACGTCCTCTGGAGCCACACAGATAATTTCTTATTAATCAAACAAGAAATTACAATTTAGGAGCAGATCTCAAAACTGAGATTTCTCAAATAAATACTGTAGCTACAGTGTTAATAATTAAAGGGTATGAACCCTTTCAATTCTCACTTGAGAATAAATACCCCACAATATAAACCCCTCTTTCTTTTCTATTTCTCTCTCTTCTTTAATCCCCCTCAAACACTGTTGAAGCTGGGGATAAATCAAAAATCGCAGCAGCGATTTAGGGCAGCCGCCAGAGAGAAAAGTCGGAGGAGGGGAAGAAATCAGCAGCAACAAACCCTAGGCTGGAGGGGGGTTTTATAGGAAGAGTTGATGGGCTGGCGACAGCCTGTCGCCAGCGACCGCTTCGACGCCAACTTCGAGCCGAACGCAGAGGTCGAACAAACGCCGAGGTCGAACGAACGCAGAGCTGAAAGGGGGAGGCGAACGCAGAGCTCGCGGGAGGCGAACGCAGAGTTCAGGGGGAGGCTCGAACGCAGAGCTGTGCTGCCGAAGATCGCCTGGACCTCGCCGCCTGTGGCTTCGCCTGCGACTGCCGGAGCTCGCCTGCGTCATCCTGGAGCTCGTCGGAGCTCCTCCGCCGCCGGAGGTTGGTATCCACCCCCAACCTAACAATCTCCCACTTGGAGACCAAACCAACGTCAACAGGCTATCTCATCAAGCTCCTGAAACCCCTAATGCAACAGAAACGCAGTATAGAAAAAGTACACCAAGATTTAACGAGGTTCGGCAACTGCCTACGTCCTCGGGAGCCACACAGATAATTTTCTTATTAATCAAATAAGAAATTACAATTTAGGAGCGTATCTCAAAACTGAGATTTCTCAGATAAACACTGTAGCTACAGTGTTAATAATCAAAGGGTATGAACCCTTTCAATTCTCAACTGAGAACAAATACCCCACAATTCAAAACCCCTAATTAATTCCCTCTCTCTCTTCTTAAATCCCCCCAACCTGCACTGTTGAACGCTGGGATAAATCACAAATCGCAGCAGCGATTTAGGGCAGCCGCCAGAGAGAAAAATCGGAGGTGAAGGGGGGAGATCAGCAACTTCAAAACCCTAGCCTGGCCAAAAGAAGGGGGGCGAACGCAGAGGTCGAAAGACGCAGAGCTCGAATGGGGGGTCGAACGCAGACTTCGAAGGGTGCGTTCGCCCAACTCTGCGTTCGCCGAAGTGTGCGTTCACCGAAGGATGGCGTTCGTCGTCTTCGCCTGCATCATCTCCGCCATTCTCGAGCTCGTCGGAGCTCCTCCGCCGTCGGTGATAACCGGAGCTCGCCTGCGGTTCGTCGCCCACGCACGCCTGCAACATCCATGAGCTCGCCGGAGCTCTTCGCCGGTGCAGAGGTTGGTATCCACCCCCAAATTAACAATCTCCCACTTGGAGACCAAACCGACGCCAACGGGCTATCTCATTAAGCTCCTCTCCTGTGTGGCTCCGCCCTCATCATCTTATGCATGAAGGCCAACTGAAGTTGCGCACAACTCCAGTTTCTGAACAGTCACCGTCTTTGTTAACATATCTGCCGGATTCTTACTCCCTAGAATCTTTTCCAGTTTTAACACGTCATCTTCCAACAGGGATCTGATGAAGTGATATCGAAGCGTAATATGCTTCGTTCTAGAATGAAATGCTGAATTCTTCGCCAAGTGTATCCCACTCTGGCTATCACTGTGCAAAACATTCTTCTCCTGTTTGAATCCCAGCTCTGTTAACAAACCCTGAAGCCATATCATCTCTTTACTGGCTTCCGTCACTGCAACGTACTCAGCTTCTGTAGTGGATAGGGTAACGATCTTCTGTACCTGTGACATCCAACTGACAGCTGTAGTTCCAACGGTGAATACATAGCCGGTGGTGCTTCTTCGGTGATCAACTTCGCCGCCAAAGTCTGCATCTACGTACCCTTGCACTTCTACCTCTCCCTTACCAAAGTGCAAACACTTCTGTGTGGTGCCTCGTAGATATCTCAGAATCCACTTGACCGTTTCCCAATGAGCTTTTCCTGAATTCGACATAAACCGGCTGACCACTCCCACTGCATGGCCAATATCTGGTCTCGTACAGACCATAACGTACATCAAACTTCCGATAGCTGAGGCGTAAGGAACCTGAGCCATACTTTCTTTCTCTTCTTCTGACTGAGGAGACTGATCCTTCGATAGACGAAAGTGGCTGGCCAAGGGTGTGCTCACAGGCTTGGCGTTGCCCATGTTAAATCTCTGCAAAACACGGTTGATGTACTCCGTCTGAGATAACTGTAAGAGACCTCTCTTCTTATCTCTCGTGATTTGCATTCCAAGGATCTTCTTCGCTGGACCCAAGTCCTTCATGTCAAACTCCTTTGACAGCTGCTGCTTCAAACTCTTGATATCTTTCATATCTGCTCCTGCAACCAACATATCATCAACATACAGCAGTAGGATGATATAGCTGGACTGATATCTTTTGAAGTAGCAACAGTGGTCGGCGTTGCACTTCTGGAAACCTTCCTTGTGCATGAAGCCGTCAAACTTCTTGTACCACTGTCTTGGGGCTTGTTTCAGGCCATACAAGCTCTTCTTGAGTCTGCACACCAGGTTCTTCTTCTTTTCTTCTGAGAAACCTTCTGGCTGGTGCATGTATATCTCCTCTTCTAGATCTCCGTGAAGAAACGCCGTCTTCACGTCTAACTGCTCGAGATGAAGATCTTCAATTGCTACAATACTCATCACGGTCCTGATAGTATTTAGCTTCACCACGGGAGCGAAAATATCGGTGTAGTCAATTCCTTCCTTCTGCTGGAAACCTTTGACAACCAATCGGGCTTTATATCTCCTGGAACCATCCTGCTCCTCTTTCACCCGGTACACCCATTTGTTGTGGAGTGCCTTCTTACCCGTGGGCAACTCAGCTAGTTCCCACGTCTGGTTTGATATGAGAGACTTCATCTCATCTTTCATTGCAAGCTCCCACTTGCTCGCATCTCCACACTGACAAGCTTCATCAAAGCTTTCAGGCTCCCCACCATCTGTCAACAACAGATAGTTCATGTATCTCCTGTTGGGTACAGGAGGACGAGAAGATCTTCTTAATATCGGAGCTGGTGCGTCGGGCTCCTGCGCACCATCTTGTCCAACAGGCTCTTCTTGCTGAGGACCCTCTGCATTGGGTTCTTCCGAGAGGTTACTCGGGACATCATCTGCATCTACAAATATTGACTCGCTCTCTGAGTTATCTGTCTTGTGCATGTCCTTGTACATCACCTTCTCGTTGAATATCACATCTCTGCTCCGGATCACCTTCTTGTTTTCGTTGTCCCAAATGCGGTAGCCGAACTCATCTTCACCATAGCCGATGAAAGTGTATTTCTTTGACTTGGGATCAAGCTTATTCCTGCCTTGATCACTAATATGCACGTAAGCTACACAACCAAAAACTTTAAGATGTGAGAGTTTTACCTCCTTTCCGCACCATACCTCTTCTGGTATTCTGTGCTCCAATGGAACCGATGGACCTCGGTTAATCAAGTAAGCTGCTGTATTGACCGCTTCTGTTCAGAACTGCTTCGGTAGGCCTGATTGTACTCGAATGCTTCTGGCTCTCTCCGTCAACGTTCGGTTCATCCGCTCAGCTACACCATTTTGCTGAGGCGTACCGGACACGGTTCTTTCCATTCTGATCCCGTGCTCATAGCAGAACTTCTTGAATCCGGTGTCTTCATATTCACCGCCATTATCGGTCCTGAGCTTCTTAATTCTCAGACCGGTCTCATTCTCGACCATAGCTTTCCATCTCCTGAAAGCTTCAAATACTTCTGACTTATGCTTCAGAAAGTAGACCCACACTTTCCGAGAGTGATCATTGATAAAAGTCACGAAGTAGTGTTTTCCACCAATGAACGCGGTGGTTGTTGGTCCCCACACATCTGAGTGAACGAGCTCTAGCTTCTGCTTCCTGGGGGTTCTGCACTTGTCTGAAAGCTGACTCTCTTCTGCTTTCCAAGTATACATTCTTCACACATATCCATCTCCACTGACTGCAGTCCTGGGAGTTTCCCCTTTGTGTGCATGATTTTCATCCCCTTTTCACTCATATGACCGAGTCTCTGGTGCCACAGCTTTGAAGTCTCATTGCCTGCTGCAACTGAGATCAAACCAATTGTCATTGCGCCCTTTGAGATCTTCCAATCATCTTCATGGAAGGTCGTGGTATATCCTTCGCCAGTCAACTGGCCTACGGATATTAAATTCTTTCTCAGGTCGGGAATATGTCTGACATCCTTCAGCTCCCATACTAACCCGTTCAACTTAATTTTCACCACGTCTTTGCCCACAATAGCACATGATTGATCATCACCAAGATATACGTATCCAAGATTTTCGGGGGTATACTTCTCGAAGAATTCTTTCTGAGAAGTAGCGTGGAACGACGCTCCTGAATCTAACACCCAAGATTCCTCCTTGCTCTCCAAAGAGCATATCAATGCGTCGTCTCCTCCTGAAGTGGAGGTGACATTCACCTCTGCCTTCGTCTCCTTCTCCTTTTGTGCACTCTTGCACTGATTCTTGTAATGCCCGGTCTTTCCACAATTCCAACACTCGATAGCCTTCGAGCTGTTGCTTGGATTCCTTGACTTGGACCTCCTGTCCTTTGATCTACCTCACTTCCTCATCAAACTCAATCTCAACTGAACTCAATTGGGTTGTAACCGTATTAAGTTCATTGAGGTGTTGTGCTACTGACGCGCCTTCCGCCATTTTCAGATTGAATAACCGCCGCATTAAATGAACTTTATTTGCGGCTGATGGCTTCTCATACATATTTGAGAGAGCTGCCATAAGACCCGTCGTGGTCTTCTCCTTCGCTATGTTGAACGCAACATTGCGAGTCAACGTCAATCTGATAACTCCGAGGGCTTGTCTATCTAGAAGGTTCCACTCTTCTTCCTTCATAGAATCCGGCTTTTTCCCCGATAGTGGTTGATACAGATTTTTCTGATACAGATAATCCTCTATCTGCATTTTTCAGAATCCGAAATCTGTTCCATCAAATTTCTCAAGTCTCAGCTTTCCTTCATCTGCGGCCATGACTCCCACTTGAATCTGACTTCCTCTAGATCGTTTCACGCTCTGATACCAGTTGTTGGGAATTTAACGCCTAAACCCCTAATGTAACAGAAACGTAGTATAGAAAAAATACACCAAGATTTACGAGGTTCGGTAACTGCCTACGTCCTCGGGAGCCACACAGATAATTTCTTATTAATCAAACAAGAAATTACAATTTAGGAGCAGATCTCAAAACTGAGATTTCTCAAATAAACACTGTAGCTACAGTGTTAATAATTAAAGGGTATGAACCCTTTCAATTCTCACTTGAGAATAAATACCCCACAATATAAACCCCTCTTTCTTTTCTATTTCTCTCTCTTAAATCCCCCTCAACTAAACTGTTGAAAGCTGGGGATTAATCATAAAATCGCAGCTGCGATTTGGGGGGGGTTTTCCGTCGCCGCCAGGGAAGAAGTCGGAGGGGGGGTTTATAGGGAGAGTTGATGGGCTGGCGACAGCCTGTCGCCAGCGACCGCTTCGACGCCAACTTTGAGCTGAACGCAGAGGTCGAACAAACGCCGAGGTCGAACGAACGCAGAGCTGAAAGGGGGAGGCGAACGCAGAGCTCGCGGGAGGCGAACGCAGAGTTCAGGGGGAGGCTCGAACGCAGAGCTGTGCTGCCGAAGATCGCCTGGACCTCGCCGCCTGTGGCTTCGCCTGCGACTGCCGGAGCTCGCCTGCGTCATTCTGGAGCTCGTCGGAGCTCCTCCGCCGTCGGAGGTGAGTTTGGTCTACACCCAAACTAACAATCTCCCACTTGGAGACCAAACCGACGCCGACGGGCTATCTCATCACGCTCCTCTCCTGTGTGGCTCCGCCTTCATCATCTATGCATGAAGGCCAACTGAAGTTGCGCACAACTCCAGTTTCTGAACTGTCACCGTCTTTGTTAACATGTCTGCTGGATTCTTACTTCCTGGAATCTTTTCCAGTTTCAACACGTCATCTTCCAACAGGGAAATTCTCACTTGAGAATAAATACCCCACAATATAAACCCCTCTTTCTTCTCTATTTCTCTCTCTTCTTTAATCCCCCTCAAACACTGTTGAAGCTGGGGATAAATCAAAAATCGCAGCAGCGATTTAGGGCAGCCGCCAGAGAGAAAAGTCGGAGGAGGGGAAGAAATCAGCGGCAACAAACCCTAGGCTGGAGGGGGGGTTTATAGAGAGAGTTGATGGGCTGGCAACAGCCTGTCGCCAGCGACCGCTTCGACGCCAACTTCGAGCCGAACGCAGAGGTCGAACAAACGCCGAGGTCGAACGAACGCAGAGCTGAAAGGGGGAGGCGAACGCAGAGCTCGCGGGAGGCGAACGCAGAGTTCAGGGGGAGGCTCGAACGCAGAGCTGTGCTGCCGAAGATCGCCTGGACCTCGCCGCCTGTGGCTTCGCCTGCGACTGCCGGAGCTCGCCTGCGTCATTCTGGAGCTCGTCGGAGCTCCTCCGCCGTCGGAGGTGAGTTTGGTCTACACCTAAACTAACAGTTGCACAAAAAGCGTAATAAATATTCATTGAGATAATCCTTAGCATCTGTAGTTGTATAATGGGCTTTCTCAAATACTAATCATGTGCATGACTCGTGCTCTGAAGTCTGAACAAACCTAATTAAGCTGGATAATAGCGGCTCTTCCAGACTAGTGTTAAGTCTCATTTTACAAATGACTTTATCATCCACAATAGGGTTAAATCTCATTTTACAAATGACTTTATCAGGGATTCTAGAGAAATTTACTCTTTATCGTCAAGAATACTAATCATCAGTTTATATTGTTATTAAATAGACATATGTGCACAATTCCCCACAAACATATGTCCAAATAACAACCACAAAGCATGGAATTAACGCCCAAAACTTAAATGCATAGCTTTTTGAGAGTCAATTTCCATGCCAGTTAAGACAGAAGCAAAATATACCAGCAAGAATTTCACAAGGACCAGCTCTATGGGGTTGCAGTACTACAAGGCAGGGATTGCAGATTTTCTAGGGAGAATTTGGCACTGAAATATGCTATCTGCTTTCAGAACCCAAACAATGAAGAATAATGGGAAGAGAAAGAGGAATTTAAAACAAGAGGAGGATAGGATAACAAGACAACCTCCATTTTAAACCAAAACACAATTCAATTCATCATCTTTTTCACCCTTTATACAATCAAGTCTAGATTTTATATAGCCATCATATGATTCTATGACTATGAGCATCTTGCAACCAACATCTAATTAAACATGAATCAGAGAGGAATTGTATGCTCTTGGATTCTTTAACTTGAAACATAATGTAAGCATGACCTTGCAAATCCATAAAAGATCTATCTAATAAAAGATATGCAATTAGTCCACTTTATTTAGTTGCACCAACTGGACTGCATGCCAGTAACACATAAACAAACATCGCAAATATGCTTTATACCTCATCCAATGTATCATATGTTGTAGATACAAGGTAGATGGCAGTTGTCTAGTTTCCTCCTCTATACAATCAGAGAATTTATAATTGAATGTTGTAACTGAAGCTTAAAGCTTGAACAACATTAAACGAATAAATCATGTTAATCTGCGTCCAGTGACTTTTAAGTTCAATGAAATCCATAATCATACTATTCAACGATAGATTATATCTTATGCCGTGTTTTGTGACTGAAGTCAGTGTGATCCATGAATGTCAATGCCCAAAAAGATTTACAGACTAAACTAAACTTAAGATTAAGGATTTTCTATTGAGGAATGGGCAGTAACCAAACTGTACCTTTCATTACAGAGTTGTTCTTGTTCGTTTGATTGACAACAGCCAAGCCGAATTGTGTGAGCCTGCTCCAACCATAAGGCAAGCTTGCTGAATCAGCAACATCCAGATACATAGACAAGTGATCCACATCATTTCCTTTGGGAAAAACTAGCAGTCGCCTGTTGATGCATGATGGGAAAAATATCACAACCAAAAATTTTCCCATCCATTACTAGAGATTGAAAGCAAGAGATCAGTATAATACCATTTGAAACTTCCCACAGAAAAAACATCAGAGTAGAGTTTCTTGGTGTTCAATCTCGTGAAATTATCAATTGTCCACGTGAATTTTCCCGTAGGAAGATCTTCTGCCTGCTGACTCTCGGCAGTTGCCTCAGGTTCAGGTTGAACAACTAAAAAGAAATATTCAGCAAAATAGAAATTGAACCCTAAACTACAGCTGACTTGAACTCCAAATAGATCACTTCAGAATAATAATTTTAGCATGAAAGTAAAATCATGAAAATCAATCCACTCAAACTGACAACCAACACTAGGAAGAGAAAATTAGTGAAAATTAAACCCTAACACACAAAATTCACGATAAAATACGGATACAACAAGTAACAAAGACAAAATCTGGGTATCGAAATAACCAAATCAAGAAATCAACAAACCGAACTTTACCTTGCATCGGCTGAGGCCCTTCAACCTGCTGCTCCGAGTGAGGCACCAACATCTCCTCGTCCTCCAGTCGCTGCCAAAACAACAACCACAGCTCAGATCCAAATCGAAACCCTAACAACAAAAATCGACCTCAATGAGCTCCGATCCGGCCTTAATCAAGAATCTCTAAACCCTATGAACCTCCAAAACCGTATCAAACTACTAAAAAAGCAACAAAAAATATCGGGAGAAACGAACCGAGCTAGGGTTTACAGTCGAGAGAGGAGATTACGTACTTCGGAAGGGGGTGGAGTCGTGATCGTCATGGGTCGGGGACAGAAGAGAAGAGTCTGAGAGAGCGGATCGGGGGTAACGAGAATCGAAGCGGCGAAGGACGGGAACGGAGGCGACGCCTCAAGAAACGAGAAGAGAAAATGGCGACCGGAGAAGACTGGGGGTTCTGTTTTGTACGGAGGTGTTTGGCTATTTATAGGGGTGGGGAAAAGGCGCTGAGTACGATGTCGTAGTGTGGATCAGCAGTAGTGGTGACAGTTGAGAAAAGCATGTGGCCGTTGGGAGCGGGTTGTGGTGTTCCTCTGTAACACGTTAAGAGAGGTGGGAGCATTGTAGGGTTGTGACACGTGGGAGGTGGATTGTCCAGGGGCAGACCCTGGCTCGCTCAGTTGTTTTCAGCGGTCCGAGATGGGCTGATTAGTTAGATATGCTTGGAGGGGCGGGCACTGGGCGGGGTGAGCCCACGAAAGCTCGGCCTGCAGTTAGGCCCAATTCGACTCGGTCCGATGCTTGATGGGTCAAATTTGCCCCGCTACTGTAGCAGGCCACAGCTAAGTGCTGGGTTAACCCATGCAGGCTAGTAATTCGCTCCCAATGTGGGCAGGATGGCCTACTTGTGGGGCCGCACAAATTAGACTTCCTTTTACTATACAAATTTTTTTATTGGTTTTTTGTATTTTCTTATCGTTTTTCAAGTAAAGGAGCAATTATTTGTTGACCATGTACGTGGGACTTGCTCTGAGCCATCTTAAATCTTTTTGTTTTGACAATATTTCTAAACATACAATTTTATTTAATTAAAAAAATTCCCCACTTCTTATAATAGTTAAATTGTTTAGTTTGTTAATTACATATAATTGGTAAGTGTTAAACGTTATCTAGAAAAGTATTTAAATTTAGAAAATTAGAAAGTGAAAAATGAAAATAAATGTGAGACAAGGGGTCGGCCTGTGGTATGGTCCGTCCCGCTTGTTCTCGTCCAAATAACTGGTTGGGTCTAGTTCTAGCCAGAGTCGGTACATTGATCCGCTACGAGCGACATGCCATTGGGCCGGCATGAGCTAGCCCATGGGACGAGCCCGGCACGTTCCGGTGCCCGCTCGTGCCTGTTTGGTAGAAATATATGCATGTGTACTGGATTCTACGCGCAAGTAATGATGGATCCAGAAAAACTTTATAAAGATAATACACTAACATTCAAATGGACTATATTCTCAACCTAAACAGGCTAAACTCAAAGAGGATGCAAATATTCTAAACATTATTATGGGGGAATGACCTGAAAAATCTAGAAAACCTAATATAAATCTCAATAAGCTTAGGAGCGCAACTCCCCCAAAGCTTATATGTCCGTCTGCCGCTGCGTACAAGTTCGATAGATTTATATATGTATAAAGTGTGCATATGCGTATATGCATGTATTGTGTATACAAAAGTATACTTCGTAGATCTGCGTCAACAGAGAAGAGAAGTGAAGCCACGCCGACTTATTGTTATTGATTCGTCGAGGCTCACTAATAAATTGTTTGGATTGGAGAAAAGGATAATCTATGCAAACTCGCACAATTAATACACAAAGAATGTTGAATATTGGAACAAAAACTTGATGGAGAGTTTTATACCTTATGCTTGTTAGCTATGTACGTTAATATTATCGAAACTTGTTTTCCTTCAATCAATGCCCAGAAAATTAAGTTTCTCCATGTTCACTTAAATGCATGTTATTATGCAATGGCAGATCTAGGAATTCTAGAAAGTGATATCACTATATAATATATAAAATAAAAAATTGCCTCTTAAGAGTTTTTATTTTTCAAAAAAGTACATAATAACATCATTGACACTATCAAACACATCTTTCTCAAAGTATGCCACTAAGCAATTATTAAGCTAATGTGGATAGTGGTTCAAGGATAATAAGCATAAACTAAGCTAATTACTAATTAATATATAGGTATAAAATATCATGTATACTGTAGTAGTAATGGGAGTTGGTATCAAGAATAGCTTCTATGTGAGTGATGGTAATATGGTTTTAGAGTCTTAACGGCTCTTATCTTGCTCTAAGTGGAAACAACTTTAGGTTTAAGTGGAAACAACTTTAGGTTTCAGCGCATAGCCAATTTCTTAGTCTGACACAGCGCAGAAGTAATAACCTCGGAATCCACCAAGGAGTGTTCTCTGAATCAAACAATCTCTGAATCCACGAATAACTTTGAATCCACGAAGAAAATAATGAAAGAGAAATTTTATTGATGAAAAGATATTCCTCTAAGGCTTACAATACTCTGTTTAAATAGAAAAAGAAACAAGACTTCTACCACGACTCAAACTTTACCAAAAATACAAATAACATAACTCTTCATAAAATGTCTCTTTAAGATTAGGGAAGTCAATCGGTCAAGTTTGGGAGCAAACCGGATTTGCTTCCTAAATAAAACAGATTCCTAAAATATTACCAAAAATAGTAAAAAAAACTTGCAAAAACGTCTCTCAATCCGGGGGAATTTGGCGAATTGGATGGAGGTAAACCAAACTTCGGTTGATTTGGTCGGCCCCGTCTCGAAAAAATACGCGATTTTCATATATAATTCATTCAATTCTGACTTGCAGTTTGAAAGATACGACCCGTTCTTCGTGGCAAGTTATTTCCTCGACCGGGTCCACGTTTGGGCTTGTGTCTGTCTCGTTTCTCCATAAACATGTCTTTCGTGTGTTCTACATCATAGTCTCACTTGGTATATGTTGGAAAAATTATCAAATAATAATATTATAACATGAAGTAAATCTGAAATTAAAATAAATAAGAGATAAGAAAAATCAGGCCTGACGGGAGCAGTCGTGTATTCACTATCCTAGAATATTGAGAACCCGCCTATCACCCTGGCGCAGATGGTTCCCTCCCCCTAGTGATAAAATCCCCCGGAAACAATCGGCCTCTGCATTCGGGCGAGAGTGCAGAGCTTCAGCTCAGATGAAGGAAGTTGCCCAAAAAATAAAACCAATACTATGAAGAAATAATATGAAGAGGAGAGAAGAGACTTGTTGTTTTTCTTGTTGTTTTTCCGAGAATATGAAAAGCTGCTTATATAGGGGTCTTAGAGAGCCGTTACAAATCCTAGCAATCAATACAGTAACGTACGTCATAATGTCGACCGTTACGCAATAAACCCATAATTAATACGGTAACGTTCGCTATAATTATATAGCCATTATGCATGTATTAATTGCCAAGGAAAATAAAATATGTAAAACATGTTAAATTTCCTTTTCTTTAATAAAATATCCAACAGTCCTCCCCCCAAAAGGCAATATTAACTAAAAACTCAGTAATCAATAATCAATAAATAAATCATAAAACAAATATAGGTTGGGCAACCTTACGTATCGTGAATTCCGGAGAAGTAGCTTTCGGCTTTGAACCTTTCCTTAGTGAGTTCATTGCCACCTGAGAGACATAATGGACTAAGCCTTGAATTAGGCCCCTTGAATCAGGTATTGATAAAAACACACACAATACATCTTCATCTATTGAGCAAAGCGGGTTGAGCGTTAAAGGCCATGCTCATAATAAACCGACTCATAAGAGTTTCTAGGGGTTAGCCCTGCCCCCCTCCCAACCGTGACCATCACGGTTCCTCTCACGTAGGTAAGTCCTCAAAGGATACTACAACTATTTATTTAATACCCCCACAATACACACGTTGGACTTATTAAGAGTAAAACTTAGCCTAGCTAGCTGTATTATAAAAGCATCATCATCATAGAGAAGGGGTAGTAGCACAAGCTACATAGTGATATATGAATATATCTGGGTCGATACTCTACACGAGTGTCACTAGTCCAGCTTGTTTCTACCATATTGAACCAACATTGGGACTATGTCTCCAAATAAGGGTTGGGTTGCCACTGTCAGTGACCTTATCTATGGGCTTAACCCCATCTCCCTCGATGAATCCAGAACCACACTCCTGGATAGACCCTTTGTCAAAGGGTCAACAAGATTCTTTTCACAGACTTTACAAAGTCTAGAATCACAACTTTGCCTAGCAGGCGTTGTATTTATTTGTCAAGTTCTTATTTTGTAATTAGTCCATCATATTGTTTGAAATTAACATTAGGTCATGGTCTATGATCATAAAAGATCATAGTCTATGTCTGAAGATGTAAACACATAGTGTTTGTGCAGATTAGGATTTGACCTTAATATCTGAACATTTCAAACTAATGTGGAACTAAAATTCTGCAGTTATGCATATGCACATACATGAATGAAATTAATAATAGATACATGCAGAGCATTCAAGAGAACAATATATTTCATACTTCATAATTCATATGCATAAATTTTTTTAAAATTCTTCTATTATAAGAGGTTACAAATTGGTTGCCTACAAAGGAGACATTTCAAATTTAAATCGGTTGCCTACAAATAAGATCTTCCAAATTTAAATTGGTTGTCTACAAAAAAGACCTTCCAAATTTATGTTGTCATTTTCTAGTACCACCTCTTATACAAATAATAATAATAATAATTGTACATACGTGCTTTAAATTTTACAAATGTATTCTTGCATAAAACCTCATAATTAATCATGTAACAAATGCAGGTTATCTAAAAGGACATATGAAGATTTATTGCAATATCCATCATAACGCAATAAAAGAGATGAACTTTACATTTGAAGATTTGAAATATAATCCACCATATAAAATAGAATTTTAAAAAATGCACCTCTTTGATTTAGTTCGCTCATATATTGATCATTTATCATTAGACAATATATGATGCAAGAAGCGTAATTAAATAAATGCATATGAATTTTTCTCATAATTCCGGTTCCCCTTATTCCTAACCAAAAACTCCTTAAGTGAAAAGATTAAAGTTTTACCCGGGTAGTTAGCCAGGTAAGGATAGTACTAGAGGTTGATCAAAGATCAAGTATGTACCTCGTTCCTTGCAGAGCGCGTTACGCAACCCCTAAACTTTGCCTTAGACACCAACTAATCCAAGAAAACTTGAATCGGTTCACTCAATGAGTTTTTGTTCCTTAATAGTATATAGATATTTTAAAATATTTCCTACAAGCATTTAATTTGCCAAGCAATTATACTGCAAACATATGTTGGATAAGGCCGAGGAGGGGTTTACCTATTGATGTTCGAACCTCATGATTTTCAAGTCTTGAGAGTAAAAACCCATCTGCTGCAAACAACTGCCACATAAGTTGCTGAACAAATTTGCATTCACTTTTACCACCTTATGTACTAAGGTTATTAGATGCATAAACACTCCAAAGTATGGAATTATTAATAATAGAAGGTACCATATTGATAGGTTAAAGAAATGAAAGCATTAAACCATGAAAAATTTTAAATACTTCAAAACATATATATATCCAGATTTTGTTCACTTGTCAAACCATGTATATGAGACTTTCAAGAATAAATATGTACACTGCTGCAAATTTCATAAGCATGTTTCATTGAACATTACAAATGCGTGCATATTTCAAATTATTTTCCAATTAAGGTCAACTATATATCTATATGAGCATCACTCAGATCTGACTTAATGAATGTACATGGCAGAAGCTAATGACCCAATAGATTATGTTCAAAACAAATCAAATTAGGAAACTGATTTGATCAAGAGTTCAAGAAACATGAGGTGAAATCAAAGATACGAACTTGAACATGGAGGTAAGAAAAATTATTCTATTATATACAACTGCAAAGGAGAGTGGAGCAACAATGGAAGCCATCCTTCAATTATTGCAAAGTTATAGCCAAGGCAATTGTACTTATAAAATTCAGTTATTATGCAATCATGACATTTCTAATGATATTTTTAGATATTTTTTGATAAGCATAGAAAACAAACTTCTGCTTCTAATAAGTTTCACGGGTCATATTATATAAATCTTCCTCATACAACAACAGAAAGATATACCAAGGTAGATTGACCTAAAAAGTGTTGATAAAAAGGTCGGTTAACAAGAAACTTACACGCTTTTGTAATTAATTACAGTTAGTTTTTAATTATAATCAAATAAAAGCAATTAAAGCAATTTAAACAATTAATTGCAATTAACCGTTAAAATTAATTGGCAGTTAATTAAATTAACAGAAACATTAACTACAAAATGTATTTATTTTCGCCATTGACCAAGCCAAGGTTAGGGTTTCACTTCTTGTCTTCTTCACTTCTATGCTTCTTTTGACAAAATTGTGAATTGATGTAGAAATTTTGATTTATCTGTAAGTTCTCAGTTCTCACTAGGGTTTAGGAAGTAGGGCTTTGTGGAATTAGGGTTTAAGAATTAGAGCTTTGTAAAATTAAAATTTAAATTGATTAGGGCCTAAATTGAAATTGAAATTGGAATTAGTTCTCACTAGATTTTATTGTTTAATTTCAAATTTCAATTTAAATATTTGATATATTTTAGTCCCTAACATGTTTTTTGGTAGGACTTCTTGATTAATTTATTTTTCTCGATATTTATTAGATTGTAGCAGATTCAGAATTAAATTTGGATATCATGCCTCCTCGAAAGTATATGTCTGGACATGATAAGCGGATAAAGAAACAAAAAATTGAAGAATTCAATCGATCTCAAGCGGGAGCACTTGAAAAATTTATTACTTGTAGTAGAAATATATATTCTAATTCAGTTCAAGATTCGGTGAATGTTGAAAATGAGCAACCTGAAAATCAAGAAAGCGATGATTTGGTTAATGAAAATTTGAATGAGAATAGAAATTCCATTGAAGAAGGTGAAGAACATGAAGATTCTAATGAGAATAGAAATTTGAATGAGAATAGCAATGTAAATGAACATGAAGAAAATGTAAATGAACATGAAGATTTGGTACAAGAAGAAAACCTTGAAAGAAGGCCTTCAAACATAAATGACCCAGGAAATTGGAAAAATATTGATCAAAGATTGAGAGACTTATTGGTTGAAAGAGGTCCCAAAAGAAATGATAATCTTGATTTTCCAAAAGATTCAGAAGGTAGACATTTCTCCTCAACACATTACATTCATAACTTATCCAATGGTGAATATCATGATAGAAAATGGCTTATCTATTCAAATTCTTTGGACAATGTTTTTTGTTTTTGTTGTAAGTTGTTCAAAAATGATGCAAACAAAATTCAATTGGCAAATGATGGAGTTAGAGACTGGAGAAATCTCAGTGCCAGACTTAAAAGTCATGAAACAAGTAGTGAACACATTGTTAACATGAAGAGTTGGATTGAATTAGAGATCAGATTACGACAAAATGCGACAATCGATAAAAGTGTTGAAGAACAAATCAACAAAGAACGAGAACATTGAAGAAAAGTACTATTGAGAGTAGTTGTTGTTGTGAAAACACTTGCTAAAAATAGTTTGGCATTTCCTGAAGGTAATGAGAAGCTTTATGAAGAAAATAATGGAAATTTTTTAAGTATAATAGAAATGATTGCCGAATTTGATCCAATAATGAAAGAGCACGTTCGTCGAATTCAGGAGAAAGAAATTCATTATCATTATCTTAGTCACAAAATTCAAAATGAATTTATTCTTCTAATAGCAGATGAGATCAAAAGTTTAATCATCCAAAAGATTAAAGAAGCAAAGTACTTTTCTGTTATTCTTGATTGTACTCCGGATGCAAGCCATGAAGAGCAAATGTCACTTATATTAAGATGCGTGAATATTTCAACAAGCCCAATAAAGATGGAGGAGTTCTTTTTAGGATTTTTAAAGGTGGAGATACATCAGGACGAGGACTTTTTGAAGAACTTGTAAATATTTTGCAAGAGCTTAAACTTGATATTGGTGATGTAAGAGGACAAGGGTATGATAATGGTTCTAATATGAAAGGAAAACATAAAGGTGTACAAAGAAGATTATTAGAGATAAATCCTAGAGCATTCTACACACCTTGTGGTTGTCATAGTCTTAACCTTGCACTTTGTGATATGGTAAACTCTTGTTCGCAAGCTTCATCTTTTTTCGGAGTGGTGCAGCGCATATATTCATTGTTTGCATCTTCTACAAAACGGTGGAAAGTTATTACAGATAATGTTAAATGTTTCACACTTAAGCCATCATCACAAATTCGTTGGGAAGATCAAGTTGAAAGTGTTAAAGCAATAAGATTCCAAGCTCCAGATATAAGAGATGCTTTGATTTACTTAGCAAGTTCTAGTGAAGATCCCAAGACAAAAAGTGATGCTGAGTGCTTAGCAACATATGAAATTGAGAATTTTGAGTTCTTACTTGGTATGGTTATTTGGTTTGATATTTTGAATGCTATTAACAAAATAAGTAAAATCATGCAATTAGAGGATATACAGATTGATGTTGCTATAGACCTTTTAAGAGGGCTCATTTCTTTTTTTGAAAGCTACAGAGAAAATGGATTTGAAGCAGCTATGGTTGAGGCTAAAGAAATTGCAGTTAGAATGAAAGTTGAACCCATTTTTCGTGAACGTCGCATCATTCGTAGAAAGAAACATTTTGATGAAAATGCTAGTAAAGAGATGGCAATGACAGCTGAAGAATCCTTTAGAGTCAATTACTTCATATATATCGTTGATCAAGCTCTTTCTTCACTCAAGAGTAGATTTGAACAGTTTCAACAGTATGATGAATCTTTTGGTTTCTTGTTTAATTTGGAGAGGTTGAAGTCTGCAGATAATGATAGTTTGAAGTGTTCATGTCTTAACCTTGAAGATCTCCTAAAGCATGACAAAAATTTTGATATTAATGGGACAAAATTATTTTCAGAACTCCAAATCTTAAGAGAAGCATTACCAAGAGGAACAAAAAAAGCAATTGAAGTATTGAATTTTATGGAAAGGCTAAATTGTTGTTTTCCAAATGCTTGGATTGCTTATAGAGTATTATTGACAATACCAGTTACAGTTGCATCGGCCGAGAGAAGCTTTTCAAAGTTGAAGCTCATCAAATCTTATCTACGGTCAACAATGTCACAAGAGAGATTGAATGGATTGGCTATGATATCTATCGAAAAAAATTTATTGGAGAAGCTTGATTGGAACATTTTAATTGATAATTTTACAGCTCAAAATGCAAGGCGATCCCATTTAATGTAGTATGAATTGTGTTATTTATAAAGCATCAAGAAGTTTTTTGATTTTAATATTAACACGATTATGTGCTTATTGTCTCATTTTAATAAAAAATATTTTACTATCTTATAAAAAATTTTGTGTATGGAATATTGTATATAGAGGCCCCTCATTTGAAAGCTTGATTAGGGCCCCGTGAAAAATTAAGAATATCGGGGCCGGCCCTGCTCATACATGCAAGCGAGCACAAGCGCACACACACATAAGTTCATCTCCATGCATACAACAACAGAAAGATATACCAAGGTAGATTGACCTAAAAAGTGTTGATAAAAAGGTCGGTTAACAAGAAACTTGCACGCTTTTGTAATTATTAATTACAGTTAGTTTTTAATTATAATCAAATAAAAGCAATTAAAGCAATTTAAACAATTAATTGTTAAAATTAATTAGCAGTTAATTAAATTAACAGAAACATTAACTACAAAATGTATTTATTTTTAATAATGAACAATAATGTTTTCAATAAAAATGAACAGTAACGGTTTTAAAATAAATGAACAGTGAAAGGTTTATTTTTTGGAATGAACGGTAACGGCTACAATTTTTTTTAAACTTTATAACAACAACAAATCAATAATACTAATAGATAAACAAATATATAATTAAAGCAATTATATATTTTTTGTGAACAGTAACTATAAAAAAATTTTCTGATATTTTTTCGTGTGAACGGCAAACTTTTGATGAACAGTAAATTTTAATTTTTTTCAAATTTAAAAATTAACAACTATGAATACTCAATCTTCTAGATTGTTGGAAAAATTATCAAATAATAAGATTATAGCATGAAGTAAATCCGAAATTAAAATAAATAAGAGATAAGAAGAATCAAGTCTGACGGGAGCAGTTATGTATTCACTACCCTATAATATTGAGAACCCGCCTATCGCCCTGACGCAGATGGTTCCCTCCCCCTAGCGGTAAAAGCCCCCGGAAATGGTCGGCCTCTGCACTCGGGCGAGAGTGCAGAGCTTCAGCTCAGATGAAGGAAGTTGTCAAAAAAATAAAACCAATACTATGAAGAAATAATATGAAGAGGAGAGAAGAGACTTGTTGTTTTTCTTGTTGGACTGCCGCTGATGAATATGGGTTTGGGATTCGTCTCAGTACCCATGTTCACCTGGAGGACTTCGTCTTTAGTTGGTGGTTCACGCTGTTCGAAGCGACTGTTCCACTGGGCATTAACATGGCGATCCCATGTTTCGTCGTAAAGTGGAAGTTGTTCGTCCTCCGCCATTCCGACGGGGTCTACTGTGGCCATATTGACCGTAAGACCATCGAACAGATCCTTTACGCTGACGTCGGAGTCCCAGGCCGAGGTTGTTGACGATTGATCCCCTGAACACGCGTAATCGGAATCAGCAATCAATACAGTAACGTACGCCATAATGTCGACCGTTACGCAATAAACCCGTAATTAATACGGTAATGTTCGCCATAATTATATAGCCATTATGAACGTATTAATTGCCGAGGAAAATAAAATATGTAAAACATGTTAAATTGCTTTTTATTTAATAGAATATCCAACAGTATACACAATAAATGGGTCACGCAAGTTCTACTGGGATTGCCTATAGCTTTATTGGGTAGGTTTCTTAGTGAGCTTTAAGTTGTAAGTGGGGATGGGTAATTTAGTTTGCGGAGCAGAGTGTTATCTCTTGACACCACTTTGCTCCGCATAGGCCCGCCGAAAGTTAGAAAATGTGTAAACTTTTAAAATATAAAGTGTCAGAAAGAAACTTTGATTACAAATTGCGTTAATTTTAGGGTATCAAAATGTCAAAAATAAATTTTGGGATATCGAAGTTATAAAAGGCACAAACTTTGGTGTACCAAAGTGTAAATAACTCTTATTTGTGTGATGTCTGGAAATATTCAACCACAAGATAGAAGAGAGAAGGAAGTAGCACAAACTTAAACATTAAAACAATTTTACGCAACCCAATTTTGATGTAATTATACGTCGACAAGGTTCACGTTTGACCAATTGACACCCTGAAAGTTGGTTCAAAAAAATAGCTATACGATCTTCCGAAAAGTGTTGTATTGAAGTACATGTTAGTTTATGCTATTGTAACATAGTATCCATATACTACAGATTTCTGGTAGAGTATAAATTTCTGTTTAGATCTCTCTTTTGCACATCTCCAGCAGAGTAGAATGTTGTGGTATTGACCTCCTCTGTCTTATTAATTTGGTAAGTGAGAGTTGACCTCAAGGCTAACTGTTTCTAAATATACCAAAGTTTTAAAAGTTGGAATGCAAAAAATCAAAGGATTTTTATTTTTAATTTTTTCTTGGAAAATATTTCTTAGCCGGGAGACCCTAGTGTCACCTTTACCTCTAGTGAGATACTATTCATTTTAGGAATAAAGTCTGTTCTAGCATTATCCCATTTATTATCGAGCTTAAATACAAAAGACATTTTACTGGAGATCACCTTGCAAGGTGATCAATTTAGTTTGTGATACGTTCAACTCGAGGCAAGTAATCTAGCCCAGAAAGATGAAGTAAGATACCAAAATTATTTCAGAGGTAATCTAATTTAAAGGCTGAATTGCTCAATATACAACCTAGCAGAATATAGAATCATTTATCTCAAAGACGATAGTATAATGCATCGCGAAGTGGGATCAAAGAGCCTACTTTGTTACCAAAGACAACGAGATGTTCTTGTGCTTTGTATTGTATAAGATAATCCGAAGAATCCTCCTCTTGAGCATGCAAAAGTCATTCACAAATTCTAGGAAATTTTCTTGTTTCTTATATATAGCTAAATTACTACAGTGGTATGTCTTTTTTTTTTATTAGCAAAACCCGATTGATATATTCAGAGCTACTTCTTTACCAGTAATGTATATTTATTGGCTCTGGGTCATTAAGGTATAAAAAGTCAGCATGCTTAACAAATAAGACTATCCGATCGTTGGCAACAAGATTTAAGCAGCAAATTTAGAGTTTTTTTTTTCATATATACCCCTCAGATATTCCATATTCATAAAAATTCAGGAGAATTGTTGAGAATAAACAAACCCAGAAGGTAAACAAGGATATTTTCAAGAGGATACTGGATAGAATAAAAAAGGACGATGATATTGTAATGAATAATTTTATCTTTGTACAATAATTTTATCGAGGTTCATCGTAATATATATTCTGCAGGATCATATTTGTAAACAAGTAGGGAAATCTTGGAGAGAGGAGTTTTAGCCAGGTTCGAGAACCATTCAGTGTGCAGACTACATGACTGGCAAAATTCTTGAGGACAGATGGAGAAAAGTTCATGAGCATTGTTGAGAATAGACGAATCCAGAAGGTAAATAAGAATACTTTCAAGAGGATACTGGATAGAAGTAAAAGAAGACAACGATATTGTAGTGAATAATTTTATTTAGTGTGACGCCCCCGGGTTCACACAAGGATACAATCTCAACTACAATAGTCAACTGGAAAGTACATAAGCTCTCTTGGCTCTCAAAATAAAATGCAAGTTTAATAATCAACTAAAAACAAAACTAAACATCTGTGGAGCACAAACTACTATAAATAACTGACGGCGACTATGCTGAAAGTCCGTCAACCTGCGACTCTCCGAAACTCTGTTTCGCTGCCCGAAAAGAAGGTGAAATCAACAGCGTCAAAGCGCTAGCAAGATCATCTCCATCCGCCCCCAAGGAAAGGGCTACTAAGTATGATGGAGGCTCTACCTATAAGTGCATAGTCTACCTAGATTATTTTACTCTGTACTATATGGAATTTATGTTTAAAAATTTACAACACAAGACTGATACGTCGAGCGAAATAATCCAAACAAGAAAACCCTCATGTATATACCATGTGTATCAAGTCGTAAATTTCTATATATAAATTCCAACTAAGAAATAATAAAAGAAAGCAATACGGAAAATACCACATCAACCATCTCCAAGAATATCATTCAAGTCCTCATACTACCCTTAGTAGGCAAAACAAATATCGATACACTATCCCGTGTAACTAAGTTGTGAAATACCTTCACAATAGGTCATACCAAGAGAATGTCAATAATCACCTACACTTAGGTTATCATTAAATTTATCAAATCGTCCTTCTCTGAAATTCTTCAACTCATCGCACCCCCATGCGGACCGATAAATAGGTATATCAACTCATCGCACCCCCATGCGGACCGATAAATAGGTATATCAATCTCTGCGAATAACCATGCGGACCGATAAATAGGTATATCAACATCAGCACATAACCATGTGGACCGATAAATAGGTTCAACGACCTCCGCGCACGCTCGTGTGGACCAAAAGTACAAAAAGGAGTGAAGTCCACCGTGGTCTCATTGCGGTTCTAACTAACACACTCAGAGTGTAGTCCATCCACGGTCTTATTGCAGGACCCAACTAACCCCACCCAACCGTTCGTAATTATAAACTATTTGTACGTACTCAATCTTCGTACGTATACCCCCAGTCGTTATTCGTAACGATTACAAACTATTTGTCTATCCCGAACAATGGATTTGTACGTACTCAATCTTCGTACGTATACCCCCAAAATATGAGTAAATTTTCACATATAACTTGCACTACACGCTCACACAACGAACCCACATGCAAGGAACCAAAATCACAAATTTGAACCTGATCAGTCGACCAATAGAAAACTTCGGTGGACTGATCGGGTTGTTCACAGAAATAATGCACACACGAGCCCGTCAATCGACTGATGACCTCCCGTCAGTGGACTAATGGCAACATCAGTCAACTGGACAGATCAAAATTTCACAGATTAGGGTTTTTGTTTGTTTTTCTTCAAAGCTCGGTTGTTTATTAACTTATATAAATAAAACTTGATTCAATACTCATGAATACTTAACCATAGGTTCGTTTAAACAATATTGTATCACATAGATGCATGAATCTAGGGTTTAACTTTCAAATTAACTAAATCTTGTTTATCTCGACAAATTAGTGCATATGAACCAAATTAAAGCATAAACTAATATGTTAAAACAACCCTAATGATCATGATCACGTATACTAATCAATTACAGAATTATTCTATTGTTTATCTCTCTGATTTAAGATTTAAACATCATAAATTAGATTCTAACATATTAGATTAACTTTAAGCTTGAGAATTATCATAATTAACACATAAAACTTAATTTTTAAACTAGGGAAAGGTTTGGACAGAGGTGATCTTGCCTTATCACATGCACAAACCTATGAAACGAATAGCAAACGATCCCTTGACGCCAAGTGCCGCAAATCTCGCCTTCTCCTTAATTTTCACCTCATGAAACTCTCCCAAGAACTCAAATTTTGGGCTAGGGTTTGAGAGAGGAGGAGAGGGGGTTGCTAGGGTTTGGAACACTGAAGAAAAGGTGTGTTTTCGTGACAAAAACATGTATATATAGGTAGGAACCTGAATACAAACAGCCCAAAACCCGAAACCCGAAACAGGAAACCAAGTCAGACTAGGAAGATAGTCTTCGGTATTTTTACTGTAACATTTTCGTCCAACCTCAAAATGAGGTGATTTAAGATGATTTGGAAAGATATTGAAGAGACCTACAACTTTTGTCTTTTGAGTTTTTCTAGATTCGAAGTTCATCGATGTGTAATTCATATATATACTTAACTGGTTATTTTTCCAGATTCGAATTGCATCGGTGTATAATGCATATATACTCTTAATTGATCTCAAAACAATTGTGAACAAAATCATTCATCCATAAATGATATTTATCATAATTAGAACTCATTTATCAATATATAAATCATACTATTCTTTCAAAATTAACGGGGTTTTACATTCACCCCCCCCCCCCCCCAAATTCTACAACTGTATCTTAGAGATTAATAATATGGGAAAAGTATGATGAGGGAATAATCCAGATAAGGAAACCATCCCATACACATTTCGTACCATTAATCCCCAGATATACATCATAAGCAATCATTTACACTTAACTATCAAGAATGCAAATACTTCCACTTAACCCCTAATTAACCGGAATTAGTATGTAGGACGAAAAATCCAAATAAGAAACCCCCCATATATATACCATGTATTCTGAGTGATTAGGAGCTAAGTGTCGATATCCTCACTCCAGCGTTAAATGTAAATATGGCTATATAAATAACATGAATCACAAACAAATCATAACTATTCATTTTACCTGCTCAAACAGGTGTCGGTAGTCGGGCGTATATCCTCCTCGCTCTCACAAGAAGCCTCCTCAGCTCCTTTCTGGCTCTACTTTTCTGGCTCTACTGGACATTCACTAAAGGAATCACCTTATTTCTAAGCTTCTTGTCATCTCTGGAAAGAATGCAAACAGTGACCTCAATGGTGGTCAAATCTGACTGAATCTCTAACTCTGGTGCATCAATCACCCTCTGTTGCTCCTTGTCGTGCAAATGCTTCTTAAGCATCGAAACATGAAAAACATCGTGTACACCCAACATCGATGCTGGAAGATCTAGCCTATATAATACAGCTCCAACATGGTCAACAATCCTGAATGGACCAACATACCTCGGGGCAAGCTTTCCTCGTCTGCCAAATCGCCGAACACCCTTCATTGGTGACACCTTTAGCATAATATAATCTCCAACTTGAAACTCTAAAGGTCGTCACCTCTAGTCTGCGTAGCTCCTTTGCCGACTCTAAGCGGCAAGAATACAATGTCTGATTAATGCTACCTTCTTTATAGTTTGCCTCACAAGTTATGGCCCAAGTATTAAGCAGTCATCCGGCTCTACGCAACAAATCGAGGATCTACAAGGCCTCCCATATAACGCCTCATATGTGTCAAATCTATCGTCGCTTGATAGCTATTATTGTAGGTGAACTCAATCAATGGAATATGATCCTCCCAGCTACCCTAGAAATCAATGACACATGCCCGTAACCTATCCTCCAACACCTGGTTAACTCTCTCCATTTGCCCATCTGTCTGCGGGTGGAATACACTGCTATAAGATAACTGACTACCGAACGAATTCTGGAAGCTCTTCCAGAAATGAGATGTGAAAACTGATCCACGATCTGACACAATCGTCTCCGGAACTCCATGCAAACAAACTATCCCCCGGATAAAAATCCTCGCATAAGTCTCTACAGTATAGATCATCTTCACTAGTAAGAAATACGCCAACTTCGCCAGCTGATCAACTATCACCCAAATGGAATCATTCCCCTTACTCGACCTCGGCAAGCCCACAATAAAATCCATAGAAATATCTGCCCACTTCCTCTCAGGAATTGGTATCTTATTGTTGTTCTTATCATGAATAGTAATTTTGATTTAGATGATAATTTGATAGGTTACACTTTCCTTAAATGGTTTGATAATCTATGCTTAATAAATCTAAGTTAAAATATGATAAAAAGAGAATAGTATATATTTTGTAATTGAAATTGGCTAATGGATTATATTCTAAAGTTCTTACCTCTTTTGAATCCTCCATCTTAACTTTCTTAAATTTTCTTTTCATTCTTGATTTTATTCATTCTTTTTTCTTGCCTTGTGATTTCATTTATTCTTTGATTCTTCTCTAAAATTCATTTTATTATCTCTTGCACATAAATCAAAACAATCACTCATCACAATCACACTTATTCTTTATTCCTAATTGTCATGTACAAAACATAAGAACCATTTCTAATAATCTCTTAAAATCACCTTCCTCGTAGGATCGATATTTTTTATACTATAACTTGATAAATTGTGCACTTATAATTTTGGTACATAATTATGCCGCACTAAGTTTTTGGCGCCGTTGCCGGGGAAGGTGCTAAAATAGGATTTTATTGATTTGATTCTTTAACTTGTGTATTTTTCTTGTGAAGGAACCGCTTGGAGCTTGAAAATCTTGGATTGAAGATCAAGAATTTGGAGCATTGCTTTCGGGTAAGTCTTCTTTCTAGTTTTTAGTTCCACCCTCTTTAGCTAGCTTCACAATTAGAGACAATTAGGATTTTTAAAAAAAAGATTTTATTTTTGCTGACCATAATAAAATTCATCTTTCATTTGGACATTAACTAACAAGATAATAAACTCAAACAATTTTCCTCCTTCTTACATTTGATTGTTGTTGACCATAATTAAAAAAAAAGATTTTTCTTTTTATCATCCTTTTTAGTCGCTCTTAATTTCTAGGGTTGCATTTCATATAGTGTAGGAATTCACCAAAGTGATTGTAGCACTTGATTTGGCACACACTTAAAACATTCTTAAGGGCAAAAACCCCAATCAAGATAATGTAAGGGATTTCATCACCCTTTCCTTAGCCCACAAATCACTAATTCCTCACATCACAAACCCAAGCCTTCTAAAACTTATTAGACGTTGGTCCCTAAAGATTCGAGCTCAATAAGGAACAAGAAATCCTTAAGTGAACGGTTTAAGTTTTCTCAGAATAGTTGATGTCTAAGGCAAGGTTTAGGGGTTGCGTAAAGCGCTCCGCAAGGAAAGAGGTACTTAATTGATCTTTGATCACCCTCTAGTACTATCCTTACCTGGCTAACTACCTGGGTAAAACTTTGATCTTTTCACTGTAGGAGTTTTTGGTTAGGAGCTGGTCTAGTTGAGTTAGGCTAAATCCTAGAGTTAGAGTTGATTGAAAAGTGATTGCCTTGATTTATTTTAGTTAGGATTTTTCTTTTTCTTTATCTTCTCATCTAAAAAAACTAATTTTCTTTCTTTCTTTCCTTTAAAAAAAAATTGTTTTGGTGTATGTAATTTTGGGTTCGGGATAATTTTCATCGCTTAATCCGTGTTGAACCAATCCAAGAAATGGCAAATTAACCAGTTCTTCAGGATATGTGTTACCCCACCAAAAATACAATTCCATCTTGCATAAGACTCCCAGAAGTAAATGGAGCAAATTTCAAGCTTAGACCGCATTTCATAAACATGCTTCCCAAATTCCTAGGTAATGAAACAGAAGATGCATATATATTTATCTTAGAATTTGAGGAAGTATGTATTATGATTAAAATGAGAGAATTAACCGAAGATGCAATTAAGCTCAGATATATTCCATTTGCCCTTAAGGACAAAGCTAAAAAATGGATGTACAGCTTACCGATAAATTCCATCTCAACTTGGGAGGAATTTTTCACCGTTTTTCTCAAGAAATTTTTCCCTATTCACAAAACGGTAAAGCTTAGGAACAACATTCAAAACTTTAAAATTATCCCAGGGGAGCCATTCTGGAAATACTTTGACCGATTTAAAGATCTTTTGATCCAATGTCCTCATCATGGTCTAGAAAAATGGTGATTGTGCCAAGTCATATATGAAGGATTGGACTATTCTTCAAAAACATCTTTAGAATCGATGTGTCAGGGAGATTTTATGAGGAAAAACGCAGATAAAGCTTGGGAATTTCTAGAGAGTTTATCCGAAAAACAATGTAGTGGGAAAACTGTGATAACAGAGTTTCATCTGTTCCCCAATCTAAGTCTAGTGGTCTTTCCCTGGAGTCAAACATTGCGTCTGAAGCAAAGATGGCGACGATTATGTGGAGGTTAGAAGCCTTAGAAGTTAAGGAACGAGCTCCGGTTCAAATCAATCATATTTCTACCCCGGGATGTCATAACTGTCAGTCTCCTACCCATGTTTCAGAGGAATGCCCTCTCCTAGGAAACAACCATGCTTTAGAACAGATGAACGCTACATTCTAGCGTTCCAGAAATGATCCATTTTCTCCAACCTACAATCCAGGTTGGAGAAATCATCCTAACTTTGCTTGGAACCAAGGAAACTCTCCCGAAAATCAAAACTTCATTGCCGCGTCAAACCCGTAATTCCCGAGGGGAAACGATGTCCTGTCCAATGCACCAAACAATTTTGCTAACCCATCTTTTCCAAACCAACATACTAATCCTCACCAGCCCTCAAATCAATCAAATTTTGATCATGACAAACGTTTAAGTGTCTTAGAAAAAGGTTTAGAGGCTATGATCAAAGCTTCTACACAAACTACCAACATGTTGACCCAATCATCCACCACTCTAAATTCATTTATGCAAACTACCAGCCAAGTGCTCAACTCGAACACTCAAACCATAGCCCGGTTAGAAACCCAACTTGGGCAACTAGCCGCTGCCGTGAGTGAGAGAGAAAAAGAAAAATTCCCTAGTCAACCTGTTGCAAACCCTAAAGACACTGGATCCAGTTCTAACAATCCAGCTCAACTGAATGCAATTCACACTCTGAGATTAGGAAAACAAATAGACAATCGGGTTAGAATGCCACCGGATCAAACCCCTTCTCCCATTCAAAACACTCCTTCCGATAAAGCAATTCCTTCCGATGACCAAAATACTAAACTTGAGATTGAGCCTGATCTAGATAGGTATAGGCCCGTTGCCCTCTTTCTAGATAGACTCAAACCTAGGAAAAACTCCCCGCATGTGGAGAAAATCCTAGAAACGTTTAAACAGGTCAAGATCAACATCCCTCTCCTAGATGCAATCGAACAAATTCCTTCTTATGCAAAGTTCTTGAAGGACTTATGCACTAAGAAAAAAAACCACCAATGTCCCCAAGAAAGTCTTCTTAGCTGCCAACCTCAGTAAATTTTTTTCAAAACCTATGCCGTTAAAATACAAAGACCATGGTTGTCCCACAATTCCATGCGTCATAGGTAACACTCACATTGATAAGGCACTTCTAGACTTGGGAGCCAGCGTCAACCTCCTTCCTTATTCGGTCTATCAACAGCTACGTGTAGGAGAACTTAAACCGATCAGATGCACTCTACAGTTAGCTGATAGATCTGTAAAAATTCCCAAAGGAGAGGTAGAGGATGTTCTGATCAAAGTTGGAGAGTTCATTTTCCCTGTTGATTTTATTGTCTTAGAAACGCAGCCCGTTTCTAATCTCAAAAGTCAAATCCCCGTCATTCTAGGAAGACCATTCTTAGCCACCTCAAATGCTTTGATAAATTGTAGAACCAGTCAAATGAAACTATCTTTTGGGAATATGACTGTTGATCTCAATATTTTCAACTTAGGGAGACAGCCTAGTGATCCATCTGATGAACCCATGGAAGTGAATTTCATTTAAGGAATATCCAGTGAACAACAAGAGGGAGAGTGTGAGTCTGATTCAAATGCATCTGATTTAATGATTGAGGAAATTTCTGATGACGAACTAGAGATAGAACCGCTGGTCAATCATGTTTTTGTTGTTGGTTGGCAACAAGAACCTTTGGAGATAGAACCCCGAGCCCAGTTGCGCCCATATGTGGAGGAACCCCCTAAGTTAGAGCTCAAACATCTACCCGAAAATCTAGAGTATGCCTACTTAGGGGAGAACGAGTCTTTACCAGTTATCATTTCTTCTGAGTTGACTGCCGGTCAAAAAGAAGCTCTCTTAGATGTTTTAAGAGAGAATAGAGAAGCCATTGGATGGACCATGGCTGATATCAAAGGGATTAGTCCAACCATTATTCAACACCGAATCCATTTGATAGATGATGTCAAACCTACTAGAGATGCTCAACGTAGGTTAAACCCAGTGATGAAAGAAGCCGTTAGGGAAGACATTCTGAAATGTCTCGATCATGGGATCATTTATCCCATTTCTGATAGTTCATGGGTGAGTCCAGTCCAAGTTGTTCCAAAGAAATCTGGGATCACCGTGATCCAAAATGAGGCTAATGAGCTGATCCCCACTCGAATCCAAACTGGATGGCGAGTCTGTATTGACTACAGAAAACTCAACTAAGCCACTCGGAAAGATCACTTCCCTCTTTCTTTCATTGACCAAATGTTAGAGCGTTTAGCAGGACACGAATTCTACTATTTCCTGGATGGATATTCAGGTTACAATCAAATCCTTATCGCTCCCGAAGATCAGGAGAAAACCACCTTCACTTGCCTGTATGGAACATTCGCATACCGACGCATGCCTTCTGGCTTGTGCAATGCACCGGCCACATTCTAACATTGCATGATCAGTATTTTTTCCGACATGGTAGAGCGATTTCTCAAAATTTTCATGGATGACTTTTCCATTTTTGGTGACACATTTTCCCAATGTTTGCGTCATCTTAAACTGGTCCTAGAACGGTGTAAGGAGAAAAATCTGACTCTTAATTGGGAGAAATGTCATTTCATGGACAAACAAGACATTGTCTTAGGACATGTAGTTTCCAATAGGGGAATCGAAGTGGACAAAGCTAAGGTAGATCTCATTTTCAATCTCCTTCCTCCCAAAACAGTTAAAGATGTCAGATCGTTTCTTGGTCATGCTGGTTTTTACCGACGTTTCATCAAGGATTTCAGCAAAATTGCTAGACCCTTGACCAATCTCTTAGCCAAGGATACCTTTCGAATATCTGAAAAAGGAGCTAACCACAGCTCCTATCATTCATGCACCGGACTGGACCTTACCATTCGAACTGATGTGTGATGCATCTGATTCTGCGATTGGTGCTATCTTAGGACAACGATTTGATGGAAACCCGCATGTGATCTACTATGCCAGTAGGACTCTGAATGATGCCCAGCAAAACTACTCTGTCACAGAGAAAGAGTTTTTAGCTGTAGTTTTTGTCTTAGAAAAATTCAGGTCCTACCTAATCGGTTCCTTAACCAAAGTTTTCACAGATCATGCCGCACTAAAGTATCTTTTGACCAAAAAAGATGCTAAAGCACGGCTCATTAGATGGATTCTCCTTCTTCAAGAGTTTGACATCCAAATTCTTGACAGAAGAGGAACAGAGAACCCCGTAGCAGATCACCTCTCTCGACTCCCAAATGCACCAACATCAACCGTCCCAATCAATGAACATTTTCCAGATGAACAACTCCTAGAAATCCAATCTGTTCCCTGGTTCGCTGACATTATGAACTACATAGTCATGAACCAGAACCCTTCTCATTGGTCCAAACAGGATAAATCCCATTTTCTCTCCCAAGTAAAATACTTTTACTGGGATGATCCATATCTGTTCAAATACTATCCTGATCAGATCTTTAGGAGGTGTGTTCTCACGGAAGAAACTAGGAGTGTTCTATCTTTTTGTCATGAGCAAGCCTGTGGGGGCCACTTTGGTCCTAGGAAAACAGCTAAAAAAGTTCTCCAATCTGGGCTGTATTGGCCCACTCTCTTTAAGGATTCATTCGAGTTTTGCAAAACCTATAACCGCTGTCAGCTGTTAGGGAAGGTCACTAGAAGAAATATGATGCCTCTACAACCCATCTTATCCGTTGAACTTTTTGATCTGTGGGGTATCGATTTTATGGGACCATTTCCAAATTCCTTTGGAAATGTCTATATTCTAGTAGCCGTTGAATACATGTCAAAATGGGTTGAGGTGGTAGTTTGCAAAACTAATGACAACAAGGTCGTTGTCAAGTTTTTGAAAGAGAACATTTTTGCCCGGTTTGGAGTACCTCGAGCGATCATCAGTGATAACGGTACATATTTCTGTAACCGTTCTTTCGAGGCTCTGATGAGGAAATATCCAATCACATGCAAATTGTCAACTCCTTATCACCCTCAAACCAGTGGACAAGTAGAGGTCACAAACAGGCAGATCAAACAAATCTTAGAAAAAACAGTTAACCATAACATAAATGATTGGTCTGTAAAATTGTGTGATGCTCTGTGGACGTATAGAACAGCTTTTAAGGCCAATTTAGGGATGTCACCATACAAATTAGTGTTTGGGAAAGCTTTCCACCTACCAGTGGAGTTGGAGCATCGAGCAATGTAGGCGATAAAACAGCTAAATTTTGACTCAGACTCGGCAAGTAAGAACAGATTGCTCCAAATAAATGAGTTGGAAGAAATCCGGAATGATGCATACATAAACTCAAAAATTTACAAAGAGAAAATAAAAATTTTTCATGACAAATCAATTTTGCGAAAAAATTTCTCTCCAGGACAGAAAGTTTTATTGTACAATTCAAAATTGTATCTTTTTTCGGGAAAATTAAGATCAAGATGGACAGGTTCATTTTTTGTTAAACAAGTTTTTCCACATGGAGTTGTCGAGATAGAAAATCCTAAAAATGGTAATATTTTTAAAATAAATGGTCAACATCTGAAACCATTTTTAGAATTTTCTATGCTCGGAGAGGAAGAGGTGTTGGTTCTTCATGAACCTCATTATCTATAAAAAAAAAAATTTGAATAAGTAACAAAAATAAAAAAATAAAAAAAAATTTCTCTTATTTGATTTCTTCATCCTCATACTAACAGTAATTGCAGATCCTTATCATCATTGTCAACCGAACAACTGTAAGTTCTCCAATTTTATCTGCTTTACTTTGTGCTTCAGCGAATTTGCATTGAGGACAATGCAAAATTTAGGTGTGGGGGTGAGAAATACATATTTTCCTCTTTATTTTACCTTTTTAGTTATATTTTTCTTTCTTTTTGTTAAAAAAAAATTATAAAAATATTGTCACTTGCCAAATTAATAGAGTTAAGTAATAATTGATCAAATTGATAGATTTTAAATTTTCTAATTCTTAGTTAGTGACATATTCAAGTTCACCTTTTATGATAACTCCAAATAAAATTCTTAAGAAATGATTTTTCAACTAGTATACTTTACTTAAGTCTTACCTTAGATTTTTAATTAAAAATAATGAAATTTTTGCATGCTTAACTTAGAGTTGAAAATATTTTTTCAAGTTATCTTAATTTACACAAATTTTTTTAAAAGACTATATATACTTACACATACATATATTAAAAAAAATATACTTAATGACCTAAGCCCAATTGGGTTGGGATTTATTGGCCCAAAACTCGTTAAATGGTCACTTAGAAAGCCCGTTAAAATAGAAAACAATCACCAAGAATTAGAGAGTGAAAAAAAAATATATATATAACACTAACCATTGTTTTTATATATATATTGTTGTTTTGTATATATGGTCTTGAAAAACAATTTTTGATCAAGAGACTTGAAAGTTATTTAAAACAAAGAGTTGGCATGTTCTTTTTAAAACTTTTTAATTAAATTTCTAAGATTTGACTTGGTTTTGTATTGCTATAATGAAAAAGATTTTCTAGGGGATTTACATTGGAGTTATATATAAAAACGTTTTCTTGATTATTAACTAACTTCAATTAGAATGTGTAAATATATTAAGTAAAATCTGTTGTTTACTGACTTATTTAACTTGGCAAGTTGACCGAATTTTGTGGGTATATTCACTGCAAAACCCTCACGAGACTACAACTCATCCACTAGGGTAACCTAGGGGTTTAAAGGCTTGTTGTATACGTTAAATATAACCGCAATTCCTGCGAAAGTGAGTTAGGATTTTCTTTTTATTTTTGCTAGAGGACTAGCAAAAGTTTAGGTGTGGGGGTATTTGTTAATCACATTTTATTATAATTTTATACCCTCATTATCTATTTTATATGAATAAATATACCATTAATAATTGTTGTTAGATTAGTTTACATATAAATGAATGGAAATATAAATAAATATTATTAAATATAAAAACCCCTCAAAATCTCTCTTCTTTATTTTTGTAGCATTTTAGAAGCACATTAAAGCAAAAAGCCATAAAAACCCCTCAAAATCTCTCTTCTTTATTTTTGTAGCATTTTAGAAGCACATTAAAGCAAAAAGCCAATAGAACCGGACTGCTGGACTTGGTTGTAGAGGCTTGGAATTTCAAAATCAAACGTGGACTTGGATGCAAATAGTTAGAATGAATTGGGCTTTTATGCAAAGAATTGAATTAATTCTCATGACCGGATGTGGCTGCAGTTTTTCACAAGAGAATCATGAAAGTGGGCCGGAGATTTGGATCAAATGAAATGAGTGGGCTTGGCTTGAATTGTTATTTTTTCTCAAGTAAATGAATGGACTGAGACTTGGCTTGGGCCGGTTGATTTTAGCTCACTCTTCAAGTGGACCGAATATGATGAGCTGCAGAACTCAAAGACTTGGCTTTTGATTTTTCAAAAGCAAATGAAAACCGGACAATGAAGCTGCTGCAGAGTTGGATTTTAATGAAGTGGGCCGGATTTCATTCTCTTTTTAAAAATCAAATGAAGACATGGACTGAACTTGAGATTAGATTTTGAAAATCATTTTATTGAATGGGCCGGACTTGCAATGTTCATTTTCTTCTTGGAAAATCAAATGAAGGTTGGGCTAGAGAAGAACAAAAAGCAAATTCAAAGATGGAGATTGTTGCTTGGGGCTCAAGACAAATCCAATGGCTCATATTCATTGAAGATTACTATAAATAGGGGTAGAGAGTGAGGGGTTAAGGGTGTGAAAAATTTTGTAACTCCTTTTGGAGAGGGGGGCTACTCTTAATTGAGAAGGCCTTCCAAAAATTGTAACTTTAGTTGTAATTAATAAAAATAATTTTTCTTCACTTTAAATTTGTTTTTTCTCCTCTTGTTGAATGATGGGGATGGAGATGAAGAGCAATTTGAAGTTTTGCATTTCTTTTCTCTTTTATTTCTTTTTAGTAATTTTTTTATTATTGCTTATTAGTTAGATTTAAATTCATGCTTGTAGTGTAGATTTACTTTCTTGTCTTTTTATTTCTTTTTGCACTTTAATTTGTAGAATAGATTTATTTTCTTGCATTTAATTTTTTGTAATATATTTTGTAGTTTAGATTTTTATTTTCTTTGTAGTTAGATTTATTTCTTGTTCATAGTTTAGATTTTTCTTTTATTTTTATTTTTGTAATTAGTTCTTTTTCTTGTTTTTATTTCTTAAAGATGTGAATTTAATTCTTGTAGGAAGTTTAGAATTATATGAAACTAGTATAATTTCCTTTATTTTATATGAATTATTCTCTTGCACTTAAAATGTTCATGTTTAGGATAATCAACTAGAGAACTAATCGGTAGAAGAAGAATTTGCTAATCTATGCTTATCTTAAATGGTTTGATAGGTTATGCTTATGAATTCTAGGATTGTTATCTTATTGTTGTTATTATCATGAATAGTAATTTTGACTTAGATAATAGTTTGATAGGTTACATTTTCCTTAAATAGTTTGATAATCTATGCTTAATAAATCTAAATTGAAATATGATAAAAAGAGAATAGTTTATATTTTGTAATTGAAATTGGCTAATGGATTATATTCTAAAGTTCTTACCTCTTTTGAATCCTCCATCTTAACTTTCTTAAATTTTCTTTTCATTCTTGGTTTATTTCTTGATTTTATTCATTCTTCTTTCTTGCCTTGTGATTTTATTTATTCTTTGATTCTTCTCTAAAATTCATTTTATTATCTCTTGCACATAAATCAAAACAATCACTCATCACAATCACACTTATTCTTTATTCCTAATTGTCATGCACAAAACATAAGAACCATTTCTAATAATCTCTTAAAATCACCTTCCTCGTGGGATCGATATTTTTTATACTATAACTTGATAAATTGTGCACTTGTAATTTTGGTACATAATTATGCCACATCAGGAAATTACAACACGAGCGTAGGTACGTCCAGCAAAATAATACAAACAAGGAAACCCTCATGTATATACCTTGTATCTCAAATTGTAAATCACTAAATACCAAACCCGAAGTCTAATATTGGAAACAATAAAGAAAAGAAAAGAAACACATCTCTACCGATAAACATAAACATGTCAAAGTTATAATAAGAGACATATCCAGCCTAGATAACTATCATGTCCTAGCCTCATATAATATGTCGTGTTCCAAACTCGGTTAAGAAACATACTCAAGGTTTAGCAATTATCCAACATAAGACTGAAATGGATTATTGTCCAACACGAGGACTTTGATGGATTATAGTCCAACACGAGGACTTTAATGGATTATAGTCCAACGCGAGGACTTTGATGGATTATAGTCCAACACGAGGACTATGTATATAAAACATAGAATGCAAATGTTAAAGAAAACATATTCTATTCTTGCACGTGTCTCAATGTACAGATCGAAGCTTGTGACAAATATCTCATCTTACATGTGTAGATGAAACCATCAATACTAAAATTAATACTCGATAAACGAGACGGCTCCTCGTACTCAAAATGATAAGCAGTACACTCGAATATATATATATATATATTTATTTTTGCGAAAATTCATCTAAAATTGAATTCATCAAACCCAAACAATATATTATCAATTCTAAACATATGAGACAGTGTAAAATTCGTATAAAACATGGAAAACGAAATATTGCATGTTAGATCTAACATTAAATCCCTAAACATGTATGATAGCATGTAATTGAAATAAAAACTTATATTTATATTCTTTAAATAAATTCCCAGATCTGGGTTTCATAAAAAACATTCGTTGGTGAGGATTTTGAAATCTTAAACACATGATTTTAACAACTACACTAATAAGAGCATCGATTTATACTTGAAAATACTTCTTAGGCTCAATAAACCTCATAAAAACATTAAGAAAAACTCTTAAAATGTGGGAAAAGGATTGGGCGAGATGCTACTCGCCTTAGGTGCGCTGAAGAATGATTCCCTTCGCTGCAAACTACAAGAAGCTGTTGAAATCCCCTGAAAATCTCCCAAAAACGCCCAAAAACAAACTAGGGTTTAGAGCGGGAAAGGAGGCTAGGGTTTCTCTGGGGAGAAATGATGAAAAGAGATGTTTTCGGGTGGAGGAGATTATATATGAACAGTAAAAACCCGACCCGCAACCCAAATAAACCCGAACTGCAAAAACCATAAAACCCCCGATGAGTCGACTCATGGTCAGTTATGAGTCGACACATGACTCATGGGTCGACTCATAAACTGATGAGTCAACTCAGCAGAAACTTTTGACAACGGGACTCGATATCGTGAGTCGACTCATGACAGTTATGGGTCGACTCAACCTGATGAGTTATGAGTCGACTCACGAGCTGAAAACTGGATTCTTCGAATCTGCTGCTCGCCGTCTCGTTCCACGCTTCCACTGCGCTGATTGATACCTCCATAAATTATCAAAATGTATGGGGTTTTACACCATAAACAGCTCAAATTGTACTCCATAGAGGTAATGCCTCCATGTCTTCGGTGCGAGGACCACTGCTGCTAACTCCAAGTCATATGTGGAATAGTTCTGCTCATGAGTCCTCAACTACCTCGAAATTTAAGCTACTACTCTCTGAGTCTGCATCAACACACATCCTAGACCCAATAATGATGCATCTGTATAGAAAACAAAAGTCCTATCACTGCTCGGAATGACCAACATCGGTGCTATAGTCAACTTAGTCTTCAATGTCTCAAATGCCTTCTGGCACTCTGGTCCCCAAAAAAATTTCACACCCTTCTTCATAAGGTGTGTCAGTAGGGTAGCATTCTTAGAGAAGTCATGGATGAATTTCCTGTAATCGTCGGCCAGACCTAAGAAGCTAAGAATCTCTGTAACGGTCTTTAGCGGCTCCCAATCAAGTACTACCTCTACCTTAGCTGGATCTACAGTAATGCCCTTCTTGCTGATAACATGGCCTAAAATCTGACCTCAGATAACCAAAGCTCGCACTTGTTCATGCTCAACCTCCGACCGTGAATAAATAAAGATGTTGTCGATAAACACGATCACAAACTAGTCCAAGTATGGACGGAAAACCTAGTTCATCAAATCCATGAATACCGCGGGTGCATTGGTTAACCCAAATAGCATGACAAGAAACTCAAAAGACCCATATCGAGTCAGAAAGGTGGTCTTAGGAATATCCATCTCCCGAACCCACAACTGATGATAACCAGAACGAAGATCAATCTTTTAGAAACACTGCGCTCCCTACAGCTAGTTGAATAAGTCATAAATCCTCGATAGTAGATATTTGTTCTGAATGGTGACCTTATTCAACTCACAATAATCTATACATAAACATATGCTACCATCCTTCTTCACGAAGAGGATCGGTGCTTCCCACGAAAAATAACTCCGACGAATAAAACCATGAGATAATAACTCATCTAACTGAATCTGTAGCTCCCTTATCTCGACAGGTGTCATACGATAAGGTGACCGGGATATCGACGCTGTGCCTATCTGTATCTTGATGCAAAACTCAACCTCTCTTACTTGAGGTAAACTAGGTATGTCCTGAAAGACATCCTGATACTCTGATACGACTCCGGTCTCACTCAAATCTGCACCCCGATCCCTCATCATCACCTCCTCGACATATGCCAGAAATAACTCCATATTCTGGTTACCCTATGAGGTTACTACTATCTACTCAAACTCATCTAATGCTCACAAGCTAACTGTCTTCGCAAAATAGTCTATACTAACGTGGTAAGAAGATAACCAATCCATACCAGGAATCACATCGAGCTCGAATATACACAAAACGAACAAATCGACTATGAACTTAGACTCATCTAAGCTGATAATGTATTTGTTAGACCCTAGAGGGGGTGTGATTAGGGTCTTATGCTAATCTAATCCGATTTTATGCCAATTTAAAACTAATTAATAAGATATACTTGCAAGATAGATATACAATATGATATGAGCAAGAATATGCAATATGAACAAAGAGATATATCCTAGCAATGAGATATACTATATGGTATATACAAGGATATATTTAAACTATCACAAGGGTGAAACAAACTAGTGGACAATATAAACAAGATGCAATAGGCTATAAGATGAACAATTATAAGTGCGCCAATGCAAACCAAACATGCTATATGTTCATGAGGTTCGGACCTTCCGTCCTACGTCCCCGCTTCCCACTCTCGAGGAGAATCCACTACATAACCCGGTTTGGAAGCCGAAACTTCTCTACACACTCGGTTTTCTAGCTAACCGAAAACTCTACACACTCGGTTATCAAGTCAACCGGCAACTCTCATAAATCCTCACAATGTACATACACAAGCTACAACCTCAAGTGTTGGTCCTTACGTATCGACTCCCTCAAGTGCTCGGAATTATCACCTCTCACTAGGCCACCGACGCCACTCTTCTTGGTATTGACTCCGTCCTCACCACACACTCCTCTCGGTGTATAAGTGTATTACAAAGTGATCTACACAATTAGGCACAATAACAAAGTGTTTGTTATCTAATACAAGGTGAGAACTCAATGTAAGCTCACAATCTAAGTCACACAATCCCACAACCTAATTATACAATATATGCAAATACAATAAGCTCAATGGTTGTGTGTGTAAACAAAGAGTAAATAAAATCAACTAAACTCAATATAAACACTAGCTTAATAAAATAGTAATTAAACAATATAAATGTAAAGCTAGATTGAGTTTAGGGAAACTTCTCTATAGATAACAAGAGAGAGGGAGAAGAGTGAATGCTCAAACACCAAGGATGATCTCCACTTGCTCTTGTGAAATTCTCTTCACAAACAAAACTCTTAAACACTCTTTTAAACAAACTAAAACAAAACTTTAAACCCTTGTTAAACTTATTTAAAACATTCTCTTGGATTCGATGAAGAGCTGAAGGCAATGGGGTATTTATACCCACTCAAAACTTCAGCAAAAAACCTAAGGAAAATACCAAAAACCCATAAACAAACAAATCAGAAAACTAGCCGTTACTATGCAACGGCTCTCTGATAAGTCGACTCATGAGTCGACTCATGAGTCGACTTATGAGTCGACTAATGAATCGCCTTATATGAGTTGACTCAGCAGAAGAAAAACCACAACTGCGTTGCATTTCGTGAGTCGGCTTATGAGTCGACTAATGAGTCGACTAGATATGCACAGACCTGAAGTGCACAGAAAAACTCAACTTTAAACTAGGTTTAAAAATATCAAATAAATTCAAAAAAATATAAAACTTTGAGAAATAATTATAGGCATTATAATACACATGCTACAAAAACTGGTTTTCTAAAAGAACCTCCAAAATGTAAAATATCATCATTTTGTAAAATAGTCCAAAACATGAAAATGTAAACACATGAGTTTTAACATTTTAGCTTAATCTTGTTTTGAAACATTACAAAATGAATATATAGACTTAATAGAAGATGTATATCATTATTGTTAAGTCCATATACCAAGAAAGTAATATTTTCACAAAAATACTTGTTTTGCAAACTTTCAAAACAACAAACATGATTTCATTGAACTAAATAAAATTGATATTGATGAAATCATATGTAAGCATATAAGCATGAAACAAAAATATATTTTCTAATTATATTCAATTGTTTCATATTTAAACATGAAAAACCAAAACAATAAATATGAAAGATGTAAATTCATATTTATATAAACTTGGAAACCAAAATATGTATGTATATATGAAACTATATATACATGGAAACCAAAGCTAAATTGTGTATATAGATCTTCATTATAGCTCAACTTGGTAAACTTGGATGAAGCTTGAACTTGGATCTTCAACTTGATAGCAATGCTTCATTGTACTATTCCACCAACCTCCATTTGATATGATCGTTATGGCGCAATCCATCCATCCTCCAACTTATTGTTTGTCTATAATAAATAACAAAACGTAAACACTAGACAAACAATATTAGATGTAAATTGTTTGTTAAATCATCATCAAAACAAGAAGGCCAGCAATCTCCCCTTTTTTTATGATGACAAACAATTTACAAAAAAAGATATATGCATGAATGGAAATAAATATATAAATTATAATTCACATGTATATAAACAAGGAAATATATACTCACAATATTTCTCCCTTTTTGATAACATCAAAAAGGGGAAAACAATAAGAAAGAAGAGAGCGAAAGCTCCCCCTATCAATTTGCATGAGTGAGTATAAAACAAGTATAGGGAATAGCCCTCCCCCCTATCAAAATGCCATATAGACTATATGAAATGAAAGCTAAGGCAAAAACATGTGAGTAAGCATAAATGAAAGATATGCTAAATATAACTCACATACAAACAAGACAATGAGAACACATATTAATATGTCATTTATGAAAGAAGTGTCTCATTACATAGTGTATAAAAATAGATTTATGAAAACAAAGGAATGAGGAAAACATGAGAACCATGAAAAAAGTTTTCAAGTGAAAACAAATTACTCAAATGAAGTCATAAATCAAGATTTGAGTCCACAAGCAATGTTTGATCAAAAAAGAAAATTTCCTTTGTATAACTTGATCAAACCACTCATAGAATACATTATAAGTCACGAATAGATGATCCATAAGCACAAACACATAAATATCATCATATAAGTGAAGTATAATAAATTCAAAGCAACAAATCAAAACACAATTTTTAAGAGAGGCAACAATATCAAGCTCTGGAGCTTGTTCCAACCCATATAATCATTTTAGCACCCGGTAAACATGATTTGGGAAATAAACACCCAATAAATCCGGGGGTTATATAAATACAAACCACTCAACAAAAATCAAAACTAATAATCATGAAAACAAAAGAGTTGATCAAAGAAAAATTGTTTTCATATAAAAAATTTTAAAACATAATTTTCAAAACCAAGAAAAATTAAAAATTAAAAAACATAATTCTTGGTTTTTAAAAAGATTTTAGCACCCAAGCATTCTTGGTGCCGGATTGGTTAGGGACATGACCCCTATTAATAAAGCTCAAAGTCTTAGGGTTATGAACCCTTTTGGGCACATTTGATGCACTAACCCGGTCATAACAATAATTACTCAAATGACCCTTTCGATTATAATTTATGCAATGAAAGAGACTCATTTTTTTTGTGGACCATATGCTCGTGCATGAGAATCATTTGCAAATAAAGATTGTCTTCTAGAAATATTTTGCAAATGAGAAACATTCTTAAACAATGGTCTATTTGGAACATATTACAACTTAGAAGCTTTTTACATATTAAAAAAAATTTAGCAAGATATCCAAACCTACCACAAATATCACATTTAAAGGCATATGGTCTACTAGAAGCATTTGGCAAATGAGATTTCTTTTTCAAATCAAAATAATATTCGGCCAAATGACCAAAACGACCACAAAGATCACACTTGAACACACTAGCATGCTTATGATGAACTTTGTGAGAATGAGCATGTGAATGTGTAAGTGTACAAGATGAAGAAGCTACATGAGATGCACAAGGAGCATTAGAATTCTTATGTTTGTGTGCATCATAGCAAAATTTAGATAAATGACCTTTTCGGCCGCAAATAGAGCATTTGTAAACTTTGCTATATATGTGTGCATAATGAGTGGATGATGACTTAGACTCGGCACATATATCCATAAGCCTCTTATGATTATTAATGCATGTTTTTAAAGTTGAATCTAAAGATGAAATGCGTTTATTCACAAGATTCAATTTTTCATTTTTAGGCACATATGCATTTTTATTAGAAGTAGAACATAAATAGTCATTTATAAAAGAAGCAGTATCATTTTGTATGTTCTCTACTTCTAACATGTCATTATTTTTTTCATAAGTCAAGTTAGTAATATCCAATTTTAAATTATTATTTTCCAAATTTAGCATATCATTATTTTCTTTAAAAGCATCATTCTCTTGAGAAATGATATCAAATTTGAAAGCTAACTTCTCATGATCGGATCTTAAACCTTCATGCTTGCTTTGTAAACCAATAAAATTTTTATGCAATTTGTTATAGACATGCAATAATTTTTTACTAGCACATGTGAGTTCATCAAAAGATAATTCATATTCGGATTCGGACTCGCTTACCACACTAGGGCTATCGTCTAGTGGCCGTGTGCATGAAAATGAAGCTCTACATGAACTAGAAGTGGAATCCTCCAAAGCTTGTCAGATCGCCTCCAAATTCTCTTGATGTGCTTCTATAAGTTTCCATAAAATGTAAGCACTATCAAAAGAATCAAGCTTGTTAGACATATATGAATCGAACGCATTATGTAAAAATTCTAACAAAAGCTTATTCATGGTAAACATACGATGATCATTTTTAAAAATTCTAACAAAAGCTTATTCATGGTAAACATACGATGATCATTTTTATTCCACTTGGATTTCTCCAAAGTGGGCACAATAAAGCTTATTCATGGTAAACATACGATGATCATTTTTATTCCACTTGGATTTCTCCAAAGTGGGCACAACATAAGCATCATCTATAATTTCCCATAAATTGAAGTGTCTAGATCGAACAAAAAGTTTAAATCTAACACACCAATAGGCATAAGAGAAATTATCTAATGTAGGAGCAATATTGATGACATAACCTAAACAAAGTGCACCGTGCATATCCATAATGTATATATAAACAAGCAAGATACAAAAAAATCAAAACAAGATTAGCACAAAAAGATAACTTGGATCTTTAACTCAAGGCGATTAGACCTTAAACCAAAGAGCACCAAGCTCTGATACCAATTGTTAGACCCTAGAGGGGGTGTGATTAGGTCTTATGCTAATCTAATCCGATTTTATGCCAATTTAAAACTAATTAATAAGATATACTTGCAAGATAGGTCTTATGCTAATCTAATCCGATTTTATGCCAATTTAAAACTAATTAATAAGATATACTTGCAAGATAGATATACAATATGATATGAGCAAGAATATGCAATATGAACAAAGAGATATATCCTAGCAATGTGATATACTATATGGTATATGCAAAGATATATTTAAACTATAACAAGGGTGAAACAAACTAGTGGACAATATAAACAAGATGCAATAGGATATAAGATGAACAATTATAAGTGCGCAAATGCAAACCAAACACGCTATATGTTCACGAGGTTCGGACCTTCCATCCTATGTCCCCGCTCCCCACTCTCGAGGAGAATCCACTACACAACCCGGTTTGGAAGCCAGAACTTCTCTACACACTCGGTTTTCTAGCTAACCGAAAACTCTACACACTCGGTTATCAAGTCAATCGACAACTCTCACAAATCCTCATAATGTACATACACAAGCTATAACCTCAAGTGTTGGTCCTCACGTATCGACTCCCTCAAGTGCTCGGAATTATCACCTCTCACTTGGTTACCGACGCCACTCCTCTTGGTATAGATTCCATCATCACCACACACTCCTCTCGATGTACAAGTGTATTACAAAGTGATCTACACAATTAGGCACAATAACAAAGTGTTTGTTCTCTAATACAAGGTGAGAACTCAATGTAAGCTCACAATCTAAGTCACACAATCCCATAACCTAATTATACAATGTATGCAAATACAATAAGCTTAATGGTTGTGTGTGTAAACAAAGAGTAAATAAAATGAACTAAACTCAATATAAACATTAGCTTAATAAAATGGTAATTAAACAATATAAATGTAAAGCTAGATTAAGTTTAGGAAAACTTCTCTATAGATAACAAGAGAGAGGGAGAAGAGTGAATGCTCAAACGCCAAGGATGATCTCCACTTGCTCTTGGGAAATTCTCTTCACAAACAAAACTCTTAAACACTCTTTTAAACAAACTAAAATAAATTTTAAACCCTTATTAAACTTGTTTAAAACATTCTCCTGGATTCGATGAAGAGCTGAAGGCAATGGGGTATTTATACCCACTCAAAACTTCAGCAAAAACCCTACGGAAAAGACCAAAAACTCATAAAGAAACAAATCAGAAAACTAGCTGTTACTGTGCAACGGCTCTTTGATAAGTTGACTTATGAGTCGACTCATGAGTCGACTTATGAGTCGACTAATGAGCCGCCTTATATGAGTCGACTCAGCAGAAGAAAAATCACAACTGCGCTGCATTTCGTGAGTCGACTTATGAGTCGACTCATGAGTCAACTAATGAGTCGACTAGACATGCACAGACCTGAAGTGCACAAAAAAACTCAACTTTAAACTGGGTTTAAAAATATCAAATAAATTCAGAAAAATATAAAACTTTAAGAAATGATTGTAGGCATGATAATACACATGTTACAAAAAAACTAGTTTTCTAAAAGAACCTCCCAAATATAAAATATCATCATTTTGCAAAATAATCTAAAACATAAAAATGTAAACACATGAGTTTTGACATTTTAGCTTAATCATGTTTCGAAACATTACAAAATGAATATATAGACTTAATAGAAGATGTATATCATTATTGTTAAGTCCATATACCAAGAAAGCAATATTTTCACAAAAATACTTGTTTTGTAAACTTTCAAAACAACAAACATGATTTCATTGAACTAAATAAAATTGATATTGATGAAATCGCATATAAACATGAAACAAAAATGTATTTTCTAATTATATTCAATTGTTTCATATTTAAACATGAAAAACTAAAACAATAAATATGAAAGATGTAAATTCATATTTATATAAACTTGGAAACCAAAATATGTATGTATATAAACAATAAATATGAAAGATGTAAATTCATATTTATATAAACTTGGAAACCAAAATATGTATGTATATATAAAACTATATATACATGGAAACCAAAGCTAAATTGTGTATATATATAACTATGTATATATAAAAACAAAGCTTGTGTTGCATATATATATAACTATATATATACAAGGAAACCAATATAATGCGTGTGTATATATGATTGAGCTTAAAGTACCAACACACATAATATAAACCTAAGCTACTGTTGCCCAAGCTTGATCTTGATCTCCATTATAGCTCAACTTGGTAAACTTGGATGAAGCTTAAACTTGGATCTTCAACTTGATAGCAAGACTTCACTCTACTATTCTGCCAACCTCCGTTTGATATGATCGTTATGGCGCAATCCATCCATCCTCCAACTTATTGTTTGTCTATAATAAATAACAAAACACAAACACTAGACAAACAATATTAGATGTAAATTGTTTGTTAAATCATCATCAAAACAAGAAAGCCAGTAGTATCTCCTACAAATACTCTCTAAGAGGGATGCCTCTCCCAAAGGAGTAGAAACTGTCAAAGAAATATCTAGGGAATGTGTAACTAACTAAAGACTATCCATGATAGCAAAAATAGATAAAAGGAATGCGAAGCTCCTATACCAAAAAGATACGAGTTGGAAAGGAGTTCACCAAGAACGCATCTTCCACTATGGTTCTATTCGCATCATGATTACTTGGTACATTGCAAAAACTTGACCGAACGCTGTGGTCTGCTGCACTGAAGGCTCTGCAATATATGAAACTATCTAACTCTAAGGTAACTCCCGAATAGCATGCATCTGATCCTCGATCCTTGAAGTCAATGGTAGTGACTCAAATTTCCGATGTTGGCCATACCCGCGGCCCTGTGGCTGCTGACTCAGGCCTCTGCTCTGCTGGTAACTTGTGACAATCTCTCGTCCTATGTCTAATCTTGTTGTAGTTATAACACGTACCCTGAATCTTACGCTACCTCCGCGCTCTTCGTTCCTACTGCGATTTTTGACCCTTGCTCTGTCGACTTCCCGTTAATGCACCACGACACTCTGTAGCTCTATGATCGAATTTGTGACAGTGAAAACATGCACCTACAAATCTGCACTGCTTTGAAGCTGTTTGATCCTGTTGTCCCTTCGGACTAGAACTATACTATTGTTGCTGATCACTTAGCTGAGATTCACTCTGCTGTTGAGGTCCTCCAGGTCCTGTGAATGTTCTCTTGTTCTTGCTCTTATCTCCAAACCATTCTGTCTTAAGGCTTCCTTCTTGCCTTGCGGCTCGGATAGTAGATGGGGTTGGCGTAACTCCTGATGACACCTTTGTAATAGATACTGCGGGTGCGACTGGTGGTAGAACTTCAGATGATGATATTACTGGCGAAATATTGTTGGTCGTTTGCCCCTCTAGGGCTGTTATTCTAGCTACAATTGACGGTATGATATCAATCAAGTGCTGTGGAGCCTACTACGGCTAAGGCTCTGAATCAGCTTGCCTTGCTTATCCTGACATCTATAATTTCAGGATTAGAGCTTATAAGACACAGTAAATAAGATCTCAAGCATATATAACATAACATATAGCAATAGGAAAGTCATATAACATATTTTTCTCGCAAATACTTTTCAATCAAAGTAAGGTACGTAGTCATAAAAAATCGTAATTTTTGAGATATATGTATATAACGTCCTCACTCATTCTAGGAATTCCTAACGGACTCTATACATGAATCCTTGGAAACTCTATCCTACTTCCACAACTTGATACAGGATGATCCTAAGGATGTTGCAACAAGAGCTTTGATACCAACTGTGATGCCCCCGGACTCACACAAGACTACAGTTCAAGGTGAAACCAAGGATGTCAAACCTACCATGCACTCATACTATGCAACGACATGTTTCACCATCACAGAAATATCTCTCCAGTAGAATCAAATAAGATAATACAGGTACAAGATGATATAAAAGAGATAAAGAAAGGAAATAGAATAAAGAAATAAATGATAAATCTCTAGATAATCAGGTCTCAATGGACATAAAAGAAACTATGTCCCACAATCTGATACAAATAATCCAAAAATCTCAACTACAAGAGTCAACTGGAAAGTACATAAGCTCTCTTAGCAATCAAAATGAAATGCAAGTCTAATAATCAACTAAAAAAAAATAAACATCTGTGGAGCACAAACTACTATAAACAACTGATGGTGACTATGCTGAAAGTCCGTCAACCTGCGACTCTCTGAAACTCTGCTCTGCTGCCTGAAAAGAAGTGAAATCAACAGCGTCAAAGCGCTAGCAAGATCATCTCCATCCGCCCCTAGGGGAAAGGCTACTAAGTATGATGGAGGCTCTACCTATAAGTGCATAGTCTACCTAGATTATTTTACCCTGTACTATATGGAATTTATGTTTAGAAATTTACAACACAAGACTGATACGTTAAGCGAAATAATCCAAACAAGAAAACCCTCATGTATAGACCATGTGTCTCAAGTCATAAATTTCTATATATAAATTCCAACTAAGAAATAATAAAATAAAGCAATATGGAAAATACCACATCAACCATCTCTGAGAATATCATTCAAGTTCTCATACTACCCTTAATAGGCAAAATAGATATAGATATACTATCCCGTGTAACTAAGTTGTGAAATACCTTTACAATAGGTCATACCAAGAGAATGTCAATAATCACCTACACTTAGGTTATCATCAAATTTATCAAATTTTCCTTCTCTAGAATTCTTAAACTCATCGCACCCCTGTGCGGACCGATAAATAGGTATATCAACTCATTGTAAACCCGTGTGGATCGATAAATAGGTATATCAACCTCTGCGAATAACCATGCAGGCCGATAAATAGGTATATCAACATCTACGCATAACCATGCGGACCGATAAATAGGTTCAACGACCTCTGCGCACGCTGGTGCAGACCAAAAGTACATAAAGGAGTAAAGTCCATCGCGGTCTCATTGCGGTCCTAACTAACACACTCAGAGTGTAGTCCATCCGCGGTCTCATTGCAGGACCCAACTAACCCCACCCAATCGTTCGTAATTATAATGAACTATAATAGTCGTTACTCGTAACGATTACAAACTATTTGTCTATCCCGAGCAATGGATTTGTACGTGCTCAATCTCCATACGTACCCCCCAAAATATGGGTAAATATCCACATATAACTTGCACTACACGCTCGCACAACGAACCCATGTGCAAGGAACCAAAATCACAAATTTGAACCTGATCAGTCGACTGATAGAAAGCTTCGGTCGACTGATCGGGTCATTCACAGAAATAATGCACACATGAGCCCGTCAATCGATTGATGATTGCCATCAGTCGACTGATGACCTCCCGTCAGTTGATTGATGGCAACATCAGTCGACTGAACAGATCAAAATTTCATAGATTAGGGTTTTTGCTTGTTTTTCTTCAAAGCTCGGTGTTTATTAACTTATATGAATAAAACTAAACTCAATACTCATGAATACTTAACCATAGATTCGTTTAAACAATATGTTATCACATAGATGCATGAATCTAGGGTTTAGCATTCAAATTAACTAAATCTTGTTTATCTCGACAAATTAGTGCATATGAACCAAATTAAAGCATAAACTAATATGTTAAAACAACTCTAATGATTATGATCATTTATACTAATCAATTACAGAATTATTCTACTGTTTATCACTCTGATTTAAGATTTAAACATCATAAATTAGATTCTAACACATTAGATTAACTTTAAGCTTGAGAATTATCATAATTAACACATAAAACTTGATTTTTAAACTAGGAAAACGTTTGGACAGAGGTGATCTTGCCTTATCACATGCACAACCCTCTGAAACAAATAGCAAACGATCCCTCGATGCCAAACGCCGCAAATTCCATCTTCTCCTCGCTTTTCGCCTCATGAAACTCTCCCAATAACTCAAATTTTAGGCTAGGGTTTGAGAGAGGAGGAGAGGGGGTTGCTAGGGTTTGGAACACTGAAGAAAATGTGTATTTTTCGTGACAAAAACATGTATATATAGTTAGGAACCCGATTACAAACAGCCCAAAACCCGAAACCCGAAACAGGAAACCAAGTCAGATTGGGAAGATAATCTTTGGTATTTTAGCTGTAACGTTTTCGTCCGACCTCGGAATGAGATGATTTAAGATGCGTTGAAAAGATATTGAAGAGACCTACAACTTTTATTTTTTTTATTTTTCCAAATTCTAATTACATCGGTGTGTAATGCATATATACTCTTAACTGGTCATTTTTTCAGATTCGAATTGCATCAGTGTATAATGTATATATACTCTTAATTGATCTCAAATCAATTGTGAACAAAATCATTCATCTATAAATGATATTTATCATAATTAGAACTCATTTATCAATATATAAATCATACTATTCTTTCAAAATTCACGGGGTTTTACATTTAGGTATAATCTAATTTGGAGATAAATTACTTTATTAGTGTTTAAATAGTAACATTTTTGCCTGTAAAATTGTTACAAAAGCTGAAAGATGACAAGGAGATTAACTACAGAAGTATGGTTCTATTATGTCACTAATTTACCTAAGTAAAAATTCTCCTCTTAGAGTCGACATGTGTTCCATATTAGCATTAATTATTAGATCAGCCAGGCCCTAGCCAGGGCGGCTCAGGTTACGTGGGCATTCAACCCTTCCCGAGCGAGGCCAAGTCGAGACGAGCTCTCACCCAACCTCATCA
>NC_033798.1:73254356-73335092 GCF_001876935.1 Asparagus officinalis | reverse complement strand
AGAACCAAGTTGATAACTTGCGAGGCCGACAAAAAAGGAGGCATTTGTTGTCCCACTCCTAAAGCCGAATTGAGAGGTGGTTCGACCTCCAACTCCACGCCATCAACTATTCACCATCATCATTGCTAGGGCCACAAGTCTCCATGACTCATCACCCTCCGTACTTCTTCAATCACCATCACATCATGTCAATGGTGACTCATCGCATATGCAGTCAGACACCTGTAAAGCTATTTGCCAATTCAGCTGTCTGTCTGGGCTAAGCCAGAGTTATGCTTTTACCCCTCTCAGCTGGGTATATATATGAGCTCATTGCCCACTGACAGAGAGAGGCCTTTAGGCCCCCTCGGAGCCACATGTATGCCCTTTCTGGCTAATTAATTTTACCATTTTAGAATTTATTCAGTTCATTGGTTCCCTCACTCAAGCTCTATAATAGTTTGATCATCAGAGAAATTACCGAAGAACCTAACTCCGGTCCTCTAATGTGTTCATTCCACAACTCTCTTATCTTAAAACATAGGATCAGTAGCGTGAGGGGATGAGGGGACCCACATCGTCTGTTTCAACCCGAAGCCCCATTGGGTTCATCTACTAATCTTGCTATTGAGTCTCAGGACATCAACAGGTTTCATCTACTTAGTGTTCTGGTAAATTTTATTTGTGATATACTCAAGTATGGGTGTAGGAACTAAATTTTATTGAAGAAAAGAAATTGAATGAGGATAACTGATAGCTGATTCTAAGCTTGATCATAGCCCATTAATCTTTCCCTGTAAATTAGCCAACATGCCTATATTTCAGATCCTACATAATAGCAAATGTGCTGGCTGATTAGAGCTTAAATCATGGGACTTATTTCCATTTATAATATATCACATCTGTATATATATATATTGATGTTATGAATCGATACAAAATATAGAAAAGAAAACCATATTCTTTTCAATATTGTTTGTTTCTTTTCTTTTTGGTATCAGAGCCATACAAGAGCACGCTAAACCTTCTCTTGTTCAACCATGTCTTCCCAAAACACATATCCCTTTCCCTCCAATATCAACATCGCTAATTTTGTCACACTCAAACTCAATGAAAATAATTATTTATTGTGGGAAACACAAGTAATGTCTCTGGTTGAATCTCAGGACTTGCTTGGTTTTCTAACTGGTGAAAAAGTTGCTCCTCCAGCCATAAAAGATATAGGCACAGAGAAGGAGTCAACAAACCCAGCCTATGTTTCTTGGGTTCGCACAGATCGACTGGTGAAATCATGGGTTATAGGGACTCTCTCAGAAGATGTTCTTGGCCTTGCCGGTTCGCACAGATCGACTGGTGAAATCATGGGTTATAGGGACTCTCTCAGAAGATGTTCTTGGCCTTGCCGTAGGGTTGTCAACAGCAGCCCAGGTATGGAACGCTTTAACCGAGCATTTTACTCAAAGTAGTGTCGCAAGAGAATTTGAATTAATGTCTCAGCTTCAACATGTTGAGAAAGGGACCAAACCATTGGCTAATTATTTGAGAGAATTCAAGTCTATTTGTGATCAGTTGAATGCTATTGGAAAGCCAGTTTTAGATGACACAAAGGTATATTGATTGCTGGAAGGCCTTGGTCTTAAATATGAAGCTTTCACAACAACAATGCTTTGCCCTCCACTGCCCTCTTATGCTGAGATTGTTCCCTTGTTGTAAAGCTTTGAATTACGCAATAAGAAAAGTCTATCTAATTCAGATCAGTCATTGGCTTTCATCTCACAAAGAAACAACGTACCTCATCGACATGGAGGAAATCGTTATAATAATGGAGGTAACAAAAATCATTTTAAACATTACAATACTAATGGTGATGGTTTCTCCTCTTTTACTTCCAAGGGGCGAGGATTCTCTCCTTCGAATCAAAGTTCTCGCAGCATTGAATCTTCAACAAACAAACAATCAAGCAGCACTCGTCCCAATTCACTAGTTTGTCAAATCTGCAAAAAGGTTGGGCATGATGCTTTGAGATGTTGGCATCGTTTTAACAATAGTTATCAAGCAGAGGAACTACCACATGTCATGGCAGCTACTCACTTGACAGAAGAACAAATTATAGATTGGTATCCTGATACTGGAGCCTCAGCTCATGTCACTGATAATCCTGGTAAGCTTCAAAATTTGGTGCCTTATTATGGTAGTGATTCTGTTATGATTGGAGATGGAAAATGTCTTCCATTTTTACATATTGGAGTGGGTCACATTTCTACTAGTTCACATGATATTCCTCTGAAAGATGTACTAGTTGTGCCAGATATTAAGAAAAATTTACTATCTATTTCTCAACTTACTCAAGACTATCCATGTTATTTTGAATTTGACAAAAATAACTTTGCAATCAAAGATCTGAAAACAAGACAGATTCTAGCAATGGGAACTAAGCGAGGAGGATTGTATGCCTTGGACAAGCCACCAAGTTCAGCCTTTTTCTCTAACAGATCTCAAGTAGCAAATGAGGAAGTCTGGCATTGGAGGCTTGTGCATCCTAATCAACAAGTATTTCAGTTTCTATGCAAGAATAAATTTATTAGAGTCAATAAAAGTTTTCATGGTTTATGCAAAATTTGTCAGCTAAGCAAGAGTACTAAGCTTCCTTTTACTTCTTCAAAGTCTATTTCAGAGTCTCCTTTACAAAAGATTCACTGTGATTTGTGGGGACCTGCTCCTCTTTCTTCAGTACAACAGTTCAAGTATTATGTTGTGTTAATTGATGATTTTTCTAGATATTCTTGGCTTTATCCTTTGAGAAGAAAATCAGATTTCTTTGGTGTTTTCTTGAAATTTCATAAACTGGTTGAGAATGAATTTGACAAGAAAATCAAAAATTTTCAGACAGATGGTGGAGGAGAGTTTAATAAGACTGAGTTTGTGGAGCACTTGGCTAATTATGGAATTAAACATCAAATGTCTTGTCCTGGAACACCTGAGCAAAATAGTGTTGCTGAGCGTAAACACTGACATATAGTTGAATTAGGACTTGCAATGCTCTTACATAGTTCAGTTCCACGTCGATATTGGGTTGAAGCTTTTACTACATCAAATTTCCTGATTAATCGTTTGCCCTCTTAAACTCTTAACATGAGATCTCCATTTGCAATACTTTACAAGAAGCAAGTTGATTATACTTTTCTCCGAACCTTTGGTGCATGTTGTTATCCATACTTAAGGCATAATGCTTCTAACAAGTTTGATAAAAGATCTCTGCCATGTGTATTTTTAGGATACAGTGACAAACATAAAGGATATCGTTGTCTATATATTCCTACTGGACGTGTTTACATCTCTAGACATGTGATCTTTGATGAAGCCAATTTTCCTTTTGCTGTCAATTCTAAAATTCCTCATATAGCACAAGGTGAAGGGGAGCCCTATACTACTGCAACTTGGCTTCATAATTGTCCAAGTGATTCTAACACTGACAGTGGAATGGAACGAGCAAGGATGTTTGGAGATTCTTCCACTACCCATACTCAAGCTACCGATTTTGAGCAACATGATAATCCTCAAGAATTTTCTGTTCAACAAACTTCAGAACAAGAAGCTCATGTTCAACAAATTCCAGCACAAGAAACTTCTCTGGAGACTCATGAGCAACAAACCTCTTCTATTGTGGAATCTCAAGAGGATGCGCAACAAAGTTCCTCAATTCCACAAGAGGAAGATAATGCTCAACCAGTGGCTAGTGATCAATCACATGGCACGGTGACACGTTCAAGACATGGCATACTCAAGCCTAATCCCAAATATGTTAATCTCACTGTCATCAATATTCCTTCTGAGCCTCGTACTGTTAAATCTGCTCTCAAGCATCCAGGTTGGAAGCTAGCTATGGATGAGGAGATGAAAGCTCTCGCATCAAATCAAACATGGGATCTAGTTCCTCGCTTAGAAACAATGAATATTGTTGGGTGTCGTTAGGTTTTCAAGACAAAACTCAAAGCAAATGGTACTCTTGACCGTCTTAAGGCACGATTGGTGGCGAAAGGGTACAATCAATGTTGGATTGAGACGAGGTGGGGGCCACATGGGCTCTTGGGCATGTGATGAAAACCACGTGAAAAGAACTCTTGTGAATGCAAAAGAGCTCGTGGGGGCCACGCGGGGTGAAAACCACATAAAGAGTTCACATTCTCGTGAAAGGCCCACCCGATGTACAAAGCAGCTATATATAGCTTGCTATCTCTTAGGTTTTAATTGGTACAAAGTGAGGGGAAATTAAAAGCGGCGTGCAAACCGAAGACCTAGGGAGGCGTGCTATTGAGGGGTGTAAGTTTGGCTTTCTCTTTGCGGCTGCAAATTTGGGAGCTGCTGCAGCAGTGCGAGAAGAAAAGGCAGAAGGGAGAAAAGGAACTGCAGGCGGCTGTTTGGTGTTCGTGCACGGAGCAGGTGCAGTTTTTTTCTTTCTTTCTTGGGCAGCGTGCAGAGCCAATTTGAGAGAGGTTTTTGTTGTGCATCCCCTTTGAGAGATTATTTGTGTGAGGGATTTGGGAGTTTGTGTGAGGGTTTAGATTGAGTGATTGTAAATCCCAGTTGTATCTCTCCCTCTAATAGTAGATCCCCTCCTCCTTGCCCCGTGGACGTAGGCAGTTTGCCGAACCACGTAAATTTGGTTTGTTTGAGTTTGTGGCCATTGTAATAGTTTTTAGGATCCCTCGACAGGTCAGTCCTAGAACTGATGAGAGGAAGAGCCGATATCTCACTTGGTTGAGATATCCACTTCAGATTCTTGTTTCCTTGGTGAGACGGGAATTCTTATCGATCTTTCTCTCTTATTGTGCACCAGAAACTCTGCCGAAATTTCCGGTGCGCACAACAAGTGGTATCAGAGCCCAGATTCCAGATCTAGGGTTTGGTTGGAGGAGTAGATCAATTTGGAGGCTCGTTTAGGGCTTCGTTGGTGATAAAGGTGGGATCTTTTGATAAAGACTCTATCTTTTTAGTTTTGGATCTATTCTTCATTCGTTGGTGCGTAAGATGTCGGGGAAAGAAGGTGCTTCGGGTGTCGAGGGTGGTTCTTCTGGCGTGAAGACCATTCAGAGTTTGAATATCCACTCTATGAAGATAGATGTGGAGAAATTTAATGGCACAAACAATTTTGGATTATGCAGATGCGAGGTTTTGGATGCGCTGAACGTGCAGAATTTGGAGGATACATTAGAGTTAGATGGCAAGCCAAATGAGATTGAAGAGAAGGTTTGGAAGAAGATGAATCGAACGGCGTGTGGTGTGATTAGGTCTTGTTTGACTCAAGATCTAAAATATGATGTGATGAATGAGACTTCTGCGAAGAAGATTTGGGAGATTCTCGAAAGCAAGTATTTGACCAAGAGTGTGGAAAATCGCTTGCATTTGAAGAGGAGGCTTTATCGTTTCCAATTGAAGAAGGGAACCTCCATTAGAGATCACATGAACCACTACACGAAGCTTCTTGCGGATTTGGCGAATGTGGATGTCATAATTGAGGATGAGGACAAGGCGTTGCTGTTGTTGAGTTCCTTGCCCGACGAGGAATATGAGACATTCGTCCTTACTCTTATTAATGGGAAGGCATCCCTTTCGTATAGTGAGGTCACTGCTGTATTGGTGAATTATCAGCTTCGGAAGAAGGATAAGGAGAATTCGACTGAGTCGGTAGCAGAGGTGTTGGTCGCAAGAGGGAAGAATTCAAACCGGAAGAATTGGAAGTCACAGTCTAGAGTAAGGCATCCTACAATTGGAAAAGATCAGTGTGCTTGGTGCAAGGAGACTGGTCATTGGAAGAAAGACTGCCCAAAGCTCGATGAATGGATGAAGAATAAGCAGAAGGGAAAAGGGAAGCAGCCATCATCAGAAGCAAATATCGTATCGGATGGTAATAATTCTAACTCTTCTATTTATTCGCTTTCTATCAGTCCTATAGATAGCTATTCAGAGGAATCTGAATGGATGTTGGATAGTGGTGCGACCTATCATGTGTGCCCTAGAAGGGAATGGTTCTCCAGTTTTGAGAAGCTGGTGGATAGTGGTGTGGTGTACATGGCTGATAACCGTGCATGCCAGATCCTTGGGATAGGAAGAATTCGCATAAAGATGTTTGACGGGACTGTTAGAGAGTTAAACGATGTGAGATATGTTCCTTCTTTGAGGAAGAACTTGATCTCGATTGGAGCTTTGGTTGGAGAGGGTCTGAAGGTTCGTGTTGAGGACATGGTTCTCGAGATTGCGAGAGACTCTCGTATTTTGATGAAGGGCGTCAGGAGAAATAACCTGTATTACTTGACTGGAGGTATAGTGGCAGGTGGAGAGCTGAAGACTTCTGTTGTTTTGACTAGACTGCGGCATTTGGGGCTTGGCCATTCCAGTATTGATTCCTCGCATAGATTAAAAGAGGGTGCCGTGTTTGGGTTGCAACCAAATCCCCTTTGGAGAAAGTCCTAGTAGTCTCTAACAATTTGAAGAAGTGTGTGATAGACAGAAAGGTGAAGGTACTCCATTCTGGTGGGAGGTACAAGATGGACCTGTTTTTGTATTGGAGCCGAGCTCACGGCATTTCGAGACACTTCGTTAGAAAGGAAATCTTAGGGCAGCTAGATAGGGTGACAAATTTGAAGAACCATACCTTGCTGGAGGAGGATCGGTGTTTGTGGTCGAGCAATGGTTTGCAGAAGAGTTTCTGGACAGAGGCTTCGACATATTTGGGTCATCCTATTAAAGAGTTGTCAACTGCTATGATTGGAGGTAAAACTCCATTGGAAGATAGGTCTGGTAGTGTCACTTTGGTTGAGGCTTCGATGAGGAAGCCAATTGACTCTCAGCAGGTGGAGAGTTTTGGACAGACCTTAGAGGTATCGCAGCGGGTGGAGAGTGATGCTACTTCACATTGGGTAAAGATTACTCCAGATCATTCTGCATTGGTTGGGATTCCAGCTGAGGTGACACAGCGTGGAAGTCATTTGGATTCGGATGCAGATGATGAGTTAGGTTTTGATTCGAGTATAGCTGATAGATGTAGCTTGGATATGGTTATTGGTTCACCTCAGGTGGAGGTATTTGAGGCCGTGGGAGATGCTATCAGTCGCAGAATTGATCGTGATATTGGAGAAGGGTTGCGTACTCTTCTATTGGATTGAGGTCGTTAGCGGCCATTTGGGTGAACTACGTTCGGCTTGATTCCTTGGGCAAGAGGATACGTAGGCAGTCTTATGATGCAGCCGGGTTGGATTTTGCTGGGGGTGAGATCGATTTGGTGAGTTGATACCGACATTTGGAGAGTGTTCGCATTCGCATTTGGGCTCTCGACTTGTTATGGATTGAGTCCGTTGTCGTGAATTGTTTCACTTTGTACTGGACACAACAAGTGAGATATTTGATTTGGCCAGTGTCGGCTCAGTTTTGGGAAACTTCACCGAGGTGGAGAATTGTTGGATTGAGACGAGGTGGGGGGCACATGGGCTCTTGGGCATGTGATGAAAACCACGTGAAAAGAACTCTTGTGAATGCAAAAGAGCTCGTGCACATGGGCTCTTGGGCATGTGATGAAAACCACGTGAAAAGAACTCTTGTGAATGCAAAAGAGCTCGTGGGGGCCACGCGGGGTGAAAACCACATAAAGAGTTCACATTCTCGTGAAAGGCCCACCCGATGTACAAAGCAGCTATATATAGCTTGCTATCTCTTAGGTTTTAATTGGTACAAAGTGAGGGGAAATTAAAAGCGGCGTGCAAACCGAAGACCTAGGGAGGCGTGCTATTGAGGGGTGTAAGTTTGGCTTTCTCTTTGCGGCTGCAAATTTGGGAGCTGCTACAGCAGTGCGAGAAGAAAAGGTAGAAGGGAGAAAAGGAACTGCAGGCGGCTGTTTGGTGTTCGTGCACGGAGCAGGTGCAGTTTTTTTTCTTTCTTTCTTGGGCAGCGTGCAGAGCCGATTTGAGAGAGGTTTTTGTTGTGCATCCCCTTTGAGAGATTATTTGTGTGAGGGATTTGAGAGTTTGTGTGAGGGTTTAGATTGAGTGATTGTAAACCCCAGTTGTATCTCTCCCTCTAATAGTAGATCCCCCCTCCTTGCCCCGTGGACGTAGGCAGTTTGCCGAACCATGTAAATTTGGTTTGTTTGAGTTTGTGGCAATTGTAATAGTTTTTAGGATCCCTCGACAGGTCAGTCCTAGAACTGATGAGAGGAAGAGCCGATATCTCACTTGGTTGAGATATCCGCTTCAGATTCTTGTTTCCTTGGTGAGACGGGAATTCTTATCGATCTTTCTCTCTTATTGTGCACCAGAAACTCTGCCGAAATTTCCGGTGCGCACAACAATCAAGAAGAAGGTGTTGATTTTATGGAGACATTTAGCCCTGTGATAAGACCAGGAAGCATTCACATTGTTCTCACTGTAGCTGTTGTTCGTGGTTGGACAATTCGACAACTTGATGTCAAGAATGCTTTCCTTCATGGAAATCTTGATATTCCGGTTTTCATGGATCAGCCATCAGGCTATGTTGATCCCTTACGTCCTCGACATGTTTGCTGTCTTAAAAATGCATTATATGGACTGAAACAAGCACCGAGAGCCTGGTTTGACTGTTTCAGTGAATTTTTACTGAATTGTGGATTTTATTGCAGCGTTGCTGATCCTTCAATGTTCGTATATCATCATGATAATCACGTACTTATTGTGCTTCTCTACGTTGATGATATCATCCTAACAGGTAGCTCGGATTCCCTCATTACTGCTTTGATTCATGACTTGCACTCAAAATTTTCCATGAAGGATCTAGGTCCTTTGCACTACTTCCTTGGAATTGAAGTTACTCGAAATGCCAAAGGACTCTTTCTTTCTCAAACTAGGTATGCTTTAGAATTGTTGCATCGTGCTTCCATGAGTGATTGTAAACCCATTGCGACATCAATGGTAGCAAAACCTTCCTTTTCACAAGGAAGTGACAATTTATTCTCTGATGCAAAGTTATATCGTAGTCTTGTGGGAGCCTTACAATATCTTACTCTAACAAGACCTGATATTTCTTATGTTGTCAACATCGTATGTCAACATATGCAAGCACCAACAAATGCTCACTATCAGATGGTCAAAAGGATACTCAGATATGTGAAGGGTTCTTTGAGTCATGGCATGCGAATTTTAGCTCACAGTACACTTGATCTATATGGATTCAGTGACGCAGATTGGGCAGGTTGTAAAGAGACTCGCCGTTCTACTACAGGCTATTGTACTTTTTTGGGTGCAAATTGTATTTCTTGGAGTGCTAAGAAACAACCCACAGTGTCCAGGTCAAGCGCTGAAGCAGAATATCGAGCCTTAGCTTCAACTACTGCAGAACTCACATGGTTGTGCTTTGTGCTTCGTGATATTGGGATTTTCCAGTCACAACCTGCACTTTTATTTTGTGACAATATGGCTGCACTTCACATGACAGTTAATCCGGTCTTTCATGCTAGAACTAAGCATATAGAGATTGATTATCATTTTGTAAGGGAGAAGGTCGCTCTTGGTTCTCTTGTCACGCGCTTTGTTTGTTCCAAACAACAGCTTGCTGATCTCTTCACCAAGCCTTTACCTAGAGATCAATTCAATGTGTTGAAAACCAAACTTGGTCTTCTGCAACAAACCCAGACCAGTTTGAAGGGGAGTATTGAAGAAAAGAAATTGAATGAGGATAACTGATAGCTGATTCTAAGCTTGATCATAGCCCATTAATCTTTCCCTGTAAATTAGCCAACATGCCTATATTTCAGATCCTACATAATAGCAAATGTGCTGGCTGATTAGAGCTTAAATCATGGGACTTATTTCCATTTATAATATATCACATCTGTATATATATTGATGTTATGAATCAATACAAAATATAGAAAAGAAAACCATATTCTTTTCAATATTGTTTGTTTCTTTTCTTTTAATTTGTCTAATGAAGATATTTATCGACCTTCAATTAGCATAAACTTCATAGTGGTTATCTGATTATGTAATCATATTACTTTGTAAATATCCATTCATAAAGATTTATAAAATGGGGATAGCTAACTCGATTCCTTTGTAAACCTCACCAATCTGCCATAGACGCTCATTTCACTTTGTAATGATTGATGAGATTGATGGAAAAGTTGGTTGAAGTATGAATATCTTGCTTACGCATATGGCTAAGAATAATCTACGACTTTTGATGACTTTCCAATTGTAATGAGATAGAGAGACTTCCAATTCAATCATTGAAATTCAACAAATAACTTGATTAAGGTAGAGAAGGCTGAGCAAAAATATTTTCACTCTTGAAGTATGCTTGAGAAACTATTATCCATAAAGAAAAAAGCACAGCATGGGAAGCATCTAAAAGTTTTAGTAGTTATTTTCTATTTCCATAATTCTCATTTTTACCTATCATCTTTCTTTATTTTGAAGACTTTATGATACTAAGCTGTTCTGTTCCTATTACTTTTCAGATATGTGTATATTCTTGATGAAAAACTTTGCTTTGATAGAAGAGTTGGAGAGAAGGGAATAGTGATTTGCTGCTACATTTAGAGGCATTTGGAAGCTTTTTTTTTCTGTTGTGGTTCAAATATTGGTCTTAACCAATTTTTTTGCATTTGTTCACACGTTGTGTCTGATGGTGGATGTTCTGTGTGATTTTTTTGGTCTGGGATTATGATTGTAAAGGGTGAATTGATTTCTTGTGGTGTTAGCTTGTGGATGTGTTGATGGAAGTTATCAGGTTCTTGGTTATTCCCGCTCTTTGGAAGGGGATAGTGATTTGCCCCTATAGTCAGGCCCATTGATCTTGCCAAGTCATTTTCTGATTTGGTGTTGAGACTTGTTTTTTCATCTGTCCCAGAGGTCTGAGATAATAAATTTAGAGTATGAGATGAGTTTTTTTAATCTTACGTTGTTCTGCTAATAGAATGTCTGATGATATACCCACTTTTAATCAAGTCAATACCATCTGAAGTAGTAGATTCTAAATTGATATTTTGTGCAATTATTTACTTGAAGTAGATACACAAGTTTCTCTATATACACAGAGTGTGCCATTGTTCACATGTTATTGTTTATATCTAAATTGAAGAATCAGTATCTCCTCCTTGTGTTCTCTACCTCATTTAGCATCTTAATTAGATGCACTGCACCACCATAATTGAAGTGATATGTCCAGGTAGCTTATAGTCTGCAAACTAAATACAGATATATAATAGTTTCTTTTTTCTTTTATTTTTTTATGTCTGTATTTTGTAATAGTGTTACCCATGGTCTTTGCCAAGAACTTTTGTTTCTAGATAAATTCTGTAGGTGAAGGATATGCACGGCAGGTGTACTGGTTTCATGCTGAAACTAATCAGTAGAATTATTACTTTTTATAGCTTGCTAAAATTTGGTGAGAAAACAATTTTTCTTCTTCTTCTTCAACATTTGAGGGCCTTCATCAGATATCTTCAGATATTAAAGGTTTGCATATTGTGTAGGGCGGCTCTAATTGTGCCTCTTCTTCCAAGAATTTGTACAATTGATCTCCTTGCTACTGAGACTTCACAGTTCTCAACCAAGATAAAACACTTTCAGTTACATACTCTGTTGTAAAGATTCAGATTTTAATCCATCTTATAATTATTTGCTTACCCTGTTGTAAAGATTCAGATTTCAATTCGTCTTATTTTTCTTTGCTGTCTACTCGTATTGTTGTCACGCTGGCACACTGTTATATATGGATCAGAGGGGCATGTAAGTGCTTGCATGTATGTATGTCAAATTTGGAGAGAACAACTGATTTGTGTATGCATGCATGCAAGTATGTGCATCATCATGTATGTGCGCGCACGCATGCCCATGTATGGGTATATATGCATGTCTACTGCTAACGAACATGCATATGCATATGCACACTCTATTCTATAGGTTGCTCCAGCTATCTGCTTTCTCTTATCTATCAAAAATAATAATAATAAATAAATAAACTTTCGCATAACTGTAAAAGTTGATTACTTGGATGGTTTCATGATAAAGAGAATATGTCGAAGTGCATAGGTCACAGTGAAAATTAATGTTGACAGAGGGCTCTGAACGAGAAATTCCAAGGGGATTTGCTGACTGAAAACATATTGATACACATATATTTAATATTATCCAGAAACAAATAAAGAATGTAAGAACTCAATAGATATACTAGAGAAAATGGCTAAGAATAGGTAACGTAATAGTTATGTTCATTAATCTAAAGAAAGTGAGATGACTGGGAAAGGAAAAATCATTGTGAAAATAGTGGACTAAACATCTACCAGAAGTTAAAATGTGATAACGAAGAAAACACAAGACCAATTGTACAATTGTGCTTGAGGCCGTGGACCCAGACAACCAGGAGCTTGTCAGGATGAGGTGTTAGTCTAAGTGTGTAGACCCAAAGCTGCAATCGAAAAGACGAAGAAAACAGTCAGAAGACTGTGCGGTCGACCGCAGTGGCAAAGCCGGTCGACCGCGTGCACTGCAGGAAACTGAGAAGTTTCTGTCGCTCTGGCCGGTCGACCGGCGTGGTCGCTGCGGTCGACCGCAAATATGCACAGGACCCTGTAAACAGATTTTTCTCTGGCCGGTCGACCGCCTTCGACCGGCCTTGGCACGGCGGTCGACCGCGAATCGCCCAGACAGTTTCCTGATCTGTTTAGGAATCTGTTTCAACCAGGATTCTATATATACCCCAAACGATTTTAGAGTTTGTACTACATCAAAAAGAGAGCTTTTTGACTGCAAAGAGTGAGAGAATCTCAGAGAGATTTACCCCTTGTTTAAGAGCTTGTATTTTCTTCTTCAATTAATAGAAAGATTGTGTGGTGTGGCTCCCGAGGACGTAGGCACGTTGCCGAACCTCCTTAAATCTGTGTGTTCGTCTCTTTTACTATTTTTACAATGTTAGATCTTTATTTGTGGTTTATTCCTACTTTCCTACTTTCAACACAAGGTCCGGAAGGGCAAGGGTTCGATTGATTGTTTCGAATCCCCAACAACTGGTATCAGAGCTTCGTTCAGCAATTTGTGTGAAAGCCATGGCAGAGGAAAGCAAATCAAAGATTGAGAAGTTCGACGGATCGGATTTCGCCTACTGGAAGTCGCAGATGGAGGACTATCTGTACCAGAAGGATTTGTATCGTCTGCTTCTGGGCAAGGAAAAGGGAAAGAAGACGACGGAGTCAGATGGTGATTGGGAGGTATTGGATAGGAAGGCTCTAGGGCAAATCCGGTTGTCGCTCGCCAAATCAGTAGCCCACAATATTCTGAAGGAGAAGACGACGGTGGGGCTTATGGAAGCGCTCGCGAAGATGTACGAGCAACCGTCGGCAGCAAACAAGGTGCATCTAGTCAAAACTCTTTTCAACCTCAAGATGGCAGAAGGACGGTCCTTCACGATGCACCTCAGCGAGTTCAACACGATTGTTGATCAACTTATCTCCGTGGACATCACGTTCGATGACGAAGTGCAGGCCCTTCTACTACTATCGCAGTTGCCGGATAGTTGGGCAGGTTGTGTGACGGCAATCAGCAATTCGGCGGGGAAAGAGAAGTTGAAGCTGAATGAGGTTGTTAGCATGATTCTATCCGAGGAGGTTAGAAGGAAATCGTCCGAATCAGAAGGTTCAGGTTCAGCCCTAAGTTTCGAGCAGAGAGGCAGAAGCCAGAAGAAAGGGAACCAGAACAGGAATCGGTCGAAATCAGTGAAGAAGAGGCCGAACTCGAAGGTTAGGTCTATCAAGGCCTAGTTCATTATGTCCCTCAGGTGGCGATGAACTCACTAAGGAAAGGTTCAAAGCCGAAAGCTACCTCTCCCGAATTCACAATACGAAAGGTTGCCCAACCTATATTTGATTTATGATTTCTTGATTTATTTATTGATTTCTAAGTCTTCAGTCAATATTGCCTTTTGGGGGGAACTGTTGGATATTTTTAAAGAAAAGGTAATTTTGCCTTAATGAATTCTAATAAATTTTTGTAATTAAAATATGCAATTAAAATATGTTTTAATGTGTTTTAATTTGTAATTAAAATGGGCATTATGACTATACATTATGACGAACGTTACGAAATTTATTGAGGGATTTTGTAACGGCTCTTTTCAACCCCTATATAAACAACATATGTTGAGCTCAAGAAACATGAAGAAAAATGTGGAAAACTTATCTTGTTTTCTTTTCTCCTCTACATATCATTTTCATCTATACTTTAGTTTTACTTTATGGGCAACTTCTTCATCTGAGCTGAAGCTCTGCACTCTCGCCCGAGTGCAGAGGCCGGGCCGTTTCCGGGGGTTTTTACCGCTAGGGGAGAAGGGATCATCTGCGCCAGGGCGATAGGCGGGTCCTCAATCTTCTAGGGCAGTGTTTACACGACTGCTCCCGTCAGGCCTGTTTCTCTAATTTATATTATCTATCTTTGATGTATTATTTATTTAATTTCCGGGTTTAAATTCATGCTATAATCTTTATTTATTTGATAAATTTCCAACACAAGAATGGAGAATAGTTTTTTATAGAAGCTTTAGAATGTACGATCAAGAGTAAGCTATAATTTTATTATTGTTTATATGAAAAATACAAAAAATTATTATATGATATAGATATTAAATATAAAACTTTATTTTTTTTATCAGTTGTAACACTACAACTATTACGTTGTTGGAAGATTTAGCATTTGCTCTCTAGGAAAAACTAAAAGGGGAAAATGAAGGCTCAATTGTTATCATTGTGACCAGTCGACTTTCTTCTAGATTTCAAGGTGTATATATACATATATAACATTTTTTGGTAAATTATATATTATTTCTAACAATAAACTCACATTATTTCAATGGTTATGGAAAATTATATTTTTCAGTAATTTTTAAAAATTTTCCTCACTTTCTTTTCCCAGTGAAAGAATTAACAAGCCTTTTCTTCAATGTATCTCAGCAGTGGGAGCATGCGATGCAGGAGGAGATGGATTCTCTACTCACTAATGAGACATGGGAGTTAGCCCAGCTACCTGCACAGAAGAAAGCCTTGCACAATAAATGGGTCTACCGGGTCAAGCAGGAGAGTGATGGAAGCAAGAGATTCAAGGCCAGATTAGTAGTGAAAGGGTTTCAACAGCGGGAAGGAGTGGACTACACGGAGATATTTTCCCCTGTTGTGAAACTCACAACCATCAGAGTGGTGTTGAGTTTGGTAGCTGCAGAAGACCTCTTCCTTGAGCAGTTAGATGTGAAGACTGCCTTTCTTCATGGTGACTTGGATGAAGAAATCTACATGAAGCAGCCTGTTGGCTTCATTGAAGAAGGAAAGGAAGAGATGGTGTGCAAGCTCAAGAAGAGCTTATATGGTTTGAAACAGGCTCCGAGACAGTGGTATAAGAAGTTTGATAACTTCATGCAGAACAATGGCTACAGAAGATGCAATTCGGATCATTGCTGTTATTTCAAAAGGTTCGAGTCCAGCTTCATTATTTTGTTATTATATGTTGATGACATGTTGGTAGCAGGACCGTGTTTAGAAGAGATAAACAGTTTGAAGAGGCAGCTAGCAAAGGAATTTGCAATGAAGGATCTGGGTGCAGCGAAGCAGATTCTAGGGATGCGAATCAGTAGGGATGAAGCTGAAGGGACATTGAGATTGAGCCAAGCTGAATACATTGAGAAGGTACTTCAGAGGTTCAACATGCAGAATGCTAAAGTTGTTAGCACACCCCTTGGAAGTCAGTTCAAGCTATCTGAGGAGCAATCGCCTAAGACAGATGTATATAGAGAGCATATGAGTAGGGTGCCATATTCTTCGGCCATTGGGAGTCTCATGTACGCGATGGTTTGCACGAGGCCGGACATCGCCCATGCAGTGGGAGTTGTGAGCAGATTTGCAAGCAATCCAGGAAAGCAGCATTGGGAGGCCGTAAAGTGGATAATGCGGTACTTGAGGGGAACAACGAACAAGCCACTATGTTTCAGGAGGAAGGAGTTGGTACTGCAGGGATACGTGGATGTGGACTTCGCCGGTGATCATGATACGAGGCGAAGCACCACGGGGTATGTTTATACCTTAGCGTCGACAGCAGTGAGCTGGGTCTCACGTCTGCAGAAGATTGTGACTTTGTCTACAACCGAGGCTGAGTATGTCGCGGTGACTGAAGCAAGCAAGGAGATGATCTGGTTGAACGGGTGCTTGGAAGAGTTGGATCTGAAGCAAGGGAGAGGAGTTCTTTATTGTGATAGCCAGAGCGCTATACATCTTGCCAAGAATCCAGTATATCATGCCAGAACGAAGCACATCGACGTTAAATACCATTTTATACGCTCGCTGATCGAGGACGGAAAGTTGCATTTAATGAAGATTTTGGGGAGTCAAAATCCGGCAGACATGTTGACGAAGGCAGTCACCATTGAGAAACTGGAGTTGTGCGCAACTTCAGTTGGCCTTCACGAGTAGAAGACGAAGGCGGAGCCACACTACGAGGATCGGCGCGATCGTCGGGATGTTGATTGAAGAAAGAATTTTTTTTTTTCAGAGAAAAAGATACATGCGAAGAAGGGGAGAGTTCGGGTGAGCTCATTGATGGCGCTTTGGTCTCCAAGTGGGAGATTGTTAGTCTAAGTGTGTAGACCCAAAGCTGCAATCGAAAAGACGAAGAAAACAGTCAGAAGACTGTGCGGTCGACCGCAGTGGCAGAGCCGGTCGACCGCGTGCACTGCAGGAAACTGAGAAGTTTCTGTCGCTCTGGCCGGTCGACCGGCGTGGCCGCTGCGGTCGACCGCAAATGTGCACAGGACCCTGTAAACAGATTTTTCTCTGGCCGGTCGACCGGCCTTGGCACGGCGGTCGACCGCGAATCGCCCAGACAGTTTCCTGATCTGTTTAGAAATCTGTTTCAACCAGGATTCTATATATACCCCAAACGATTTTAGGGTTTGTACTACATCAAAAAGAGAGCTTTTTGACTGCAAAGAGTGAGAGAATCTCAGAGAGATTTACCCCTTGTTTGAGAGCTTGTATTTTCTTCTTCAATTAATAGAAAGATTGTGTGGTGTGGTTCCCGAGGACGTAGGCACGTTGCCGAACCTCGTTAAATCTGTGTGTTCGTCTCTTTTACTATTTTTACAAGGTTAGATCTTTATTTGTGGTTTATTCCTACTTTCCTACTTTCAACACAAGGTCCGGAAGGGCAAGGGTTCGATTGATTGTTTCGAATCCCCAACATGAGGAACTAAGTGGCTGCCCTTAATGAAGCAAATGAGAGAGAAGATGCTGATGAGGAGTGGTTGTATAGTTTCATGACATGAATTCCCTCACTTATGTACGAAACCAACTTATGAGTCTTTGGCTATGCAACTTGATTTGCGAGCATGCTTTCTTGATTTGGCGTACCTTTTTTGCCGCAACAATGACTCTGATTTCAGAGTTGTGACAAGTTGCGAAAATATGGGAGTCCCTGATTGATGTAGTTGTGGATGAACCGTGCTAACTATGTTTAGTCTAGCAGAAGGTTTGTTGAACCTTGTGAACCTAAATGCTTCTGATTTCAACCATGTAACATTTGGTGATCCTTGATAACGGGTAAATATGGATATACCTGACCGGCAATTGACTGGTCTGAACTCATTAATGAACTTAATTTCCTGATTGCTCGACTGAATCTGTAGGGATTTTGCGAGTTCAGTTGAGTTATCAATTTGTATGCTGAGCAGTAAACTCGTGGTGTCAAAACTTGAAGTTCCATGGCTAATTATGAAGTTCTGCTTCGTATCGAGTTGGCCTGGAGGTTGATGAGGAAGGCTCTTGTTTCTAGTATCGGGAGACGGAGTTTAAGAAGTCCTTACCGTTAGCAGCCAAAAAGCCAAAATAAAATAGCTCAGCAAACTAACAAGGCTAGAATACAAGGTCAAGATTGGAGCTGTACTGTTAAAATGATCACCAGGAAGAGTACGTCAACGGGGGACTACAACATGGTTCCTTCAGTGGCGGTGTATCTGACGCACGTCAGGGTACCCCTGTGTCATCTTTTTCCTTGTGTAGCTCAGATTTCATCCTGATTCTGGAGGAGGGGAATTAAGTTTCCCCTTGTTTAAAGATGGGAAACCTTGATGATGCACACGGTAAGAAGTAAACAAAAAAATAATGTTAGAGGCACACCACCCACCACAACCCCAACCACACTCCCCCCTCTCATTGCTACAGTAAACCGGGCCCCACATGGGATTTTAAAAAATTTAAAATCTCATGTGGGGCCCGATTTACTGTAGCAATGAGAGGGGGGAGTGCGGTTGGGGTTGTGGTGGGTGGTGTGCCCCTAACACCACTCTAAATAAAAATATGAAGCCGAAATTGTGTTGAATACTTGAATATCTCCATGGTTCACCGAGCAACACTCTCATGGGCGGAGCTTAGTGGGGCGGGGGAGTGCCATGGCCGCCCCTCTGCATGCCTCATCTTACTAGTAGTAATACACTAGCTAGTATGTAGATATCTAAGCCCATTATATTAGGCCCCCCCAGATTCCATTCATCAGCCTTCTCCATTTTAAAAAATAGGGGTTTTTCTTTTTTAACCCAAAGTTTTACCCCCACTTATTTAAAAACCCATTAACTTTTCCAAACATCAATACACCCATTGTATCTCACCCCACTTATTTCTAAACCCAATATGTATAATACACCCATTATTACTGTATTTACCCTCAAATTCACTACACAAGCTCTCTTCTTCCTTCCTCTTCTCCTTCAATGACCACCACCAACCTCCTCCTCTCCCCTTCCTTCACTTCCCCTCTTCCCTCAAACCCATCAACCTCTCCCTCGCTGCCCTTTATCTCCCCTCGCCGCCACGTCACCCACCGTCAACCTCGAATCGGATGAACAGCCCACCAACGGTTTCGACATCGACTCCCCCTAGTTCGCCAACATGGAGACAGGCAAGAATCTGAAGCACTTGTCATCGCCCATCACATGTTTGTTGAATTTACGTTTAGTGTTCTCTGATGTATGTCATGTGAGCTTGTAATCAATTTTTCAGATTTTGGAAAAGTGCAACTCTTTATAGTAAAATGTTACATATTGTGATGATCTTTTGTAGTGGTGATGTGTAATTGTTGTTTCACGCTGTAACTATATTCTTATTGTTGAAACTGTGTCGTTTCAGAGTTGAAATTGTATCATTTTTTAGCAATGCAAACGTGTGATGACATGTAAGATGTGTTGTTTGATCAATTGATGATGTGTAAGATGTGTTGCTTGATCAATTCTTCACCTCAACGAGAGGTCGTCGCTTAATTTTCTAGCTTTAGAAAAAGTATAGCTCTTTTATAGAAATGTATAGCACCTTATTGATAAAGTATAGCACCTTATAGCAAAGTATAGCACTTTATGATAATAGTATAGCACCTTATTGATAAAGTATAGTACTTTATGATTTTTGGAATTTCTACAACGTAGTGGGATAAACCAAATCAGTTTATTTTGACGCAATGCGAACACTTGATGACGTGTAAAATGTGTTGCTTGATCAATTATTCACATCGGGGAGAGGTCGTCGATCAATTTTTTAGCTTTAGGAAAAGTATAGCTCTTTATAGAAATGTATAGCACCTTATTGATAAAGTATAGCATATTATGATAAAGTATAGCACTTTATGATAATAGTATAGCACCTTATTGATAAAGTATAGTATTTTATGGTTTCTAGAATTTCTTCAACGTAGTGGGATAAACCAAATCAGTTTTTCAGAGCAATGCGAACACTTGATGACGTGTAAGATGTGTTGCTTGATCAATTATTCACCTCGACGAGAGGTTGTCGCTCAATTTTCTGTCTTTAGGAAAAGTATAGCTCTTTATAGAAATGTATAGCACCTTATTGATAAAGTATAGCACCTTATGGCAAAGTATAGCACTTTATGGCAATAGTATAGCACATTATTGATAAAGTATATCACTTTATGATTTCTGGAATTTCTACAACGTAGTGGGATAAACCAAATCAGTTTTTTTCGGCGCGATGCGAACACTTGATGACGTGTAAAATGTGTTGCTTGATCAATTATTCACATCGACGAGAGGTCGTCGCTCAATTTTTTAGCTTTAGGAAAAGTATAGCTCTTTATAAAAATGTATAGCACCTTATTGATAAAGTATAGCACATAATGACAAAGTATAGCACTTTATGGTAATAGTATAGCACCTTATTGATAAAGTATAGCATTTTATGGTTTCTGGAATTTCTTCAACGTAGTGGGATAAACCAAATCAGTTTTTTTCGGAGCAATGCGAACACTTGATGACGTGTAAGATGTGTTGCTTGATCAATTATTCCCCTCGACGAGAGGTTGTCGCTCAATTTTCTATCTTTAGGAAAAGTATAGCTCTTTATAGAAATGTATAGCACCTTATTGATAAAGTATAGCACCTTATGGTAAAGTATAGCACTTTATGGCAATAGTATAGCACCTTATTGATAAAGTATAGCACTTTATGATTTCTGGAATTTCTGCAACATAGAGGGATAAACCAAATTAGTTTTTTTCGGCGCAATGCGAACACTTGATGACGTGTAAAATGTGTTACTTGATCAATTATTCACATCGTCGAGAGGTCGTCGCTCAATTTTTCATCTTTAGGAAAAGTATAGCTCTTTATAGAAATGTATAGCACCTTATTGATAAAGTATAGCACATTATGGCAAAGTACAGTACTTTATAACAATAGTTTAGCACCTTATTGATAACGTATAGCACTTTATGGTTTCTGGAATTTCTTCAACGTTGTGGGATAAACCAAATCGGTTTTTTACGGAGTAATGCGAACACTTGATGACGTGTAAGATGTGTTGCTTGATCAATTATTCACCTCGACGAGAGGTTGTCTCTCAATTTTCTAGCTTTAGGAAAAGTATCGCTCTTTATAGAAATGTATAGCACCTTATTGATAAATTATAGCACCTTATGGTAAAGTATAGCACTTTATGGCAATAATATAGCACCTTATTGATAAAGTATAGCACTTTATGACTTCTGGAATTTCTGCAACGTAGTAGGATAAACCAAATCAGTTTTTTCAATGCAATGCGAACACTTGATGACGTGTAAAATGTGTTCCTTGATCAATTATTCACATCGACAGGAGGTCGTCGCTCAATTATTCATCTTTAGGAAAAGTATAGCTCTTTATAGAAATGTATAGCACCTTATTGATAAAGTATAGCACATTATGACAAAGGATAGCACTTTATGGCAATAGTATAGCACCTTATTGATAAAGTATAGCAAATCAGTTTTTTAGGAGCAATGCAAACACTTGATGACGTGTAAGATGTGTTGCTTGATCAATTCTTCACCTCGACGAGAGGTTGTCGCTCAATTTTCTAGCTTTAGGAAAAGTATAGCTCTTTATAGAAATGTATAGCACCTTATTGATAAAGTATAGCACCTTATGGTAAAGTATAGCACTTTATGATAATAGTATAGCACCTTATTGATAAAGTATGCACTTTATAGTATAGCATAAAGTACAAAAATTCCAGAAATCATAAAGTGCTATACTTTATCAATAAGGTGCTATACTATTGCCATAAAGTGCTATACTTTACCATAAGGTGCTATACTTTATCAATAAGGTGCTGTACATTTCTATAAAGAGCTATATTTTTCCTAAAACTAGAAAATTGAGCGACAACCTCTCGTCGAGGTGAATAATTGATCAAGCAACACATCTTACACGTCATCAAGTGTTCGCATTGCTCCAAAAAAACTGATTTGGTTTATCCCACTATGTTGAAGAAATTCCAGAAACCATAAAATGCTATACTTTATCAATAAGGTACTATACTATTGCCATAAAGTGCTATACTTTGTCATAATGTGCTATACTTTATCAATAAGGTGCTATACATTTCTATAAAGAGCTATACTTTTTCTAAAGCTGAAAATTTGAGCGACGACCTCTCGTCGATGTGAATAATTGATCAAGCAACACATTTTACACATCATCAAGTGTTCGCATTGCGCCGAAAAAAACTAATTTGGTTTATCCCACTACGTTGTAGAAATTCTAGAAATCATAAAGTATTATACTTTATCAATAAGGTGCTATACTATTGCCATAAAGTGCTATACTTTTCCATAAGGTGATATACTTTATCAATAAGGTGCTATACATTTCTATAAAGAGCTATACTTTTTCTAAAGCTGGAAAATTGAGCGACGACCTCTCGTTGAGGTGAAGAATTGATCAAGCAACACATCTTACACATCATCAATTGATCAAACAACACATCTTACATGTCATCACACGTTTGCGTTGCTCAAAAACGATACAATTTCAACTCTGAAACGACACAGTTTTAACAATAAGAACATAGTTACAGCGTGAAACAACAATTACACATCACCACTACAAAAGATCATCACAATATGTAACACTTTAATATAAAGAGTTGCATTTTTCCAAAATCTGAAAAATTGATTACAAGCTCACATGACATACATCAGAGAACACTAAGCGTAAATTCAACGAACAGGTGGTGGGCGACGACAAGTGCTTCAGATCCTTGCATGCCTCCATGTCGACGAACTGGGGGGAGTCGATGTCGAAACCGTTGGTGGGCTATTTATCCGATTCGAGGTTGACGGTGGTGGGTGACGTGGTGGCGAGGGGAGATAAAGGGCAGCAGAGGGAGAGGTTGATGGGTTTGAGGGAAGAGGGGAAGTGAAGGAAGGGGAGAGGAGGAGGTTGGTGGTGGTCATTGAAGGAGAAGAGGAAGGAAGAAGAGAGCTTGTGTAGTGAATTTGAGGGTAAATACAGTAATAATGGGTGTATTATACATATTGGGTTTAGAAATAAGTGGGGTGGGATACAATGGATGTATTGATGTTTGGAAAAGTTAATGGGTTTTTAAATAAGTGGGGGTAAAACTTTGGGTTAAAAAAGAAAAACCCCAAAATTATTTGCCCAAAGCCCACTTACGAGATGACAACTCCAAAAACCATGTATGAATTAATGGGTTTGGATCTAATATTAATAAGTTTGCATTTATAACCAAACAAAATCAGCTACCTCTATGAAGTGCGCAGAACTCTCGGCGTCCGCTGTGCTTGGAATATTTTTGCGCAGTTATTTTCGTGTTTTTTCGAAAAATCATATTGAATTTGATTTTTAAATTAGACTCAACATCTTAACACTTGGTCTCAAATTAGGGCTTTTCTTCTCAATTTCCAAGGTGTGGTGTATTCTCCAAACCCTAAAGGTACATGTATTGTCCTTTATATTCACTTTTTTAATTTTGAGCAATATTTGTATATTTTAAATTATTGATTTGTACTTCTATGTGATTTATTTATTTATTTATATTTATTAATTTATTTGTAAATTCTAGATGTAAATAGTTATTTGAGTCTATCCATGTGTCGTGCACAATTTTAGAATTTTAGAATTCGTATAATCTAATGCTAGAATTGGCATTTCCACGTACCGGCGAAATATCAAACAATCTTTAGAGAAAAGTGCATTGAGTGTCATATTTCCTTTAAAAGTGGAAGTTTAAAAAAAAAATCACTGAGCAAAAATATCCTTAACCCATTCTTTTGCCAAATAGCTCTACGCACTGTTTGGCAACCAAAAAAAATGTCTTATCTAAGAGCTTGTGTCTTATTGACTTGGTCAATAAGCTAGAAGAGCTGTTTGGTGACCAAAAATAGGAGGAGATTATTTTGGAGATTGTGTCTTTTGCAAGTAGCTTTTGGAAAGCTATCTCAAGTAGCGTTTGTCTTTGGGAATGAGCTGTCAATTTTTTCTTTCGTTTTTGCCCCTAATAATTCTAATTTTATATCAATAATATTGCATAATTTTTTGTCATTTAACAAATTTAAGCTAGTTGTACAGCTTCTTTTGCCAAACAGCTCTAGTCAATCAGCTAGCTACACAGCTATCAGCTTTCCGCTACAATTTCATAGCTTTCAGCTAGCTTGACAGTTTTTAGCTATAATCTCGCAGCTTTCAGCTAGTTTTGCCAAACAGAGCCTAGGCCACTGAACCCTCTTGGTCGTCTAAGTGCTCCGGAAAAAAACCAGTTTATGATTCAGATGAAGCCGCAAAGTCTACATTATAGAGAGATAAGAGTGTCATCACACTAATCACAGTAAAGCATTGGTCTATGGGGTGCTGGTTTGGCTAGAAAAGATCGAAGGTGAGCGGGAAATCCTTGTGTACCCTCAAAGATGAACGGTTGGATTAATAGCTGTAGGAATTCTCGGGCTCAAGTACCCATTTATGTACCTGTTAAATAATGAGTCTCTAGATTATTAAATAAATTAGCAAAATATTACATACTATTCTTTAAATAATGTTTCATCCCCTGAAGCTCTTACCCTCAAAATATAGATTTTAACACGAACAAAAAACATAAAGCGAGGAAGACCAAAATAGATGTTCAAAGTCACTAGCTGCAGTTTTAGGATGCTGCAGCAGCGCCAATTATGCTTTATGGAACAAATCATGGAATACTAATAAAAGCATCAAAAGAAGACGGTTCAAACGATAATAACCACCTGACAGTTATAAGAAATAAAAGAACATTATAATACATTGGTACAAAATGAGGTATCCTAGATGGAATATTCTGTCTAGGACAATCGTACTTCCGTCTACGTAGACTATCCAAGACAGAATTCCGTCTACGATGTTCGTCTAGTTAGTTTCCGTCTAGGATGCCATATTCTAGACAGATTTCCACCTAAGAAAACATCCTAGACAAAAAAATAACTTAGACGTAATATTAAACCGTCTAGAATATTCCTAGACAGAGAAATATTACGTCTGAGACGTTTCCTACACGGAGTATCCGTCTGGGAAGCGTCCTAGACGGAAATTCCGTCTGGGAAGCTTCCTAAATGGAATTTCGTCTAGAAAACGTCCTAGACAAAAAATCCATCTATGAGTCTTCCCATCCATCTATGATTCTTCCTAGACGAATTTCCGTCTAGAAAGCTTCCTACATGAAATTTCCGTCTAGGATTCTTTACTTCATCCCAGACGGAAAGCTTCCTAGATGGAATTTCGTCTAGAAAATGTCCTAGACAGAAAATCCGTCTATGATTCTTCCTATCCATCTAGAATGTTTTCTAGACGGAATTCTATCTAGGAAGCTTCCCAGACAGAATTTCCGTCTAGGATTCTTTACTTCACCCCAGATGGAAATTTTGTCTAGAACGTATCCTAGATGGATTTTCAATTCAGAATTTTACATACGTTTTTCCCAATTCATACGTTTTTACCCTATAATTACATATATTACCTACAAATTCAATAATAATCCGAAACACTAAGAGATATTGCTAAGAGAAGACTGAGAGAAGGACAAAGAGACGTTTTTACCTACAAATTCAATAATAATCCCAGGCACAGAGAGAAGGACAAAGAGACACACGCACGCAGAGGCATACACTTGCGATTCCATTGAGAGATATTGCTAAGAGAAGACTGAGCTAGCTCCCAAGCAATCCAATCCTCACCAATAGCTAAAGACCCATTATCTTAGTCGGCGAGTCAATGGAGTACAACATCGACGTTCTATCGCCACACAGTAAAGAACCCTAAAAAATATTTGTTTCATTAAATTTCTTTCATTGTAATCTGTGTCAATTACAATTCAAAAGAACACGAAACACTGCAGGGCCATTGGAGAAGGTGGAGTAAGCTAGTTTTTGGAGTTAAAGATTTCTACGCATTTGAGTCAAGGTGGAGATTTGTTATAAGTTGCCTCAAAAACTCAAATCCATATTGTATATATATACCTCTCAAGTCTTTCTTATTTGAAATTTTTTTGCATATATACCGCTCAAATCTTTCATTTTTAAAAATGTGCAAATATGGAAGATATGATGGGTGTATATGTAAAAAACCCTAATGGCCTACCTTCTGAGGACACCATTTATTGTCTCCAAGCTTTTGGGAAATACAATTCATGAACCAATTCATTGATTTCTCTTCTCTCTATACTCCCTCTTGGATCTTTGTTTCTTCTTTGCTAATCCTGCCTTAGATGGCCCAAAATGGGAAAGGGAATCGAGGTCGGAGAGCCTCACACATGTTCAAACTCACTGCTTCTGGTCGACGGAGCATCTCGATGGTGCTCCGGATCCGGATTCTAGGATTTAGAAGATCAAAATCGTCCTCTTCTCTCCTTCCTCCATTAATATCGACAACTTAGAAGCTTCCACGCTCTCTCACAATACTCATGCCGGAGCATCTCGTCAGTTATTCGTATTCCAGGGTTTTGTATATCAAAATCGGCCTCTTCTCTCTCTCTCTCTCTCTCTCTCTCTCTCTCTCTCTCTCTCTCTCTCTCTCTCTCTCTCTCTCTGTCTACTCCATCAATATCTTCAACCTACGGGCTCCTCTCTCGCTTTCTCTCTCACTAGGGTTTGGGGTTTCAGCGGTCTTAGGGATTCTGTGACCAGCGAACTTGAAAGATTACAGATCTTGCAGACAGAGGCCGCAACTCTCTGAGCAAAACTTACTCTTTTGCATGTAAAGATTTATTGGTCTCATCATTCATCAAAATTATGCAAGTTTTGGTTTAGAGTTTTTAATGCTTGTCTTTGTTTTAGTATGGTACTTAAGTTTAGGGCTGAGCATGGTTCAGTCCAAACCGAAAAAACCGATTGAACCGAACCGAAATTAGTAGTTTGGTTTATTTGTAGGACGGTTTGAGTCAGGTTGAAAACTTTTCAATCTGAACCGTCTAAACCGACCGAACTAATAAGTAATAACGTACCCAATACCCATTAACCCTCAAACCCGACCCGCCCCTCAAATATCACTCAATAGGTAAACCCTAAAATCCCAGCCGCCACCTCCTCTCCTTAGTTCCTCTCTCTCACTCCCTGTCCGGCACCGCAGCGCCTCACTCTCCAATCTCCATTTCCGCCTTCTCGGCACTCCACCGCCAGCGGCCAAATCCCATGAAAATCGCCTATTTCAATCCTCAATTCTCTTTCAAGTACTCCCTCTCTCAAATTCTCAATCCAAATCTCTCAAGTCTTTAGATTTCTCTCTACAATCTTTTCTCAATTACTCGTCAAAAGGTTGGGATTATCATCGAAAAGATAAACCATAATTCTGATCGAGGTTTTGTGTACGATCTGATCCCAACTCCTCTCACTGACGATGGATCTCCCACTTGCGCTCTCAAATCTGAACCTGCTACCAGAGAGGACAAGAAGAAGGGATCCAGAAATCTTCGAATAAGTCGCCGCCTTCGGTCGAAATTGACAGAAATTGGGTCGCTGAGCACGCTAGACAAGTAAAAAGAGGATTAATTTGAGAAATTTGTGATCTGGTTGAAGAATTTGGAGTGATTTTTTCTTTTGTTTTCAGGTTTCGAGAATGTTGATGGGTGGTATGCATGTGATTGGTGTTTATTTTGTAGGCACCAGAGTCTTCGTTTAAGGCTACTTCGCCTTCAATCATATCGTAGATATTTAATTTGTTGATGGGTTGAAGAAAAATATTATCTTTTAGGTTCTTTATATGTGGAAAGACCATTTTTATTTGTAGTTTACTCTATGGCTATTTTTTTGTCATTTTATTTGGTGAATATTTTGCAATTAACAAATGTGCGAAGATGAGTTTTAACTGTGCTATTTACTAGTAATTTGATTATGGAGGTCCTTGATGCAGTTTCTTCTTGAGTTAAAGGATAATAGAACCGAACAAACCAAACTGCACCGCACCGAACCGACTTATAATGGTTTGGTTCGGTTTTGAATATTGGGTGGTTCGGTTTACTAGTAATTTGATATGGAGGTCCTTGATGCAGTTTCTTCTTGAGTTAAAGGATAATAGAACCGAACAAACCGAACTGCACCGCACCGAACCGACTTGTAATGGTTTGGTTCGGTTTTGAATATTGGGTGGTTCGGTTCGGTTGTTCAAATTTTGATAAAAACTGAACCGAACCACCGTTTGCACACCCCTACTTAAGTTAGTTACGTTCATGGTTAAATGATAACTTAGTCATAATATGGTTTTGCTGAATATATTGGCATTCTGAAAAAGAAAAAAACAAAAAACATGTTGGCGCAATGCTTTTTTCTCCATAACCCAATGCCTTTTGTCATCTTTGTGATATAGAAATGTTTTATTGTCTACCAGTCATGTAGTTCTCCGTTTACGTTGCTGCAAATAGGTTAACTTTAACATTGTAGTTTGTAATTGGTAGTATTGTTGACAATGCCATTACTTTCTCTTTATCTTATTATTAACGCTTTTCTGATGTAAGTTCTTTTTTGCTAATCACTCAAGTGGCTATATTTAGTTTTTATAATATCAGAGGTTAGAATTTTCTCTTCTGTTTAAAAAGTGTTAACATGTCTTTCTTAAAAAATATATACACATAGTAGCGATACTATATACTTCAGTTCAACTCAAATATTGGCTTGAATCCTTTTAGAGTGAGGTCCTTGCTACGCTAGAATTATGATATAGTGATTACACAATTTAAAAGTCAAGAAAAAAATTTTTACAAAGGAAAAATAATTTAATGTCGAATTAACAACTAATTTATAAAATATATATGGGTCGTGCAGATAGCTACAGAAAGTAATGTGTATATTTTCATGAAAATTTCATAGTGAGTGACCAACTATAATCATCATAATTTAAGCATAAATAATTATTATTTTAGTTACTATAATTTGATACGTGTAACTATGGAATAAATCTCAAGCAAAAAATAGGAATTGAGATTGTATTATCTTCTAGGTAAATGAATAAATTTTATTAGAGCTCCTCTTTATATCAAATTTAAAAGTAATAATTTAAATATCAAGCACCAAATATTAGCTCATGTGAGAAAGTAATAACTAAAAGTAATCTATGGACTATATACATATTTAGTCAATCAATTAAACGTATTAAAATTATGATGACCATAGTTAGAATTAAATGGTGGGTTTACGTTAAATATAATTTTTAAAAAATAGTTCATTAAAGTCAAAATCCTTTTAACGACTATATAGATTGTCTGAAATTTTTTACATATATAAACTATACTTTTTAGGAATAGTGATGTGTACACTTAACTATGGCCTAAATACATCTTAAGAACGACTTACTCTTCAATATAATCATTAATTGATGTATCTATGTATTACACTAAAAACACAATAAAATTTAGAAAACTACAAAAGAAACACCCGCAAAAGTTTTAAAAATTGTAAAATAAACCCTAAATTTTGTAATTCACAAATACACAAAACTATTAAACATTACGTTGAAATTAAGGAATTACAAAAACTCATTGAAAAATTTATGAGTGATCCCTTCTCTAGGGTTTTGTGCATCCTTTCGTAGAGAGATATTGTGAGGGATCTGAGAGTTTGTTTGAGGGTTTAGATTGTGAGTGATTATAAACCCTAGTTGTAATCTCTCCCTCTATTAGTAGATCTCCCCCTCCTTGCCCCGTGGACGTAGGCAATTTGCCGAACCACGTAAAAATTGATTGTACTGTTTTTGTGTGATTTGTAATAGCTTTTAGGATCCCTCGACAGGTCAGTCCTAGAACTGATGAGAGGAAGAGCCGATATCTCACTTGGTTGAGATATCCGCTTCAGATTCTTGTTTCCTTTGTGAAGCAGGAATTCTTATTGCGATCTGACTCTCTTGTTGTACTGCCGAAGTGCTGCCGAAATTTTCGCTGCGCGCAACAAGTGGTATCAGAGCCCAGATTTCAGATCTAGGGTTTTTTGGTGGAGGAAGATTTTTTATGTGAAGCTTGGTTCTTGGAGTTCTAGGCTTCGGTGGAGATAGCATTAGGAGTTGCCGTTGGAGATTTCGCTTTCCTCGTGTGGTTAGGAAATCTATTTGGAATCCGATCAAGGGTTCAGTTGGGTGATTCCTAATTTCTATCAAATTTGTTCTTTCTCTACAATTTGGAGTTAGTTCGCAATGGGAGAAGAAGGTGAAAGCAGCAAATCGATGGCGGGTACAATACAAGTTGGTTTTCAGAACACTAAAATTAGTGTGGTGAAGTATGACGGCAAAATCAATTTTGTTTTGTGGATGAGCGACATACAGGATGCGCTCAATGCTCAGAATTTGGAAGAGACCATCATGGTCCACGAGAGGCCACCTAAATATGAAGAGGCGGTATGGGATAAGATGAATAGGAACGCTTGTGGGGTGATCAGGTCCTGTTTGGAACAGGAGCTGAAGTATGATGTGATTGGGGTGACGTCTGCGATGAAGATGTGGGAAATTCTCAACAATAAGTACCTTACGAAGAGTGTTGAGAACCGATTGCACTTGCTGCGTAGGTTATTCAGATTCCAGATGTCCAGAGGCACCTCACTAGCGGCTCATGTGAACAACTATACTAAGTTGTTGTCGGACTTGGCGAATGTTGACGAGAAGATATCGGATGAGTACAAGGCGATTATTTTGTTGGGCTCCTTACCGGATGAGGAGTATGATACATTCGTGCTCACTTTGTTGAACGGGAGATCTTCTATCAGCTATAGTGAAGTGACTAATGTTTTGACAAATTACGATTTGAGGAGGAAGGATAAGGAGACTTCCCGCGCTAGTACTTCAGGAGAGGCCTTGTCGACGAGAGGTAGAAGCCTATATCCGAAAGGTGGTAATAGAGGAAGGTCAAAGTCTAGAGGTCGCCACCAATTAACAAAGAACCAATGTGCATTCTACAAGGAGCAGGGACATTGGAAGAGAGACTGCCCGAAGCTCAAGGAGAAAAAGAATGGCAAGAAAAAGGACCCGAAGGCCAATGGGGTGAATATTGCGAAAGGCGATGATTCTGATGATTCGTGCTTTTCTCTACTGATTACTCCGGAGGTGAACCATGTGGATGCATCAGATTGGATGCTTGATTCCGGCGCTACTTTTCATGTGACCCCTAGGCGAGACTGGTTTGCATATTTTGAGAAAGTCGACGGGGGTGTTGTTGTCATGGGAAATGATCAATCCTGTGGCGTTTGTGGGATAGGTACCGTGCGGGTTAGGATGCACGATGGAGTAGTCCGTGAGTTGAAGGAGGTGAGATTTGTTCCTCAACTGAAGAAAAATCTTATCTCAGTTGGAGCTTTGGAGATGAAGGGATTCAAGGTGACTTTCGAAAACGCTGTAGCGAAGCTTACTAAGGGATCATTGATGGTGATGAGGGGAGTCCGCAATCGAAATTTGTATTATCTGAAGGGAAGCACCGAGATTGGCCAGGTTGCTTCGGCTATTTCAGAAGCGGACATGAGCAGACTTTGGCACTATAGATTGGGGCACACAGGTGAAAAGTCACTGCAGGCATTGTGCAAGCAGGGGCTATTGAAGGGAGCCAAGAGTGGGAAGATTGAGTTCTGTGAGCACTGTGTTCTTGGCAAGAAGACGAAGGTGAAGTTCGGGACTGCCATTCATAAGACGAGGGGCATCCTGGACTAAGTGCATGGGGTGGCAGAGAGGTTGAATCGGTCTTTACTGGAGAAGATCCGATGCTTATTGTCGCAGAGTGGTTTGGAGAAGATCTTTTGGGCTGAGGCACTTACATATGCGAGCCACCTCATTAATAGGCTGCCTTCATCTGCGATTGAGGGGAAGACCCCTATGGAGATGTGGTCGGGAAATCCAGCACATGACTATGACCAACTCAAGGTATTTGGATGCCCTGCATATTATCATGTTAGAACTGATAAATTGGAACCTCGAGCTAGGAAGGCCATATTTGTAGGATTCAAGCGTGGTGTCAAGGGATACAAGCTTTGGGATCCAGTTGATAAGAAGATTGTGCTAAGTAGGGACGTCACATTCGATGAGGCTTCTATCTTGAAGCTTCCCAGCTCTCATCAGGTGGAGAGTGACCCGACGGAGGAGATATCGTAGGTGGTGGAGATTGATGCAGCTTCACATTGTCCAGATGGTACGGTATCCAGGCAGGTGCCGACTGAGGTGACGCCAGGCGAGCACGACGGTGATACGGAGGATACGAGTACAAATGTGCAGGATCAGGAACCGACGGCTCAGGTTCAGGATTCTATTGCGGCTAGGAGACAGAGGAGAAACATACAGATGCCAGCACAGTATGCCGACACAGTTGCGTATGCACTTCCGGTGGAGAGTATCGATGAGTTAGTGCCTACTACATTCAGAGAGGCCGAGCAGAGTTCGGAGGCTGATTCGTGGCAGGTGGCTATGCAGGAGGAGATGGAATCTCTTCATAAGAACGATACATGGGAGCTTGTTGAGCTTCCAAAGGGGCGGAAGGCAATTGGTTGCAAGTGGGTATACACGAAGAAGGAGGGCATTGAAGGCACTCCATTCAGGTTCAAGGCTAGGTTGGTTGCGAAGGGCTATGCACAGGAGGAAGGTATTGACTATAATGAGGTTTTCTCTCCGGTGGTGAAGCATTCTTCGATTCGGATTTTGCTAGCTTTGGTGGCACAGTATGGTTTAGAGTTAGATCAGTTGGATGTGAAGACGGCATTTCTTCATGGTGATCTTGATGAAGAAATATATATGACTCAGCCATTGGGATTCCGAGCTGCAGGGAAAGATAAGTTGGTTTGCAAACTGAAGAAATCGCTATACGGTTTGAAGCAGTCTCCTCGACAGTGGTATAGACGATTTGATGGTTTTATGCTTGGTCATTCGTACACTCGGAGCCAGTTTGATCCTTGCGTATATTTTCGCAAGTTGAAAGGAGGTGCGTATATTTATTTGTTGCTCTATGTCGATGACATGTTGGTTGCCTCTATTTCCAGGTCGGCTATAGATGAATTGAAAGTTCAGCTATCAAATGAGTTTGAGATGAAAGACTTGGGTGAGGCGAAGCGCATTTTAGGGATGGAGATCGGCAAAGACAAGAATAAGGGCAGAATTTGTTTGACACAAGTGGCTTATTTGAAGAAGGTTCTACAGCGATTCCATGTTTGCATGGATACGAAGCCAGTTAGTGTACCTTTGGGAGCCCATTTGAAGCTTTCAGCTAGTCTTTCACCAAAGTCAGTTGAAGATCGTGAGTTGATGTCAAAGACTCCATATGCGAGTGCGGTTGGGAGCTTGATGTACGCGATGGTATGTACGAGGCCAGATTTGTCACAGGCGGTAAGCATGGTATCGAGATACATGCACGATCCAGGAGTGGGTCATTGGGACGCCGTGAAATGGATTTTGAGGTACATTCGAGGTACGCTCAATGTTGGTTTAGTTTATGAGCGGGACACTACAGGTGGACAGCTATGCATTGGCTATGTTGATTCGGATTATGCCGGGGATTTGGATAAGCGTCGGTCTACGACGGGGTATGTGTTCACTTTGACCCGTGCGCCGGTGTGTTGGAGATGCACCTTACAGTCGACGGTGGCTTTGTCTACGACGGAGGCAGAGTATATGGCAGTTACAGAGGCTATGAAGGAGGCTATTTGGCTTCGAGGACTTTTGGAGGAACTTGGTATATCGCAGAGGTCCGTCACTATTTATTGTGATAGCATGAGTGCTATCTATTTGGTGAAGAATCAGGTTTTTCATGCGCGGACGAAGCACATTGACGTTCGTTATCACTTCGTTCAGGATGTTCTTGAAGATGGCGATGTGGAAATTGTGAAAGTCCACACGAAGGATAATCCGGCAGATATGCTCACTAAGATGGTTCCGAGCAACAAGTTTATTCATTATCGAAACTTGTTGCATATTCGTGATTGTTGAGGCCGTTGGTGGCCATTTGGATGAACTACGTTCGGCTTGATTCCTTGGGCAAGAGGATACGTAGGCAGTCTTTCAGATACAGCCAGTTTGGATTAGTTGATTTTGATGAGGGTGAGATTGTTTAGACTCTCGTTCGGGTTCTCGACTTGTTGCGGATTGAGTTCGTACTAGCCACAACAAGTGGGATATTTGGATGTTTTGGTATCGGCTCAGTTTTGGGAAAACTTCACCGAGGTGGAGAATTGTGAACCGAAGTGGACGTGGGGACCACCCACGTGAGAGAAACTCAAATACGCCCGCGTGAAGAGCACGAGCCCATGACCCAGCTTCCGCAGCGACAACTATAAATAGGATTTATTTTTTTTTCTTTAGGGTTTGAGCAAGAACAGGGATGTGCAAGGGGTGCGGCTGCGGCAGGAAATCGCAGCAGGAGAAAAGCAAGAGCAGAAGAAAGCAGCAGCTGTTTTTTCTTTTCTTTTGTTTCGTTGTGTTTGAGTAGCCCTTCTCTAGGGTTTTGTGCATCCTTTCGTAGAGAGATATTGTGAGGGATCTGAGAGTTTGTTTGAGGGTTTAGATTGTGAGTGATTGTAAACCCTAGTTGTAATCTCTCCCTCTATTAGTAGATCTCCCCCCCCCTCCTTGCCCCGTGGACGTAGGCAATTTGCCGAACCACGTAAAAATTGGTTGTACTATTTTTGTGTGATTTGTAATAGCTTTTAGGATCCCTCGACAGGTCAGTCCTAGAACTGATGAGAGGAAGAGCCAATATCTCACTTGGTTGAGATATCCGCTTCAGATTTTTGTTTCCTTTGTGAAGCAGGAATTCTTATTGCGATCTGAATCTCTTGTTATGCTTCCGAAGTGCTGCCGAAATTTCCGCTATGCGCAACAAAACTACTAAAAATAGGTTGCAGAAATACAAGTAGAATATTTCCTACATATGGAGGATGTTTTACTGCAAGATGAAGTCTCAAAGTATCTCTATATTTTGGTATCAGGAGATGTGGTCAGTTAAAAGCCTTTTATCTCTAATATTAAAGTTTACTTAATTGTTGATAACATATGGGTTAATGAAAATTTGATCGTCTTGCAGCACATAATTGAAAATGTCGGATATGTTTATAAGGCACACCTTTTACTCTTTGAACATAAATACCGAATACATTAATCAAATATATGCATGAAGAGGTTCCTGGTGTATATTCTGCAGGTTCACGGATGTAAACAAGTTGGGGAAGTCTTTGGAGGGGTAGGAGTGTTCGCCAGCCGTCGAGAACCATTCAGTGTAAGAACTAGAAGACTTGCACAATCTTGAGGATAGGTGGAGAAAAGTTAATGAGCATTGTGGAGAATAGACAAAGCCAGAGGGTAAACAACAAGAGGATACATGATGGAAGTAAAAAGGATGAGGATATTGTAGTGGATACCTTTAATAGACAAAGTGGAGAATAGACAAAGCCAGAGGGTAAACAACAAGTTATTTGAGATGATATGAGAGTTTAGGTGTAGAGTTTTGTGCGATGGTTTTGCAAATAAGCAAAACATGCACAAAAACTAGAATTTGCCAGATTTTTGCAAATAAGCAAAACATGCACAAAAACTAGAATTTGCCAGATCAGTCGACCGATCAGTCGACTGACTGTATCAGTCGACCGATCAGTCGATCAGTCGACTGACTGTATCAGTCGACCGATCAGTCGACTGATACGCTGATTTCCAGTTTTTTAGGTTTATGTTCTGTTTTGATTTGGTTCAGGTTTGGGTTGGGTTTAGCTGTTCATATATATTCTTCTTCACCCGAATTCACTCTTCTCATCTTCAGATCTGACAAAACCCTAGCCCCCTCTCCCCTATCTCAAACCCTAGTTTTGTTCTTGGTGATTTGGGGAAGAACTTGGAGGATTTTCGTCGAAATCTTCACGTTGCAGCGAAGGGGAACCACTCTCTCTCAGATCCAGGAGTTGTTCATCACCCCAGAGATGAGTAACATCTCGCCCAACCTTGTCCTAATTTCTAAACGTTTTCAAATGGTTTTTTATGAGTTTTGATGAGCCAAAAATGATATTTTTGTACAAAGGATTGATTTTTATACCATATAGAGGGAAGATATGTTATTTTAGAATGTTAAAAACCCACCAACGTTTTGTGAATTGAAGATCTAAAGCTGAAATGTTTTTATAAGAGATTTAACATGAGTTTTGTTTTAAAAATGTTTTAAAACATAAATACACATGTTTAGGGTTTTGTTTATGTATTTGTACATGAAAGTTATGTTTCAGTTTAGTTCATACATGTTAATATAGTATTTTTCATGCTTGGGATTGATGGGGATGAGTTTAGATCAATTTTTGGGTGAATAACAACCTGTGCAGAGTTTCTGCAGTCCATCGGTCGACTGATCAGTCGACCGACGGGCTAAAATTTTAGTTATCAGTCGACTGATCAGTCGATTGTGTTTTCTCAGCTCCGCAGTCGACAGATCAGTCGACTGGTGAGCTGAGGCTGTGCTGCCTGAGCTTATCGGTCGACATATGAGTCGACTGACGTCATCAGTCGACACATCAGTCGACTGATGAGATGTTTTACAGATTCTTGATCTGTTTGAGTTGCTTTTCGGGGTCGCCTCGATGACCTGACACTAGTTCACCATGCTAATGATTTATCTGTACACGTGGGTTGACTTTTGACACAAGTTTAGACATGTACACCGAGATGCATGTGAGTTTAGATTATGTATATCTTTCCGCATATACTTTTCACTGTTGCACAGTCCTTGTGTTGGACTATAATCCATAGAAGTCCATGTGTTGGACTATAATCCATAGAAGTCCTTGTGTTGGACTATAATCCATTTCAGTCCTCGTGTTGGACATTCGCCACTTGTTCCATGTGTTTGGAAACCACAGTATCTAGTTCCTATATCAGACATTTTTTTCTTCTTAACCCTGTATATGACTTTCTCACAATAGTTTATGACATGACACTTATGTAGATTATAACATGATATTCATGTAAGTAATAACATGATACTCATGTAGGCTATGACATGGCACTGTACTTATGCTCTGAGATTAGTTGTATTTCTTTTATTATTGTTCCTGTACTAGAACCTCGGGTTTGGTGTTTAGGGATTTACAATTTGAGATACAAGGTATATACATGAGGGTTTCCTTGTTTGGATTATTTCGCTCGACGTACCTATGCTCGTATTGTAAATTTCTAAATACTAAAATCCTCTTTAGTAAGATCAATGATTTTAGATCTATTATGTATGTTGGCCTTCTTGTTTTGATGATGTTTAACAAACAATTTATTACTAATGTTGTTTGTCTAGTGTTTGTGCATTCCTATGTTTTGTAGACAAACAACGTTGTTGGAGGATGGATAGAATAGAGCTTCAACGATCATATCCAAATGAGGTTGGCGGAATATCGGTGAAGCAACATACAATTCAAGTTAAAGATCAAGTTCAATCTTCATCCCAAGTGTACCAAGTCAAGCTTATTGAAGATCAAGATCAAGCTTGGGTAATTTAGTATAGGTTTATATTATGTGTGTTAAGTACGTTAAGCTCAATATCTATACACACACATTATGTTGGTTTTCATATATATATATATATATATAGTGATATATATATATATAGAATATGCAATTTTGTGAAAATATTGTATTCTTAGTTTATAGACTTCAATATCAGTTTATACATGTTTTACTAAGTCTATAAAAACATTTCACAAAGTTTCAAAAGTTGGTTTATGTCAAAACATCAAAATTCAAGTATCTCATATTTTCATGTTTTGGACTAGTTTGTAAAATGATGATATTTTTCATTTGGGTAGTCCTTTTTCGAAACCAGTTACTGTAGCATGTTTATTATCATGTCTACAATCATTCCCCAAAGTTTTACATTTTTTGGAATTTATTTGATATTTTTAAATAGCGTTTTAAAATCAGATATATAGTTTTTGAGTATCAGTTTTCGGTCGACCGAACCGGTCGACCGAACCTGAGTTCATATGTTCTCTGGGTGACAGAGAGTCTGTCGGTCGACCGGTCCGATCGACCGAAAGCTCCATCGGTCGACCGTACCGGTCAGTTTTTTGACCGTTGCCTTGGGGCTGTTTTTGTCTTTTGCTCAGGTTTTTGGCTGAATTCTTAGGAGGCTATATATGCCCCCATTGTATTCAATTCTATGAAAAAATGAGAATGTTTTAAAGAGAGTTTTAAAAACAAGTTTAAAGAGTTTTGTTTAAGGGTTTAGTGTTTGTTTAAAAAGCTTTTAAGCATTTACAAAAGTTTGATTTGTGGAGCAAATTTCACAAGAGCAAGTGGAGATCATCCTTGGTGTTTAGCATTCATTCTTCTCCCTCTCTCTTGTCATCTATAGAGAAGTTTCCTTAAACTCAATTCTAGCATTTTATAAGTTTGTTCTTAATTTCATAAGCTAGATTTCATATTGAGTTTATATTGTTTTATCTCTTTGATCACACACAACCTATTGAGCTTATTGTATTTACATTCATAGTGTAATTTGGGGTTGTGGGTTTGTGACTTTGAGTTGTGCTTAATTGAGTTCTCACCTTATTTTGAGAACAATCATTTGTTATATTTGTGCTTATTGTGAGAATCACTTTGTAATACACTTGTACACCGAGTGAGGAGTGTGTGGTGAGAGTCGGGGATCGTCCCAAGAGGAGTGGCGTCGGTTGACGTGCCTAGAGAGAGGTTGTAACCGAGCACTTGAGGGAGACACGGCTAGGTCCAACACTTAGTGGGTGTAGAGTGTGATTGCAAGAGTGTGAGTTGTAGAGTTTTCGGTTAGCTAGAAAACCGAGTGTGTAGAAGAAGTTCCGGCTTCCAAACCGGATTGTGTTAGTGGATTTCTCCCCGGGAGTGGGGAGCGGAGACGTAGGACGGAAGGTCCGAACTCCGTGATCATATAGTGTGTTTGAGTGTGCTTTGGCGTTCATTTATATTTATGTTCATATCTTATATCGCCATTGTCATTAGCTCATTATCTATATCATCCACTATCTTGTTTACATTGTTTACCCTTGTGTTTATATATCCTTGCATATATATTTTGCTATATATCTCTTTGCTAGGATATATCATATTATATATTGCTTATCCTAGCTCACATATCTTGTGGTATTTCATACTTGCTAGGATAACTTATTAATTAGTTTTAATTGGCATAAAATCGGATTAGATTAGCATAAGACCCTAATCACCCCCCCTCTAGGGTCTAACAATTGGTATCAGAGCTTGGTGCTCTTTGATTTAAGGTTTATTTCCTCTTGTCAGATATTTGTATTTGAGACTTGTTGAGTATTCCAGTTATCTATTCAGACATTGACTATGTATTTCTGTATGTTGGATGATGAGATATTAATGTGATCACTATCATTTCATCAGTTATTTCTTATAGTATCTTTTACTTGCTTTTGTACCTACACCTATTGTTGACTCTACTAGATAGATGTTAATTACGATGGTGAAACATGTTATTACATGGTGTGGTGCATGGTAGGTTTAACATTCTTGGTTTTACCTTGGACTGCAGCCTTGTGTGAACCCAGTGGCGTCACAATTGGTATCAGAGCTTTAGTTCCAGTATCCTTAGGATCATCCTGTGTCGAGTCGTGGAGCTAGGATAGAGTTTCTTAGGATTCATGTATAGAGTCCGTAAGGATTTCCTAGTATGAGTGAGGACGGTATATGCGTATATCTCTCTTAGGATTCATGTATAGAGTCCGTAAGGATTTCCTAGTATGAGTGAGGACGGTATATGCGTATATCTCAAAATTTGAGAATTTTTTTATGACAACTATTTTTGTATAAGTTTAAAGTATTTGTACAAATACTATATGTTGTGAAAATTGTATTGTGATACGCTATTTATAGAGGTCTATTTTGACTGATAAACTCTTATTTTCTTATGATCAGAGAGATAGCAGGACGTGGTAGGCCTCGTACTCGGAGAGCTGGGTAGGCAGAGTCGCAGCAGGCTCCACCTGAACCACAACAAGCTCAATCGGAGCCACAGCAGACACCACCTCAGCCACAGCAGGCTCCCCAGTATCTCATTGATCTCATGGCTCCCATCGTAGCTAGGATGGTAGCGATTGAGGAGCTTGTGGTGAGCCATATCCCGCCACCACCACCACCACCAGTAGCTCAGCCGTAGGGAATACCCGTCGTTCCTATCAGAGAGAGATCCCCAGAGATCACACCTGCAGTCGTTCCACTAGCAGTTCTAGACAGAACCACAGAGCAGGAGGCTTGGCTCCGTATGGTTGAGAGATATCAGAAGATGAGGGCACCAGAGTTTCAGGGGTCAATAAGTGGAAGGAGGATGTGGGCAATATTCTTGACATACTCAGTGTGGATTCAGTTCAGAAGCAGAGATTGGCATCCTACAGCTTGAAGGGAGATGCCGGGAGATGGTACCGACTTCAGTTTACTCCAGATCAGAGGATGACCCTCACATGGGAGGACTTTATCTATTTCTTCGATGAGCAGTATATCTCTTCTGCAGCACGGACTGGGAAGGAGCTTGAGTTGTCCCAGTTGACTCAGGGAGACATGACCGTGACAGATTTTGAGAGCAGGTTTATGGAGTTGCTACATTTCACGGGTATGTGGCAGACAGGAGAACGTCAAGCTCAGATGTTCTTGACAGGGCTTCGCCCTAATCTCCGTCGGTACCTCGTCTCGAGGAGGTTCTATTCAGTTAGGGAGGTAGCTGAGGCCGCTACTTCACAGGAGATTGAGACTACTATGTTCCAGAAAGATAAGGAAGGGAAGGCCAAGGTAGGGCAGAGCGGGGACAAAGGCAAGAATAAGAGATCTTTTTCTGGACATCAGCAGCAGCATCAGGGCCCTTATAAAAAGGGACCCCAGCAGGACCAGAGAGCGCATCAGCAGCGCAAGTTCCAGGGATCTTGTTTTAACTGTCACAAGGTCGGGCATAAGACATCAGAGTGTTGTAGCGCACCAGCAGGAGCCCAGCAGGGCAAGGGTTTGAACCAGTAGCAGTGCCAATAGGGCAGAGGTCAGGGCCAGCAGAACAGGCTTGAAGCACCGCCAGCAGCTCAAAGGATTGAGGGGCAGATTCGAGCAGTTCAGGAGGTTCCTCAGGGGAAGATTGTCCCATATTCTCCATCTCCAGTAGCAGAGCAGTCTTCAGTCAAAGGCAGGGTTTATGCAGTAGTTCCCCGTGATCATGGAGCTAGCGGAGCCGTAGTGGAGGGTACGTTCCTTGTGGATTCTTTCCCCGCTCGTATTCTTTTCGATTCGGGAGCTTCGCATTCTTTCATCTCTCATGCATTTATGGCTAGACTCCAGCTTGTAGCTCAGTCTCTAGACACCCCTTTATCTGTTTCCACCTATTTAGGCGAGGTATCGCTTCTGGAGAGCGTTTGTAGGAGGTGTACCGTCAGTTTAGACGAGTCAGAGTTCATAGTTGATTTGATAGTGTTGCATATGTCCGAGTTCGATGTTATCCTTGGTATGGTTTGGTTATCTTCCTATCATATTAGTATTGACTGCTTTGCGAAGACTGTCAAGTTGCGAGCGTCCGATGGGTCCGAGATGATTGTAGCCACCTCTCAGGGCAACCGATTTGCGGAGTCATTTCTGGCGTACATTGAGGAGGTGATGCGACGGGATCAGGGTGCTGAGTTATTGGAGACTAGAGTTATCTCAGAGTATCAGGATGTCTTTCAGGACATACCTGGATTACCTTCAATGAGAGAGGTAGAGTTCTGTATTGAGTTGCAGCCAGGCATAGTCCCGATATCCCGCGCACCCTATCGCATGGCACCAGCTGAGATAAGGGAGCTTCAGACCCAGTTGGACGAGTTGTTAGCTCAGGGTTTTATTCACCGGAGTCATTCTCCGTGGGGTACGCCGGTCCTCTTCGTAAAGAAGAAGGACGGTAGTATGAGATTATGCATAGATTATAGAGAGTTGAACAATGTCACTATCCGGAATAGGTACCCACTACGTAGGATTGATGACTTGTTTGACCATTTGTAGGGAGCGTAGTATTTCTCGAAGATTGATCTTCGCTCTGGCTATCATCAGTTACGGGCTCGGGAGATGGATATTCCCAAGACCGTCTTTCTTACTAGATATGGATCTTTTGAGTTCTTGCTCATGCTATTTGGGTTGACCAATGCACCCGTGATATTCATGGACTTGATGAACCGGGTTTTCCATCCAATCTTAGATCAGTTTGTGATCGTTTTCATCGATGATATTCTCATTTACTCGAGATCGGAGGCAGATCACGAGGAGCATCTACGGATAGCATTGAGGACTTTACAAGAGCATCAGCTACATGCCAAGTTCAGCAAGTGTGAATTTTGGCTTTCAGAAGTTAGATTTCTTGGCCACGTCATCAGTAGTGAGGGCATAGCAGTGGACCCGGTTAAGGTCACGGCAGTTCTTGATTGGGAGCCACCGAAGATGGTGACAGAGATTCGCAACTTTTTAGGTTTAGCCGGATATTACAGGAAGTTCATTCAGGATTTCTCGAAGATTGTGACGCCGATTACACACCTTACGAAGAAGGGTGTACAGTTCATATGGAGCATGAAGTGCCAGAAGGCCTTTGATATTTTGAATGCTAAGTTAACTACAGCGCCGGTTTTGACTATTCCGAGCAGCGACAGAACATTTGTCGTATATACAGATGCATCATTGGCAGGCTTAGGAGGCGTATTGATGCAGACTCAGAGGATAGTAGCTTATATCTCACGGCAGTTGATGGTACATGAGCAGAACTATCCCACTCATGACTTGGAGTTAGCAGCAGTGATATTTGCACTGAAGTCATGGAGGCACTACTCATATGGAGTGCAGTTTGAGTTGTTCACAGACCATTAGAGTCTGAAGTACCTCTTTTCTCAGAAGGAGCTCAATCAGAGACAGAGGAGGTGGGTTGAGTTTATCAAGGACTACGAGTTCACGATTCAGTATCATCCGGGGAAGGCGAATGTCGTAGCAGATACCTTAAGCAGGAAGCGTCGACATCGGATTTCAGCTTTGAGATGTTCATTACATCGAGATCTTATCACTCTTAGCCAATTTGATTTTAGACCCGAGATTGGAGGAACCAATGTATTTTTGGGAGCTATGTTAGTGCAGCTATCTTGGAGTGACAGAGTTGTCAGAGCTCAGTTGGGAGACTCTTGGATTCAAATCCGAAAGGAGGAGATTTCCAAGGAGCCTAAAACTGATTGGATCATTAGAGCAGATGGAGGTCTCCGGATGAAGGACAGGCTAGTCATGCCAGCCAGTGCCGAGCTGAAGAGAGAGTTACTTGATGAAGCTCATCGTACTCGGTACACAGTACATCCAGGGACTACTAAGATGTATAAGGACTTGAAGAGACACTTTTGGTGGAGTGGTATGCGAAGGGAGATTTCAAAGTATGTGGCTAAGTGTTTTACCTGTCAGCAGGTGAAGGCAGAGCATCAGAGACCGGCAGGAACACTTCATCCTTTACCCATTCCAGAGTGGAAGGGGGCAGACATTTCTATGGACTTCATTGTAGGGTTGTCGAAGTCGAAGAAGGGGAATGATTCAGTTTGGGTGATTGTAGACCGGTTGACGAAGTCGGCACATTTCATTCTAGTGAGGACTACCTATACCGCCGATGCATATGCGAGGATATTTATCCGGGAGATAGTTTGACTTCATGGAGTTCCAGACATGATTGTATAGGATCGAGGTTCGGTGTTCACTTCGCACTTTTGGAGGAGTTTTCAGGACTCTTTTGGCAGCAGTCTATCATTCAGTAGTGTTTTCCACCCACAAACGGATGGTCAGACAGAAAGAGTAAATCAGGTATTGGAAGACATGTTGCGGGCTTGTGTTATTGACTTTCAATGTAGCTGGGAGGATCACATTCCATTGATATAGTTCGCTTATAACAACAGTTATCAAGCGACGATCAGTATGGCTCCGTATGAGGCATTGTACGGGAGACCCTGTAGATTACCGATATGTTGGGCAGAGCCGGAGGATAGCTTGATGCTTGGACCGGAGCTAGTGAGGCAGACTACCAAGAAGGTAGCATTGATCAGGGAGCGAATTCTAGCCACTCAGAGTCGGCAGAAGAGCTATGCAGATAAGAGGCGAAGACCCTTGGAGTTTCAGGTTGGGGATTCAGTTATGTTGAAGATATCGCCTATGAAGGGCGTGCAACGATTCGAATGACGGAGGAAGCTTGCGCCGAGATATATTGGACCATTCCCGATTTTGGAGCGCATTAGAGTTGTGTCATACAGACTAGATTTTCCAACATCGATGTCTAGTACACAATGTATTTTATGTTTCTATGCTCAAGAAACATTTGCATGGTGAGGAACAACAGCAAGTATTGGATACACCAGAGATTGAGCTTCAGGAGGATTTGACTATTGTCGAGATTCCGGTTCGTATTCTTGCCAGAGAGGACAAGAGACTTAGAAACAAGGTAATTCCCTTGGTGAAAGTTCAGTGGAACCGAGGAGGCATTGAGGAGATTTCTTGGGAGCGCGAAGAGGATTTGCGTCGCGACTACCGACACCTGTTTGAACAGGTAAATTAAAATTTTTATGATGTGTATCTTGTATGATGTTTATATCTTTGGTTATATTTACATTTAACACTAGAATGGAATATTCGCGCTTAATTCTTAATCTTTCAAAACACATGGTATATATATGGAGGGTTTCTTTTTTAGATTTTTCACCCGATGTACTAGTTCCACTAGATTAGGGTTTGAGCGGGAATATTACCATTTTAGATCGTTAAGTATAAATATCTCTATATGTTTATCTGGAAGTTCATGTTGTGAGATGCGTATGGTTTCCGAATTTCGAGGACGGAATTTTTCTAATGGGGGAAGAATGTAGAGCCCCGTAATTTTTATATGAATATATGTGAATTATTAGTAAATAAATAATTCTTTATGATAAATAGCTTGAGGTCATTGATGTACATGATAACAAGTTATTTGAGATGATATGAGAGTTTGGGTGTAGAGTTTTGTGCGATGGTTTTGCAAATAAGCAAAACATGCACAAAAACTAGAATTTTCCAGATCAGTTGACCGATCAGTCGACTGACTGTATTAATCGACCGATCAGTCGACTGATACGCTAATTTCTAGTTTTTCAGGTTTCAATTCTGTTTTGATTTGGTTCGGGTTTGGGTCAGGTTTAGCTGTTCATATATATTCTTTTTCATCCGAATTCACCCCTCTCATCTTCAGATCTGAGAAAACCCTAGCCCCCTCTCCCCTATCTCAAACCCTAGTTTTGTTCTTGGTGATTTGGGGAAGAACTTGGAGGATTTTTGTCGAAATCTTCACGTTGCAGCAAAGGGGAACCACTCTCTCTCAGATCCAGGAGTTGTTCATCACCCCAGAGGCGAGTAACATCTCGCCCAACCTTGTCCTAATTTCTAAACGTTTTCAAATGGTTTTTTATGAGTTTTGATGAGCCAAAAATGATATTTTTGTACAAAGGATTGATTTTTATACCATATAGAGGAAAGATATGTTATTTCAGAATGTTAAAAACCCACCAACGTTTTGTGAATCAAAGATCTAAAGCTGAAATGTTTTTATAAGAGATTTAATATGAGTTTTGTTTTAAAAAAGTTTTAAAACATAAATACACATGTTTAGGCTTTTGTTTATGTATTTGTACATGAAAGTTATGTTTCAGTTTAGTTCATACATGTTAATATCAGTATTTTTCATGCTTGGGATTGATGAGGATGAGTTTAGATCAATTTTTGGGTGAATAACAACCTGTGCAGAGTTTCTGCAGTCCATCGGTCGACTGATCAGTCGACCGACAGGCTAAAATTTTAGTTTTCAGTCGACTGATCAGTCGACTGATGGGTTGATTGCGTTTTCTCAGCTCCGCAGTCGACAGATCAGTCAACTGGTGAGCTGAGGCTGTGCTGCCTGAGCTTATCGGTCGACATATGAGTCGACTGACGTCATCAGTCGACACATCAGTCGACTGATGAGATGTTTTACAGATTCTTGATCTGTTTAAGTTGCTTTTCGGGGTCGCCTCGATGACCTGACACTAGTTCACTATGCTAATGATTTATCTGTACATGTGAGTTAACTTTTGACACAAGTTTAGATATGTACACCGAGATGCGTGCGAGTTTAGATTATGTATATCTTTCCGCATATACTTTTCACTGTTGCACAGTCCTTGTGTTGGACTATAATTCATAGAAGTCCTTGTGTTGGACTATAATCCATTTTAGTCCTCGTGTTGGACATTCGCCACTTATTCCATGTGTTTGGAAACCACAGTATCTAGTTCCTGTATCGAACATTTTTTTTTCTTAACCCTGTATATGACTTTCTCACAGGAGTTTATGACATGACACTTATGTAGATTATGACATGATATTCATGACAATAATCATTTTTTACTCATGTAGGCTATGACATGGCGCTGTACTTATGCTCTGAGATTAGTTGTATTTCTTTTATTATTGTTCATGTACTAGAACCTCGGGTTTGGTGTTTAGAGATTTACAATTTGAGATATAAGGTATATACATGAGGGTTTCCTTGTTTGGATTATTTCGCTCGACGTACCTATGCTCGTGTTGTAAATTTCTAAATACTAAAATCCTCTTTAGTAAGATCAATGATTTTAGATCTATTATGTATTATCTGTATTTTCTTATACAACGAGCCATGTTCCCTTGGGGTTGGTTGTGATGTTGCTCGCTAGCGCTTTGACGCTCATTGTCCCTCCCACTTTTAGGTAACGAGCCAGGAGCCCGAAGAGTCGTAGGTTGATGGCGATGCATTTTAGCTTCAGCTGTCTACTTAGCTATTTTTCTTTTGGAGTTCCACAGTAGATTTTTGTTTAGACATTTGAGAGTCTTATTCTAGAAGTTGTAAAGGTTTTCTTTTGGAGTTCCACAGTAGATTTTTGTTTAGACATTTGAGAGTCTTATTCTAGAAGTTGTAAAGGTTGTGTGCCTTATTTCCTCTTGTCCTTATTCTAGAAGTTGTAAAGGTTGTGTGCCTTATTTCCTCTTGTCAGATATTTGTATTTGAGACTTGTTAAGATTCCAATTATCTATTTAGACATTGACTATGTATTTCTGTATGTTGGATGATGAGATATTAATATGATCACTATCATTTCATCAGTACATTGACTATGTATTTCTGTATGTTGGATGATGAGATATTAATATGATCACTATCATTTCATCAGTTATTTCTTGTATTATCTTTTACTTGCTTTTGTACCTACACCTATTGTTGACTCTACTAGATAGATGTTAATTGTGATGGTGAAACATGTTATTGCACGGTGTGGTATATGGCAGGTTTAACATTCTTTGTTTCACCTTGGACTGCAGCCTTGTGTGAACCTAGAGGCGTCACAAAGAGGGTTCTAGCCTCATGGCGAATAGTGCAAGAAAATAATCTAAACTACAAAATAAATTGCAAAACTAAACTATAAAATAAATTACAAGAATTAAATATGAGAAAATAAAAGTAAATCTACTCTATTAGCATAAAAATAAATCTAAGGCAAGAGGTTTCTAGACTCTAAGCTATTTAACAAGAAAATAAAGCAAAAAGATAAAATATTATCAAAGAGAAAATTTACATCCCGAGAGGGTTCTAGCCTCAAGGCGAAAACAAAAGTCCATCTTGATCTTCATCTTCATCTTCATAATCAAATAAAAAGAAGAAAATAAAAATATGAAGAGGTAAAAAAACTATTTTATTAATTGCAACAAAAGTTATAATTTTGAAAGGTTATCTCAATTAAGAGTAACCCTCCTCTTCAAATGGAGTTACAAAATTTTTCACACCCTTAACCTCTCATTCTCTACCCCTATTTATAGCCTACAGAAATGAATAAGAGCCCTTGGATTAGACTTGAGCCCCAAGCCACTCAAAATCAGCCATTAATCTCGCTACAGGAAAACTACATCAATGCAGGCATTGATGCCCCCATCGATGCCCCATCGATGCCCATTGTATACAAATTATGACTTCACAGATGGCTTCGTCTCATCGAGATAGACGGTTTTCATATATTATATGTTAAATTCCGCTTCCGGATTAGGAGATATCACCGTTACTTTGCGGCCAACCATCTTGAATATGATTTCTTTCATATTGAATATTTTATTTTCTTCGACTTCTATAGACTACTCGGCTTGATTCTGGGCTTCAATAAAAGATTATAAAATAAGAACATTGGGGACTTTTGGGCTTTTATTCATTATTTCTTCATTAACCTGAAATTTAAGATAAAAACAATTATTAGTGGTATACATATTCATGTAAAATAGATAATGAGGGTATAAAATTATAATAAAATATGATTATCAAATACCCCCACACCTAAACTTTATTAGTCCTATAGCAAAAAAATAAATTAAAAATCTTAACTCACTTTCACAGGAATTATGGTTGTATTTAGCGCATACAACAAGCCTTTAAACTCCTACGTTACCCTAAAGAATGAGTTGTAGTCTCGTGAGGGTTTGCAATGAATATACCTATAAAATTCGGTTAACTTGTCAATTTAAAGAAGTCAGTATATAACTAATTTTACTTGACATATTTAGATATTCTAATTGAAGCTAGCTATTACTCAAGAAAACGTTTTATATATAACTCTAAAGTAAATCTCCTAGAAAATCTTTTTATTATAGCGATACAAAACCAAGTCAAACTTAGAAATTTAATTTAAAAGTTTTGAAAAAAAACATGCTAACTCTTTGTTTTAAATAAATTTCAAGTCTCTTAATCAAAAATCATTTTTCAGGACCATATATATACAAATATAACTATATATATAAAAATATTATTAGTATATATATTTTTTCACTCTACATTCTTTGGTGATTTTTTCTACTTTATCGGGCTTTCTAAGTGACCATTTAACGAGTTTTGGGCCAATGAATCTCAATCTAATTGGGCTATAATAAATTATTTCTTAAGAAATTTATTTAGCGTTATCATAAAAGGTGAACTTGAGTATATCACTAATTAACGATTAGAAAATTTAAAATTTATCAAGTAGAATAATTATTACTTAACTCTATTAATTTCGCAAGTAACAATATTTTTATGATTTATTAAAGGAAAGAAGAGAAAGAAGAAGAAAGAAAAAATTATGACAAGAAATGCAACAAAAAGGTAAAATAAAGAGGAAAAATAGCTATTTCCCACCCCACACCTAAATTTTACATTATCCTTAATACAAACTCTATGATGCATAAAGTAAAGTAGATAAAAAATGAAGCACTTACATTTGGTCGGTTGACCTAAAAAATTATGTAATTACCTTTGGTGTGAGGATGATGAAATCAAAGATTTATTCTCTTTTTTTTATTTTATTTTTCTTTTTTCTTTTCTTTTTTCTTTTCTTTTTTTCCTTTTTTTACTATAAAAGAACAAGAAACTCTCAATTGAGAGAAGAATAAATTTTTTTTATTATTATGAGACAAAACAAAATAAAGAATGTAGAATGAAGGGTTCAACATGACAAGCTCAAATTCTGCATGGAATCCTACCTTTTTGCTGAAGAATCTCCCTCGGATTTTAAATAAATTCACAATGATATGATCAATGATGTGTTTAAATTCCAAACATTCCATGGTATTCAATGATTTTTGCAGCAAGGTGAGGTTGATGTTATGCATTTTGAATTTCTTATCGAACTTAGATTCTAGATTTGGGAAGGTTTGTCTTCTAACAACCAATACCTTTTTTATAATTTTCTCAAACCCAAGATTTATGGTTGAGGTATAAAAATTTGATTGTTATTTATTTTCTAAGAATCTAAGTTCATCAAGAAATAGTTCTTCAAATGTTGTGTTCAATAAGCATGAATTTAACACAGTGTCCTTATTCTGCAAAACTTGATCAACTTTTTCTAATAGTATCGATGCTAGCATCGAGGCCCACTGCATCCAAATTTTGACTTCATAGATGGCTTCGACTCGTCGAGATAGACGATTTTATATATTATATGTTAAATTCTGCCTTCCGGATTTGGAGATCCGTTTCTTTACGGCCAACCATCTTGAATAAGATTTCTTTTCATATTAGATTTTTTATTTTCTTTGACTTCTATATATTACTTAGCTTGATTCTGGGCTTCAATAAAACGTTACAAAATGAGAACGTTGGGGACTTTTGGGCTTTTATTCATTATTTCTTCATTAACCTGAAATTTAAGATAAAAATAATTATTAGTGGTATATATATTCATGCAAAATAGATAATGAGGGTATAAAATTATAATAAAATATGATTATCAAATACCCTCACGTCTAAACTTTGTTAGTTTGACGCCCTTGTTTTCACACTTGGTTGCAGTCCAAGGTGAACCGAGAGATGTCAAACCTGCCATGCACCTCCACTATGCAACAACATGTTTCACCAATCATAGTAATATCCTCTAGTGAAATCCAATATAAATGAAGGTACAAAACAGACAAATAAGGGAAATAAATATTATAGACATGATACAAAATGATATATCTCATAAATGAAATCATGTCTCAAATAACCTAAACTAGAATACAACTGATATACATCTGGAGTCTAAAATAACATGATATGTCTCAACATGAATCAACTAGAAATCGTACTAAGGCATATTGCCTTAACAATATGAGTACAAACTCAAATAATTGAATGGAAATATAAGACCACTGTGGAGTCCATACTAGTAAAAATACGTGATGGCGATTATGCAAGAACACTGTCACACTACGACTCTCTGATGCTCTAAGCCGCCTGAAAGTTAAATAAAATAAAAGAAAAAGAACAACAACAAGAGCGTCACAGCACTACAGCAAGAACATCTCCGTCTGTCCCCAAGGGAAGGGCTACTACATATAACGGAGGCTCTACCTATAAACATAGTCTACCTAGATCATTTACCACGTATCTAAGTGGAATTAATATTTAGAAATCTACAATACGAGACATAGTACGTCGAGCGAAATAATCCAAATAAGGAAAGCCTCATATATATATCATATGTCTCAAATTGTAGATAACTAAATATTAATACCGAACCAAGAATAAACAATCTAAATGGAATCAATAATTAGAAACCCACACCACGAGATTGGTACGTCGAGCGGAATAATCCAAACAAGAAAACACTCATGTATATACCACATGTCTCAAATTGTAGATGTCTAAATATTAATACCGAATTAATATATGAAAGAAAATATAACTGGAAAGTAAAACATCATAATAGACATATGTATCAAGGCATCTCAATCGTCAAATATCTCAACAATGAGTCGAGGTCACTTTTGGCATCAGTGAAATACTCAGGTAAAAATGAGCTTATAATATTTATTATTTTTCTCAACAAATCATGTCCCCGTGTGTATCGGCAAGATAAGTATATAGATTTATACACAAACTACGTGGAAACGAAAGCATAGGTCCACCGACCTCTTCGTACATTCATGCGGATAAATAAGTATCATAGGTTCATCGACCTCTTCGCACGCTCGTGCGGATAAAAAAGTATCATAGGTTCATCAACCTCTTCGCACGCTCGTGCGAATAAACAAATATCATAGGTTCATCGATTTCTTCGCACGCTTGTGCGGATAAACAAATATCATAGGTTCATCGACCTCTTCGTACGAATATCTAAAAAACATAGGTTTGCCAACCTCTGCGTACGCTTGTACGGAAACAATATCATAGGTTGCCCACTCCCGAGGATACATGTATACTCGAACCCACCCGTACTCCTCATGGACACGCACGTGTATCGACGCGCTGCCCATGCATCATGTTTGCGATCAAACGTTCGAGGCAAAACAAGACCCGATCCGTAAATACTAACACCTTCAGTGATTAGTATTTTCTGTACATATGAATAATACCCGTACATATGAATAGTAACAATACTTATAAATAGTACTCGTATGTATAAATAGCACCCACACGTTTGAATAGTACCGTACTCGTGAATAGTACCTCTAGTAAATGTACTTATGAATAGTACCTTATGAATAGTAAAAGTACTTATGAACAGTACGAGTCTATACGAATACTAACAGTATTTTCGGATAGTACCCGTACGTATGAATAGTAACAATATTTATGAATATAAACTAATACAAGGGTGATAAAATCAAACTACAAATGTGATAGGGCAAAATGATCAACAAGCAATACACAATGGCGATGTAAGATATGAACATGAAAACAAGTGTGCCAATGCAATCATAAACAAATGATATGTTTACGAGGTTTGGTCCCCATGACCTACGTCCCCACTCCTCATCTCGAGGAGATACTCCACTATCACAACCCGGTTTGGAAGCCGGAACTTCTACACACTCGGATTACAAGTTCATTGAAAACTCTCACACAACAAACACTATGCAATCACACTCTACACCCTCTCAAGTGTTGGATCTAGACGTGTCACCCTCAAGTGCTCGGATACCACCTCTCCCTAGGTTGGTCAACCGACGTCACTCCTCTTAGAACGATCCCCGACTCTCACCACGCACTTCTCTCGGTGTACAAGTGTATTACAAAGCGATCCTCATAATAAGCACAATATGACAAATGATTGTTCTCTAATATGGATGAGAACATAATGAAATCTCACACTCAATGTTACAACTCTCACCAACCCAAATATATTATGAATACAAATACAATAAGCTCAAGTGGGTGTGTGTAAACAATAAGTGAAATCAAATCAACTAAACTCAATTAAAATCTAGCATATAGAAATTATGAACAAAAGAATAAATAGCTAGAAATAGAGTTTAGAAATTCTTCTCTGAAAAATAAGATGGAGAGGTGGATTGAAATGAAGTTCAAACACTATAAATGATCTTCTCCACTTGTAAAACAATCTTCAAACCAAACAAACTTTGAACCCAACTAAAAACCCTTGTTAAAACTCTTTTAAACTTCTTTAAAACTTTCCATTGGGTTACTGATAGAAGAGGGGTTGAGGGGTTTATATAGGAAGAGAAACTAACAGCCAAAACCCCAAACAAAACAACAAAAAATCTCAGAAAAACAAGAAACAGATTCTGTACCTAATATAGTCGTTGGGCTATCGGCGGTCGACCGTGAAATTCTCACGGTCGACCGCGAGGCACTTTTGAACCTGAGAAAATTTCCAAAGAGTTTACCGTGAAAGTCTCTGCTACCTACTCAGAAAAGACACAAGTGCGGTCGACCGTGGCGGTCGACCGTGAACTGATACAAGAAATCAGGTTTTGAAAGTTATTTTCTGATCTTAAAACACTGTGTAAAAATATCAAATAAATTTCAAAAAATATAAAACTTTGGGGAATAATTGTAGACATGATAATAAACATGCTACAATGACTGGTTTCCAAAAAGGACTTCCCAAATAAAAAATATCATCATTTTTGCAAAATAGTCCAAAACACAAAAATATAAACATATGAATTTTGACATTTAGGCTAAACCATATTTTGAAACTTTGCACCATGATTTATGTAGACTTAATAAAATATGTATATGATAATTGTTAAGTCTATAAACTGAGAATATGTTATTTTCATAAATACATTAGAAAATAAAACATATGAGTATGTATATGAAAATATATTTGTTTCATATCTAAATAGTTAAACCAAATCACAATAATAAATATGAAATATGTAATTTTTTATTTATAAATATAAAAACCAAAACTTGTGTTGTATATATATAACTATATATATACATAGAAACCAAATACGTGTGTGTATATGATATTGAGCTTAGAGTATCTAACACACATAATATAAAACCTAAACTAGATTACCTAAGCTATGATCTTGATCTTCAATTAAGCTTGACTTGGTACACTTTACGGATAAAGCTTGAACTTGATCTTTAATTTGAATTGTATGTTGCTTCACTCTATAATTCCGCCAACCTCCGTTTGATATCATCGTTGAAGCGCTATTCCATCCATCCTCCGACTCGTTGTTTGCCTAGAATAAATGCGAAAACACAAACACTAGACAAACAATATTAGAAGTAAGTTGTTTGTTAAACATCATCAAAATAAGAAGGCTAACATATTTTACCCATCCCAATACATACAACAACCCTAACCTTTAAGCATAATGATAAAGGAAAGCAGAAAAATGAATCTTCTTCGATACAAAGTGAAGAAATTAGTACACACAAAGCAAAACAACAAAGCATCCCTAACATTCAAACCAAACCTCAAACCCCAACGATTAAAATATTTCAAATACAACCAACAATCTACAACTCTACAATCCAAATCTGTTCACAAATCTCCTGACACTGATGATAACATTTTAAACAATCAACAACAATCATATACCAAACCTTAGCACTCTAGTGAACACTAGCTACAATCTTCGTTTCAGTGTCAGCTTCCTCTGTACCAGACAATCCATGATAGCTCTCAGTTTTCTCAGCCTTGAACATATAACCCTTCTCCAAACTCAACAACTTCTCCTTAGCCTCTCCTTTGAGCAGCTCTGAACTGAACAACTTCTTCTCAGGTTCATTCAAAAAGATTCACATCATCCCCATCTTCACTTGATAACTCATTACCCTCTTATAAATTTGTATCACCGCATGTAAATATATATATACATCAAGAGGGATACTAGAATGTGAAAAATAAGACAACATAAATAATAAAAGAATTATTACTTACGGATTTGTGAGTTCTGGATAATTTCGCTTATCATGTGATTGGTCTACTTTACTACACACGTGGCAACGTCTATCTTTTTTATTTTTGGCTCTAGCCATTGCTTTCTCTTTTCCTCCTTTTAAACTTTTGCCGCACCCCTTTGCTCGCACTTGATCGGGTTCATTAAATTAAACTATTTTGAAAAGTACAAGAGCCATGCGCACTAGTACCATCACCTATTATATTACTACCTATTGAATTACTTTTCTCGGTGAAGCTCATTACAGCCATGCAACTACTAAGAAATTGGACAACTTGCTCATTAATGCTACGCAATCCATCGGTAAACATTGTCATTGTTTATTCACATACGAGGGACTTGTCAACTAAATCCAAAGATGATTGGATAAATTGACTCCGCGTTAAAAGATAAGAATTGTCAGGGGTTACCTGCATGCCTTTATCATCATCCACTGTCCCCGATTTTACAGACTTAGTCCACCTCTTTAAGATGTATTTATCGGGCAATATTTCAGCATCAAATTTCATCAAATATGAGATAATGTGCGTACATGGGATTCCAGCACTTTTGAACTTTTTACAACTACAAGAAACCAAATACAAGTCCTTATCATAAACGATTTCACGGACTTTACTTGTTGCGAGCTTCTTTCTTTGAATTTGATACACACGGTGATTGTCGGTTTCCCTAACAAATAGCAACTTGTAGTTAAAGCTGTCACACACTTCAGCCTCAAACCTATAGTACATCTCATTCGTGTAAATATCAACCATTTGCTCCAAAAAGTCATGATTTATTCTAAGTTTAGGTTTCTCAATTACATCTTTGTGATCGCCCATCAACTCCTCGTGATATTGGCGCACTAGTCCCCTGCCAAACTGTATCATAAAATCCACCAATGAATTATTCTTCGAAACAAATTTCTTGAAAAATGCATGTCCACTTTCTGCTCGTTGACTACTTGACATGTCAGCTGAGAAAACGTGATTAACATATGTAGGAATCCATCTTAACCGAAGTTCATATTGGTCTTGCAACCATTTGTTTTCTTCTAACCCACTTTTCTTAATCAGACTTTCCCATTATAAATTAAATTCTTCAGGAATTTCTGATTCCCAAATGCAAGCTGAGAACTCACTCTTATAAATACTATACTTCACTGCATCAATTTTCTCAGAAAACTTCATTAATATATGCCAACTACAATACCTGTCAAAAGAAATTTCTAAAGTGTTAAAAAGAAAGGCTATGTATATAAATATTTTCAATAATATATACAACTATAATACTTGTGAAAAGTATTTGGAAGAACAAGAGGGAATGCCTTAGTCATAGGTGGGTCTTGATCTGTAATAATCATCTTCGAGGCACCACCAGACATACTTTCCAAAAATTGATTAAATAACCATACAAAATCATCAACGCTCTCATGATTTAAAAATCCACAAGCAAAAACAATTGTTTGACCATGATTGTTAACCCCCATTATTGGTGCAAATATCAGGCCATAGCGATTAGTGTTATAAGCAGTATCAAAGATTACAACATCACCGAAAAATTGTAAGCCCACCTTGAACTTGTATCGGACCAAAAACAACGAGTAATCTTTTGTTCCTCATCGGCCTCAATTTGAAAAGTAAACGAATGATTCTTTCCTTGTTCCAATTTTAAATACTCATAAAATATTTCACCACCATGCCCCTTCATATCAGCACGTATATCCCTTTCATGATTATAGAAATCTCTTTGAGTGCACCCAATATTTTCTATACCTCCAGATTGTACTCCAAGAAAACTAAATTATTGATGTTGAGGTATATTCACCATGGAGAACTGTTTAGTTAAAGACTTTGTTACGGCTGAAATGTTACGATGGGACCTTAAAAGATGAACCTTTGATGGTGTTGATAGAGGGTGGTTGTGCTCCTCACTAAAAACAATAACAATGTATTTTCCGGAGTTTGATTTTAAAACTACAATTTTGGCAGTACAATCCTCAGCTAAGCTTCCTCGACGTCTTTTCTTTCTAACATCCACGATTCTTGGAGATTTTCCTTGTTTAAAACAAACATACTCCTTTCTTCTTATTTAACCACTTCCCGGCTCTTTCTGAGTAGTCCAAGCTCTTACATTAAACCCAGCTGCTTTAGCATAAGCATTGTAAAATATCACAACATCATCTATTGTGTCAAATTCTTACCCCTTTTTTGGCCTCAACTCATCTGATACTTGAAGAGTATATATCAAACTATCATCATCCAAGTTTTCCATTTCTCACAAAAAAAAATTAATTGACCTATATAAAAGGCATATAATATCAAATTTCATAATATTGAAGGAGGGCACCTAAGGCTAAACCAGAGGCTAAACCAGAGCCAAATAAACAAAATAAACCAGAAATTGGAGTATGATCCTTACCAGAGTTCAGAGAGGGATTGACGAAATCCCGTCGAAGGAGGGCACCTAAGGCTAAATCTCGAACCAAGTAGCTCGAATTTGAGTTGGGGGATGTTGGCGGAGATAGGGGATGTTGTTGGAGGCGGAGTTGGGGGAAGTCGGCGGAGTTGGGGGCCGTCGACGGAGTTGGAGAAGATCGAGAGAGAGATCAAGGAAGATCTAGAGTGATCGGCGGAGTTAGGGGGAGTCGGAGTTGAGGGAGATCAAGGGAGCTCAAAGGAGGGCACCAGATTTTTGGGGCTTGTTGGAGGAGAAGGGGTTGGGGCCACAGTATCCTTTTCATAGGAGGGGATTTCCTCCTTGAAAATGATGTGGCACAATCCCCACCATGTGATATTCTCTCTCCTACTTTATTCACATGGTGGGGATTGTACCACATCATTTTCAAGGAGGAAATCCCCTCCTTGCCAGCTCACCTCCATTATTCTCATATATATATATATATATATATATATATATATGGGAAAAGTGATTCTAAGGTGACACCTTAGATTCTCACCTAAGAACGCGGCCTAAAATCACATCATTCGCTATTTTGTTTTTTCGATCCACTCCGTTGAACTTGATCTACACGTTCTTAAACCCAAACATATCAATTTTGAAGTGAACCCGTCGTGTTTTGACCCTTTGTTGAGCCGTGCAAAAAGTTCTATTCATTCGAAACCGTTAAAATTGCGGCGAGTGGATGAAGGGTCAAAACACGACGGGTTCACCCCAAAATTGGTGTGTTTAGATTTAAGAACGTGTAGATCAAGTTCAACAGAGCGGATCGTAAAAAAAATTAGGAAATGATGTGATTTTAGGCTGCGTCCTTAGGTGGGAGCCTAAGGTGTCACCTTAGATTCACTTTTCCCTATATATATATATACATATATATACATATATATACATATATATATATACATATATATTATCTTAAGAGTGGGTCGTAGAACCCTGTAAGTTCTTCTTCTTTTTAAATTATTGTCTTAATTAAATGCATGTTTAGAATTGGTATCAGAGCCATGCTTGGCTAATTTGCTTCTTACGATTTATTTGTGTTGACTTGTTTATAAGAATGTAAATTTATTATATGTTCTTTCCTTTCTTTATTTATGAACTTAGTTCTTAAGTCTATGGAACGTCACCAAAGTCGTGTTGTGTAAAACCCAGTTGTTGCCGAGATGGCGTTGAAAGGGTAGTGTAAATCGTTGACAGACGTGTAGACCTTTAACTGAGCTGATTTTTAAAGAAAAGAAAGAAAAATAGTAAATTTGTATCCTTATAACTAGTTTGACATAAATAAATCTGTAAGACCTTTATGTCAGAATTAATCTCTACATCTTCTGCTTTAAGTAAGACCCTTAATAAGAGCAAAAGAGTTAAAAATGCTCAAAGTACAGAATATACTTCTGAAATTGAGGCTTTAAATAAATGGACTATCCCGGCTATCCCTAATAGAGATATTTATAAAATAGGTTTTTTAGATTATAAATCCTTAATAACCATTAAAACCTTAGAACGAACTACAACTGTAGATCGTGATGAGCAAACAATACAATTGCTTAGTCCCATTGATATTGAGCCTTATATGGATAAATATAATTATATTCACATCGGCTTAATACAAGTCGCCTTTAGACCATTAACTTTACAAGGATTAAATGCATCAATATTAACTTGTCTGAGAGATGCAAGATGTTTAAATTGGACCCAATCTTTAATGGGTATTATGGAAACTAGTCTTTGTAATGGACCAGTTTATTTTAATGTCTATCCAAACTTAAGTTTATCTTTGACAGACCCCAATATATTTGAGGCAGTAAGTTTAAACATAAAAACTCATGGTTATAACTTTATCTCAGGATCTGAGACTATAGCCATAATTTATAGAATTCATTATAAAACATTAACTTCTTTAGCTCCAAAAGCTAAGATGCATTCTAAACCAGGAAAAACTGTTCTGGTCGAGACTAATGTTTTATCATCAAATATTGCTGTTAATGGACAAATTAAGTGGGATGAAATAAATTTCCCCGACAGTTGGGTCATACCTAACGCTGTTCAACCTCAACCAATTATAAATCAAGAAATTGATCAAATAACTCAAAAGGTTGATGGAGAAGTTGAAATTGTTTTTAATCCTTCTAGAACTATCCGTCTATCTGACGTAACAAGTACATCCAGAAGATCGATTGCTAGATCAGGTTCTTATAGAACTAATGATGTTAGAGGCATTAATATTTCAGAGAATAATATTCCTCATGGATTATATAAAGATAATAAAGAAAAAGAGAGAAACTCTCCAACAAGCTCTGAAATGAGTTTTAGAATGCCTGGTTAATATGAATATTAAAGAAAACAAAAATATAAGAAAATTTCTTAATAAAGAATTTTACGAAGAAAAACATAAAGAGATTAGACAATGGTTTTTTAAAAGCTTTTTAAAAACTGAACAGCTAGAATTCAAAGACAAGTATTATACAGACTTGCAAAAAGATAAGAAACTAGAATATTTCATACCTTGGTTTTTAAAGTATTATATACAAAATCAAGCAAATCAAATTAGAGTTATAGAAGAACATTATAAACAATGAAAATCTGCCACTGGTATGAATATAAGATCTATATATCCTCCAACAGGTGCTTTAAAAATATCTGGAATTCATTCTAGTAATCTAGAAACTAATGCTTTTGTTAAACAAAATGAATCAAATGATGAAACTCTTAAAGAGTTAAATAAAATTATTAAACAACATAATTATACAAATTTACATCTTCAAGTTGTAGGAAAATAGTTAATAAGAATTGAAGATGATTTAGATAAACTAATAAACAAATTTAATGAATTAATACCTTCCTTAAAAGTATTAGAAACAAATAAAATCCTTAACACTAATAGTGAAAAGGCAACTTTAAAACTGCCTATAGATATTTCAGGCTTTAAAAGAGGAGATGAAGTCACCTCTGATATAATAGAACTATTAACTAAGAAATTTCATAATTATAAGTTAAATATGGTAGCATCAAACTCATCTGTTATTCAAACGGAATCCTCTAAAGATGATGATCTTCAAAATGATACATCTGAAAATGAGTTAACTCAAAATGAATTACTAACTCTAGAAAATCAATTTATATCTATTAATAAAATAAAAAATCCTTCAAAAAGGATTGAGAGGTATTATTATAAAAGACCTACTCCTCCTGATGTGTTATTTGAAGAAAATGACACATATATTCAAAGTGATTATAATGGTAGAAACATTTATGAGTGAATATAGATGGAGCATCTGACTCTCTTATATATTCTACTATGCATAGAATAATGATGTACTCTACTGTCTGTAGACAAAACGGTAATACCGATAGAATGATTGCCTCATACATTTCATGTGGCTTTACTAGTGTCCTTAAAGGATGGTGGGATAATTATTTATCCTCTAATGCTAGAGATGAAATTTTAAACGCAACTAAAATTATAAATGGAATCCCACAAGAAGACGCTATTTATACTTTAATGTTAGCAATAACACACTATTTTACTGGATTATATCAAGATAATGGAGAAAGAATAAGGACCTTATTACAGAATTTTAGATGTCCCTCTTTAACCCATTTTAGATGGTATAAAGATACTTTTTTAAGCAGAGTTATGATGCTTGATAATGCTAATAGCGCTCATTGGAAATCAAAATTTATAGATGGTTTACCAACTTTATTTGCCGATAAAGTTAGAAATAAGATAAGAGATGAACAAGGAGGTTATATCCCCTATGAAAATCTCACTTATGGGTATTTAGCTAATGCTTGTATAAAAGAAGGATTAGCCTTATGTAATGATTTAAAACTAAAAAATCAATTAAAGTCTCAGAGACTTACTAAAAGAAAAGAATTAGGAGAATTCTGTGAACAATTCGCTTTTGATCAACCTTATAGAGTTGAAAAGGAACCAATAAAAGATATTAAAAATAAAAAACATTCAAAACATTATTCTTTTAAAAAGAAAAAGAAAAAATATTTTAAAGAAGAAAAGAATAAGAAAGATAAACATTATAAAACATCTTTTAAATCTAAAAAAGATAAAAAAGAAATTCATTGTTATAAATGTGGAAAATTAGGGCATTATGCTAGTAAATGTTATACAAAAAAGAAAATAGATGCCATAGAAGATGAAGGTCTTAAAAAGACTTTATATGAAATAATGATTAATAGTGAATCTGAAGAGGATGAATCATCTTACTCTGAGTCAGACTCTGACGAAGATACACCTTGTGTATGTACAGCTAATAGTTGTGAGAAAAATGCTGACTATTGGAAAGCAATAGTTAATATGAATGGTTTATCCATTAATATGATATCTTCAAATTATGAAATAATAAATAAAATTATATCTGAAGATATATCTTCTGAGACAAAAAGAGAATTAATAAAATCTCTTTTAAAAACTAAAGAAAAAATTGATAAACCTAACATTGAAAATGTTTACTCTATGTCTGAAGTTTTGAAAAGACAAAAGAGTCAGGCTACAACATCTAAATCTCTTTTTTTATCTAATCTAAATAAAGAAATTCAAGATTTGAAAAAAGAGGTTAATAATCTTAAACAAGAAAACAAGTATATTTTAAATAAAATTAATAATGAAGAAAATCAAAAAACCCTTATAATATCAGAAAATAACTCTGATAAAGAATAAGAAAATACAGATTTTTTACAAATTCTAAAACAAGTTACCTCTCAAAAATGGTATATAAAGATTACTTTAGCTATAGCTGAACAGATTTTTATACCAGATCTTATAGCTTTAGTTGACAGTGGTGCAGATTTAAATTGTATCAATGAAGAAATTATACCTTCAAATTTTTTTGAAATTACTGCCCAGACTCTGAGTAGTGCCAATGGAAATAAATTAGATGTTAAATATAAATTGCCTAATGCACATATATGTGTTCAAGGAACTTGTATTCCTATTCCATGTGTTTTAGTAAAAAAACCTTTCCCAAGATGTTATACTAGGGACTCCCTTTCTACATAATATTATGCCTATTATTAATGTAGATACTAAAGGCATTAAAGCCACTTATAAAAAAAATGAAATAATGTTTGAATTTATTTCTGATCCTCAAACTCGTTTATTAAGCGAAGTTAGAAAAAGTTATTCTTAAAGAAAATCAAATTAATTTTATAAAAGAAGAAGTTTTATTTGTTCAAATAGAAGAACAAATTAAAATGAAAAAAGAGTTAATAACTCAAATAGAAGATAAATTTAAGATTACTATACCTAGTAATCTACCTAATGCTTTCTAGGAAAGAAAGAAACATATTGTTTCTTTACCATATATTGATAATTTTAATGAAAAAGATATTCCTACAAAATCCAGACCTTGTCAGATGAATAAAGAATATTTAGATTTATGTAAAAATGAAATAAATTCTCTTATAGAGAAGAAATTAATAAGGAAATCATATTCTCCTTGGAGCTGTACAGCATTTTATGTTAATAATGCTGCTGAACAAGAAAGAGGAGTACCTTGTCTTGTTATAAATTATAAACCTTTAAATACGGTTTTAAAATGGATAAGATATCCTATTCCTAATAAAAGGGATTTACTAAATCGCATTAATAATACAAAAATATTTTCTAAATTTGACTTAAAGTCAGGATATTGGCAAATCCAAATCGAAGAAAAAGATAGATATAAAACAGCATTTGTCGTTCCTTTCGGACATTATGAATGGAATGTCATGCCATTTGGGTTGAAAAACGCCCCTTCTAAATTTTAGAATATCATGAATGAAATATTCATTCCTTATACGGATTTCATCTTATCATACATAGATGATATTTTAATATTTTCCCAAAGTTTTGACCAACACGTCAAACATTTAGAAATATTCAGAAATTTAGCTATCAAAAATGGTTTAGCGGTATCTGCTCCCAAAATAAAATTATTCCTAACCCAAGTAAGATTTTTAGGTCATAATATTCATAAAGGAACAATAATTCCTATTGATAGAAGCATAGAATTTGCTTCTAAATTTCCTAAAATTATTAGTGATAATAAGCAACTACAAAGATTTTTAGGCTCTCTTAATTATATTGCAGATTATTATAAAAATTTAGCCCAAGACACAGCTATTTTATATAATAGATTAAAAAAGAATGCTAAATCTTGGACTGATCAGCATACTGAAGCTGTTAAAAAATAAAAATTCATGTTAAATGTCTACCTTGTACTCATTTAACAAATAGTAATTGGTTTAAAATAGTCGAAACCGATGCCTCTAATTTAGGTTATGGAGGTATTTTAAAACAACTTGATCCTATTAATAATAAAGAACAGTTAGTAAGATTTACTTCTGGTAAATGGGATAAAGCTCAATTTAACTACTCAACTATTAAGAAAGAAATGCTTTCTATTATTAAATGCCTCTCTAAATTTAGAGATGATATTCTTAATCAAGAATTTTTACTACGCATTGATTGTAGTTCTGCTAAAAGTGTTATAGAAAAGGATGTTAAGAATCTTGTTTCTAAACAAATCTTTGCTAGATGGCAAGCTGAACTTGCTATGTACGAATTTAAAACTAAAAATATTAAAGGTAGTAATAACTACTTACCCGATTTTCTTACTCGTGAATTTTTACAGGGTGCCCATGAAACGGCATAATCCCTCTTGAAGGGAGGAGAGGCAGGGGGACTAATCCTCAGCAGCATAATTCTCAGAGGGCTTATAGTCCTAGTGATTTTTCTGAGGATCCTAATCCTGAATCCAGTTCTTGGAGAACAATGGCAAAAAAGAACTATTCAGGTAGCCAGGCTAAAAGCTCAGCCTTTTATAAAGGCCTTGTCAATGATCTTATAAATGAAGTAAATCAGGAAAATAATCCTGAACCATTCTCAACAATAGTAAAACATTGTCAATGATCTTATAAATGAAGTAAATCAGGAAAATAATCCTGAACCATTCTCAACAATAGTAAAACAAGAAGTCAAGTGGACACCTAAAAGGTGGTCAGAGACAGTTCTCTATTTAGAACCAGAGGATGTTTCCTCGATGCAAGATATTGAAAATATCAGAACAAGATATTTAAATAACAATTATTACCCCATATTATCATTAAAATCCAGATCATGGATGAGGACTTTAATTATGCAGAAATGAATGGAAATAGTCCATTTTTGGGGATCTGAAAATAAAACTGTCCCTCCCAACTTTAGTAAATGTATCATCAGAGAGGTTGTTTTACCTCGAATGTGGGCTCTAAACCTAAACCAAGATTTGCCTCTGGTTAAAACCCAGAATTCAAAATAAGTTTATTCCTTTAATTATTGGGTTTATAAGCAGGTGTTTTATAATATATTCTTATATCAAAATCCCAAGAATAAGCATACATGGCTAATCAAGCTTTGTCCAGAAGCTCTTCAAAAGGGTATTCCTGCATGGTTCTATAATTGGTGGACTATTTATGGTGCTGAGTTAAGCATCTTATGAAAACCCATAGCTAAATTATATTCGGCTTGGGTAGAATCACATCCTCTCATTTCAAAAATGGAAGACAATAATATTATCGAAGGTTTATGTGCTGTTTACTTCTTCTCTGAAACAGAGATTCCATGGATATGGACATGGACCTTTGAGCTGTTTACTTCTTCTCTGAAACAGAGATTCCATGGATATGGACATGGACCTTTGAGTCTGATTGGGATGATTTACATCCTCTGAAACAGAGATTCCATGGATATGGACATGGACCTTTGAGTCTGATTGGGATGATTTACATCTACCAATTCTTAAAAGAAACCACTATTGTAGATGGTGGAAGGGAATCATTATTGAAGAAAAGGTTAAATTGATTGAAGAAATAATAGAGAGAAATAATAATGTTCTCAAGAGGTCTATGATCCAAGAAATTCAAAAGGTTAACCCAATGATGCAATTAGCTAAAATGATTCGGCGAAAATACCCGCAAGACTCTGAGGCTGAGATTCAGTAAAAATGTCTTGATCATATAAAAAGATAATTTTTTTGAAGTATTCGATACTATGGATACACAGTCTAGTAAAAGTGTTAATTCTTGCGGAGAAGACAACACTCTGCCCGATGGACAAGGAGAAGAAGACGAAGAAGATATTTGGAAAGCTGCCATGGGAATACTAAATCAAGTTCCAGCAACAGACCTAAAGGGAAAGGAAAAGAAAATTAGGTAGGTCATTATGAGTTGAGCCTCGGGGAGCCACTCATCAGATTCTTCAGTACTTCTTAAAGAAGTTTTTTCCAAAGGAACTTTAATAAAGCCCCTTTTGGAAAGTAGATGCTTTGTCAGTACGATTGCCAGTGCATTTCCAGTGCAGTGTCCGTGCGTTGCCAAGTGGCATTTTAAAGTATGTATTTTAGATTCCCTTCTCACCTATATAAGGAGAAATATGGTTTGTTATAAGGTGTGCTTTTTTCAGTCAAGTTTTATTTTCGAAGTTCAGTGTGAGATTGTAGTGTGAAGAAGTTTCTCTTGTAAGATCCTTCCTATAAATAAGATTGAAGAAGAAGATATTATCTCAAGAGTGGGTTGTCGAACCCTGTAAATGCTTCTTTTTTATTATTGTCTTAATTAAATGCATGTTTAGAATTGGTATATAAGAGAGTCAGATGCTCCATCTATATTCCACTCATAAATGTTTCTACCATTATAATCACTTTGAATATATGTGTCATTTTCTTCAAATAACACATCAGGAGGAGTAGGTCTTTTATAATAATACCTCTCAATCCTTTTTGAAGGATTTTTTATTTTATTAATAGATGTAAATTGATTTTCTAGAGTTAGTAATTCATTTTGAGTTAACTCATTTTCAGATGTATCATTTTGAAGATCATCATCTTCAGAGGTTTCCGTTTGAATAACAGATGATTTTGAGTTAACTCATTTTCAGATGTATCATTTTGAAGATCATCATCTTTTAAAAATTTGTTTAAAAGCGGAGATGAAGTCACCTCTGATATAATAGAACTATTAACTAAGAAATTTTATAATTCTAAGTTAAATATGGTAGCTTCAAACTCATCTGTTATTCAAACGGAATCCTCTGAAGATGATGATCTTCAAAATGATACATCTAAAAATGAGTTAACTCAAAATGAATTACTAACTCTAGAAAATCAATTTACATCTATTAATAAAATAAAAAATCCTTCAAAAAGGATTGAGAGGTATTATTATAAAAGACCTACTCCTCCTGATATGTTATTTGAAGAAAATGACACATATATCCAAAGTGATTATAATGGTAGAAACATTTATGAGTAGAATATAGATGGAGCATCTGACTCTCTTATATATTCTACTATGCATAGAATGATGATGTACTCTACTGTCTGTAGACAAAACGGTAATACCGATAGAATGATTGCCTCATACATTTCATGTGGCTTTACTGGTGTCCTTAAAGGATGGTGGGACAATTATTTATCCTCTAATGCTAGAGATGAAATTTTAAACGCAACTAAAATTGTAAATGGAATCCCACAAGAAGACGCTATTTATACTTTAATGTTAGCAATAACACACCATTTTACTGGATTATATCAAGATAATGGAGAAAGAATAAGGACCTTATTACAGAATTTTAGATGTCCCTCTTTAACCCATTTTAGATGGTATAAAGATACTTTTTTAAGCAGAGTTATGGTGCTTGATAATGCTAATAGCACTCATTGGAAATCAAAATTTATAGATGGTTTACCAACTTTATTTGCAGATAAAGTTAGAAATAAGATAAGAGATGAACAATGAGGTTATATCCCCTATGAAAATCTCACTTATGGGTATTTAGCTAATGCTTGTATAAAAGAAGGATTAGCCTTATGTAATGATTTAAAACTAAAAAATCAATTAAAGTCTCAGAGACTTACTAAAAGAAAAGAATTAGGAGAATTCTGTGAACAATTCGCTTTTGATCAACCTTATAGAGTTGAAAAAGAACCAATAAAAGTTATTAAAAATAAAAAACATTCAAAACATTCTTCTTTTAAAAAGAAAAATAAAAAATATTTTAAAGAAGAAAAGAATAAGAAAGATAAACATTATAAAAAATCTTTTAAATCTAAAAAAGATAAAAAAGATATTCATTGTTATAAATGTGAAAAATTAGGGCATTATGCTAGTAAATGTTATACAAAAAAGAAAATAGATGCCATAGAAGATGAAAGTCTTAAAAAGACTTTATATGAAATAATGATTAATAGTGAATCTGAAGAGGATGAATCATCTTACTCTGAGTCAGACTCTGACGAAGATACACCTTGTGTATGTACAGCTAATAGTTGTGAGAAAAATGCTGACTATTGGAAAGCAATAGTTAATATGAATGGTTTATCCATTAATATGATATCTTCAAATCATGAAATAATAACTAAAATTATATCTGAATATATATCTTCTGAGACAAAAAGAGAATTAATAGAATCTCTTTTAAAAACTAAAAAAAATTGATAAACCTAACATTGAAAATGTTTACTCTATGTCTGAAGATTTGAAAAGACAAAAGAGTCAGGCTACAACATCTAAATCTCTTTCTTTATCTAATCTAAATAAAGAAATTCAAGATTTGAAAAAAGAGGTTAATAATCTTAAACAAGAAAACAAGTATATTTTAAATAAAATTAATAATGAAGAAAATCAAAAAACCCTTATAATATCAGAAAATAACTCTGATAAAGAACAAGAAAATACAAATTTTTTACAAATTCTAAAACAAGTTACCTCTCAAAAATGATATATAAAGATTACTTTAGCTATAGCTGAACAGATTTTTATACCAGATCTTATAGCTTTAGTTGACAGTGGTGCAGATTTAAATTGTATCAATGAAGGAATTATACCTTCAAAATTTTTTGAAATTACTACCCAGACTCTGAGTAGTGCTAATGGAAATAAATTAGATGTTAAATATAAATTGCCTAATGCACATATATGTGTTCAAGGAACTTGTATTCCTATTCCATGTGTTTTAGTAAAAAAACCTTTCTCAAGATGTTATACTAGGGACTCCCTTTCTACATAATATTATGCCTATTATTAATGTAGATACTAAAGGCATTAAAGCCACTTATAAAAATAATGAAATAATGTTCGAATTTATTTCTGATCATCAAACTCGTTTATTAAACGAAGTTAGAAAAGTTATTCTTAAAGAAAATCAAATTAATTTTATAAAAGAAGAAGTTTTATTTGTTCAAATAGAAGAACAAATTAAAATGAAAAAAGAGTTAATAACTCAAATAGAAGATAAATGAAAGATTATTATATGTAGTAATCTACCTAATGCTTTCTGGGAAAGAAAGAAACATATTGTTTCTTTACCATATATTGATAATTTTAATAAAAAAGATATTCCTACAAAATCCAGACCTTGTCAGATGAATAAAGAATATCTAGATTTATGTAAAAATAAAATAAATTATAGAGAAGAAATTAATAAGGAAATCATATTCTCCTTGGAGCTGTACAGCATTTTTTGTTAATAATGTTGCTGAACAAGAAAGAGGAGTACCTCGTCTTGTTATAAATTATAAACCTTTAAATACAGTTTTAAAATGGATAAGATATCCTATTCCTAATAAAAGGGATTTACTAAATCGCATTAATAATGTAAAAATATTTTCTAAATTTGACTTAAAGTCAGGATATTGGAAAATCCAAATTGAAAAAAAAGATAGATATAAAACTGCATTTGTCGTTCCTTTCGGACATTATGAATGGAATGTCATGCCATTTGGGTTGAAAAACGCCCCTTCTGAATTTCAGAATATCATGAATAAAATATTCCTTCCTTATACGGATTTCATCTTATCATACATAGATGATATTTTAATATTTTCCCAAAGTTTTGACCAACACGTCAAACATTTAGAAATATTTAGAAATTTAGCTATCGGAAATGGCTTAGCAGTATCTGCTCCCAAAATAAAATTATTCCTAACCCAAGTAAGATTTTTGGGTCATAATATTCATAAAGGAACAATAATTCCTATTGATAGAAGTATAGAGTTTGCTTCTAAATTTTCTAATATTATTAGTGATAATAAGCAACTATAAAGATTTTTAGGCTCTCTTAATTATATTGCTGATTATTATAAAAATTTAGCCCAAGACACAACTATTTTATATAATAGATTAAAAAAATGCTAAACCTTGGACTGATCAGCATACTGAAGCTGTTAAAAAATTAAAAATTCATGTTAAATGTCTACCTTGTACTCATTTAACAAATAGTAATTTGTTTAAAATAGTCGAAACCAATGCCTCTAATTTAGGTTATGGAGGTATTTTAAAACAACTTGATCCTATTAATAATAAAGAACAGTTAGTAAGATTTACTTCTGGTAAATGGGATAAAGCTCAATTTAACTACTCAACTATTAAGAAAGAAATGCTTTCTATTATTAAATGCCTCTCTAAATTTAGAGATGATATTCTTAATCAAGAATTTTTACTACGCATTGATTGTAGTTCTGCTAAAAGTGTTATAGAAAATGATGTTAAGAATCTTGTTTCTAAACAAATCTTTGCTAGATGGCAAGCTGAACTTGCTATGTACGAATTTAAAATTGAATATATTAAAGGTAGTAATAACTACTTACCCGATTTTCTTACTCGTGAATTTTTACAGAGTGCCCATGAAACGGCATAATCCCTATTTAAGGGGGGGAGGCAGGGGGACTAATCCTCAGTAGCATAATTCTCAGAGGGCTTATAGTCCTAGTGATTTTTCTGAGAATCCTAATCCTGAATCCAGTTCTTGGAGAACAGTAGCAAAAAAGAACTATTCAGGTAGCCAGGCTAAAAGCCCAGCCTTTTATAAAGGCATTGTCAATGATCTTATAAATGAAGTAAATCAGGAAAATAATCCTGAACCATTCTCAACAATAGTAAAACAAGAAGTCAAGTGGACACCTAAAAGGTGGTCAGAGACAGTTCTCTATTTAGAACCAGAGGATGTTTCCTCGATGCAAGATATTGAAAATATCAGAACAATATATTTAAATGACAATTATTACCCCACATTGTCATTAAAATCCAGATCATGGATGAGGACTTTAATTATGCAGAAAGGAATGGAAATAGTCCATTTTTGGGGATCTGAAAAATAGAACTGTCCCTCCCAACTTCAGTAAATGTATCATCAGAGAGGTTATTTTACCTCGAATGTGGGCTCTAAACCCAAACCAAGATTTGCCTCTGGTTAAAACCCAAAATTCAAAAGAAGTTTATTCCTTTAATTATCGGGATTATAAGCAACCGTTTTATAATATATTCTTATATCAAAATCTCAAAAATAAGCATACATGGCTAATAAAGCTTTGTCCAGAAGCTCTTCACAAGAGTATTCCTGCATGGTTCTATAATTGGTGGACTATTTATGGTGCTGAGTTAAGCATCTTACCAGAACTCATAGCTAAATTATATTCGGCTTGGGTAGAATCACATCCTCTCATTTCAAAAATGGAAGACAATAATATTGTCGAAGGTTTATGTGCTGTTTACTTCTTCTCTGAAACAGAGATTCCATGGATATGGACATGGACCTTTGAGTCTGATTGGGATGATTTACATCTACCTATTCTTAAAAGAAACCACTATTGTAGATGGTGGCAGGGAATCATTATTGATGAAAAGGTTAAATTGATTGAAGAAATATTAGAGAGAAATAATAATGTTCTCGAGAGGTCTATGACCCAAGAAATTCAAAAGGTTAACCCAATGATGCAATTAGCGAAATTATTCGACGGAAATACCGGCAAGCCTCTGAGGCTGAGATTCAGCAAAAATGTTTTGATCATATGAAAAGACAATATTTTGAAGTATTCGATACTATGGATACACAGTCTAGTAAAAGTGTTAATTCTTGCGGAGAAGACCGCACTCTGCCCGATGCACAAGGAGAAGAAGACGAAGAAGATATTTGGAAAGCTGTCATGGGAATACTAAATCAAGTTCCAGCAACAGACCTAATGGGAAAAGAAAAAGAAAATTAGGTAGGTCATTATGAGTTGAGCCTCGGGGAGCCACTCATCATATTCTTCAGTACTTCTTAAAGAAGCTTTTTCCAAAGGAACTTTAATAAAGCCTCTTTTGGAAAGTAGATGCTTTGTCAGTACGATTGTCAATGCATTTCCAGTGCATTTCCAGTGCAGTGTCAGTGCGTTGCCAAGTGGCATTTTAAAGTATGTATTTTAGATTCCCTTCTCACCTATATAAGGAGAAGTATGGTTTGTTATAAGGTGTGCTTTTTTCAGTCAAGTTTTATTTTCGAAGTTCAGTGTGAGATTGTAGTGTGAAGAAGTTTCTCTTGTAAGATCCTTCTTATAAATAAGATTAAAGAAGAAGATATTAACTTAAGAGTGGGTCGTCGAACCTAGTAAGTGCTTCTTTTTAATTATCGTCTCGCTTAATTAAATGCATGTTTAGATATATATATCTATATATAAGTATATAATATATATATATATTATATATATATATATATATACTATATATTATAATATATAATACTATATATAATATATATAGAAGGAGAGAGAGAGAGAGAGAGAAGAAAATGGGTATACTTGTACCAAGATCCTTGGTAGTGATGTGGAACACATCTTGTCCATACATCACACCTTGAAGATGGAGCATCACCATCCAAGATGTGTCACATCACTACCAATGATCCTTGGCCCAAGTTACCCATATTCCTCATATATATATATATAAATATTATAAGTAGTACTACTACGTATAGGATACTATAAATAAAGAATATATAAAATATATTATTTATTTTACCTATACTTATATATATATATAATAGTCTATATAATTATGAAGAGAAGAAGAGAGAGCTCCTTGATGCCTCTAAAATCACATGATTGAGCGACATTGTGGATGATCCGCTCTGTTGAACTTGATCTACATATTTTAAAATCCCAACACACCAAGTTTGGGGTAAATCCGTCGTCGTTTTACCCTCCATCGAGCCATGTGAAAAGTTCTATTAATTCAAAACCGTTAAAATTGATACGAGTGGATGAAGGGTCAAACGGCGACGGGTTCACCCCAAACTTGGTGTGTTGGGGTTTTAGAATATGTAAATCAAGTTCAACGGAACGGATCATCCACAATGTCGCTCAATCATGTGATTTTAGAGGCGTCAATGAGGAAATCCCCTCCTATGACAAGGATACACATTAATCTAATATATATATATATATATATATTGATAGAAAAATGGAGACAGACATGTAGTTGCCATTGTTTGAACCATTTGATGAATTAATTTGAGGTTAATTTTGATGATCTAGAGATTTGATCTTGGCTTTTCAGACATAACTACCACTGTAATGGACTCTTGTACCATGTTACACATTTTTTTCATTCTTATCTGTTTTTCTCTTGCCTAAATGATTCCCTATTTTGACTAGCTTTTAACGTACTTCCTGTTGCCATTATGCAACAATGATTAGATGTCCAGACAAATATTTGTGTAACAAACATTATAAAATGTCTATGTACACATTAAAATTAATGAACAACTTTTCAATTTCTAGCCAAGACAGGCAAAATTTGCGCAATAGAAAGAATTGAAGAGTAGTTCGCCTAAATACCTTGCAATTCATAATACAAGAACGCAGCCATGCATGGGTCATATAATCAATAAAAGCCGAACCCGAAAAACGCAGGCATCTTAGAAAGTAAACAAGATTTCAGTTTCCATTAGCCAAATATCCAGCGGAATCAGTAGCAACATCTTCTGAACAATTTTACTAAAAAAACACAAATTTACAGACAGGCAAAATTCTATATGAATCAACAAAGTGGAAAAAAGATGTTCAATGGAATAAATCGAACAAATGAATTAACAAAATCAGTTATCCTGTGGTTCTGAACTCTTTCTGCCTGCGTAAAGTTTCTGCCTATGGATTTACTGTTTGCTCAATGTGCAACTATAGGATGCATCAAGGAACGTGTGCCATCTCTATTCTGATGCAACCCTCCTGTGGAAGAGAATATAAGCACCTGAAGTCTCTAAAGAATTTTCTTCAGCCAAGGGACAAATACGCTGGTGATCAAAGTCATACCAAAAAAACACAAATTTACAGAGGCAAAAATTCTATATGAATCAACTAAGTGGAAAAAAGATGTTCAATGGAATAAATCGAACAAATGAATTAACAAAATCAGTTATCCTGTGGTTCTGGACTCTTTCTGCCTGCCTGAAGTCTCTGTCTATGGGATTATTATTTGCTCCAAGTGCAACTATAAGATACATAAAGGAACGTGTGCCACCTTTAGTCTGATGCAACCCTCCTGTAGAAGAGAATATAAGCACCTGATGTATCGAAAGAATTTTCTTCGGCCAAGGGACAAATACGCTGGTGATCAAAGTCATACCAACGTTTTTCTTCAGGATGCTGCATATAAAATGGCCAAGGGGTGAGTGTCAAATTAAAACATAGGAAAAAAAGAACAACTGAATTTCACGTCACACAGATAATAATTTATGCATGAAAGATGGTGATAGCTGTGTTGTGAATAGCTAACTGTTGATGATATTACTGTTGGGAAATTATCAGAACAAAAATACATTTGTGGACGGCGCGGTGGGAAATTATCAGACCAATACTAATTTCTGTGGCGGCGGGGGGGGGGGGGGGGGGGCGGGCATCTGCTGGACGAGCCGGCAGCACACGCTGGCCTGTCTTTCGTTCGCGCAACGCACGGACCTCACGCGGGTTTTTCCCGCCGAATTTTGTTTCTTGTTGCGCGGCTCTCCTTTCCGCTCGTTCCCCCCAACCCGCCAACTAGGACCCCCCCCTTTGGTTTTCCTATAAATAGAGAAGGGGTGGAGGAGTTATAGTGTGTGGGGAAAATTGTGGGAAAAAACAAGTGGGTTGTGTAGAGTTTCTTTTGAGAGAAAAGAAAGAGCGAGTTGAGAGAGAACTTGTAAAGTTTGGTATTCTCCTCATAGTAAAACTCCCCTCCCGTGAACGTAGGCTAGTTAGCCGAACCACGTAAATCTCGTGTTTGTTTTTGTCTTATCTGTGAGTTACCATAGTTTGTAGGTTCCCTCGATATTTCGGTCTTAGAACTGATGAGAGAAATATATTTTACTTTGATGAAATGTATCACTTTCGATTCTTGTTTCGTTTGAGAAATAAGAATTTCACTATCTATTCTAGTTTCCTTCGAGAAACAAGAATATAGAAGTTGACTTGTGCTTTTGTGATAACAAAGGTCAGGGCTTTCTCTCAGGTGATATCGCTTCCGCGGCGAGAGGGCGTGACTTTGCGCCCAACAATTGGTATCAGAGCCCCTTTATTTAGATTGGAGGTGGTAAAATTTCTGATCTGAGGTGATGGTTTGATCTGAGGTGATGGTTGACTATTGTGTGGTAAAACACAAGTAATTGTTAAAAATTCCTGAGAGAAGCGGATTTACATAATACAAGCAGAGAATGACTTCTAGTCTTCTACAAGTAAAACAAATACAAACACGAGATTTACGTGGTTCGGCTAACTAGCCTACGTCCACGGGAGGGGGGTTTCACGTAAATCTCAACAAAAAAACACAATAGTTTAATATCCGTTTTGTATCTGCATGTATATCGGCTTTTATCTATCGACATGTATATCTACTTATATTTGCATGCATATTCGTCTCCGGTTTTAGCGAATATGATTATGAATTTATCTTACTGAGGCATATGTGTATTCGTGATAGGTAAGCGGATATAGATAGTGTAACTATCATATTCAAACTGTTTATGGACTAAATGCACCCCTATCCCCAACCCATTTCTTACTAGCTTTATGCCCAATACCCGCTTGAAATAACCCAAATCCAGTTGAGTTCTCCACCAATAGTTAGAAAAGAATCCTCACCCAAAGTTGAGCTTCACAATTGTTTGAAACATCCAAATGAGGGTAGTTTGCTAATAGCAGATGTTGCGTTTGGAGTTAATAACAATGGTTAGAGTTTGACTAAAATACTAACAAAGTGACCATTTTGCAAAACTCTATAGGATTAGAGCGACTGATATGTGATATCCGAGAGACAGATTTGAGGGACTAAGATAGAATATTTTTTGATCGATGAGGTTTCTGGGCGTTTTTTTTCGATGATCGATGATCCAGCGTTTAGTCGTCTAGACGGGTGCCTAAGCGGTTTCTGGGCGATTTTTTTCTTTCTTCATTTACGTGATGATCGATGAGGTTTTGTTGAAGGTCGGAGGATGTAGTGAAGATGTTCATATTTGAAGGTTAATGGAGTTTGGAGGACGTGTAGGCTACGCCACATAAAATCACAATCAAGGCCAACAGGGTGTAATCCACGTAAACAGACAATGCTCTCCTAAATGCTCGTAAAATCTAGATGGATAGAATAAATACCGCCTAGGCGCTAGACGCTAGTTAGACGGTCTAGGTACCGTCTAGGCCTAGGCGTACGTCTAAGCGGACTAGGCGGAGGTTTTTTAAAACAGTGTTCAGTAATTGTTGAAAAGACTCTAACCCATCAAGAAAAGGTCCTAGCTATGTAGAATTTTCAAAAATGTCCTGAGATGTGCAGAATTTCAAAAACCCATCAAGAAAAGGTCCTAGCTATGTAGAATTTTCAAAAATGTCCTGAGATGTGCAGAATTTCAAAAATGCCCCTAAACCGCTATAGAGATCATAAGATAGCTCTCAGAATCTACAGAAGTTACAAGATGATGCAAAAATTGCAAAAATATGCTCAAGAGAAGCTACAGACCTCTACGTCCCTAAACTAGATAAAAATCTGGTGTAGAAAGAAAACACATGGGATAAAATGTGATGTAAAAGAAGTGCATCACGCGATATATACTACGCAAAAACTTGTACACAATCAAAATCAAAAGGTTCAATTTTGCTATCCTCTAAGTCATTAAACTAGATAAATAGATATAAAATCTGAACAACAAATCAAATTTGACCTCTACGTCCCTAAACTGGGTCAAAAACCAAATTCGATATCTCCGTCGTTAAATTGAAAAATTCCAAATTTGGCCTCTATGTCATTAAACTAAGCCAACTAAAATCTGACCTGCATGTCACTAATCTGGAATCCTAAAAACCAAACTCGTACTCTACATCACTAAACTGAACCAAATAGCAAATTTGACCTCTATATCGTTAATCTAGATCAAATTCTAAACTTCACCTCCACATACCAGAACTGTAAAACATCAAATTCGACCATTATGCCACTAAATTGAAATTTCAAATTTAAACTACCATCTGTTTAGAAAGTCATCTCCTAATCAGAAGACTATAAAATCTTATACTTTAATAAGAAAGTCCTCTACTTGTCAAAAGGCCTAAAATTCCATTCTTAATAGAAAAGTCCTCCATTTATCAAAAATCCATTGAAATCCATCTATCGAGGAAGTCCTCTACTCATTAGAGAATTCTAAATCAATATATATAGAGCAGGAAAGCCCTCTCCCTGTTACAAAAATCCAAATAAACTTTTTTCTAATGAGAAAGTCCTCTACTCGAAAGACCCAAATCAAACTCGACTTTTATGTCTCTAAACTGGAAAAATCACAAAAAGTGGCTAAAATCAAGATAGGTTGTCTGGTCTCTAAACCGACAAAAGAAACCAAATGTAAAATGGGGGTATGCCTTTGGTTAAGCCAAGTACCCCAGAATAATTTGAAACGAAATAAATTTATTGGAAGCCATAAATCCACAATTAATTAAAACTCTATCTCAATGGTGAATTATGTGCATGTTTCACATCATATGCAGAGATGGACATTTTTAACCCCGTAGTTTCATTTTCACATAATTGGCATTGTCGAGATTTTTTGCTAGAGGTTTGAGTGGACGTAGTTGGGTTCGAGGTTCTAGACTAAGTTGTTCAGGTTCAGTTTGCTATCTCAAGGTTGAGACATGATCTACTGATTGTTGTAGGAGCCTAAGTTCTTCATCAAAGATTTAGTCAAAGCTAAGATCGGTTAAACTTAGGTCTAACTCAGTGCATTCTTCCTAAAAATATTCACTAGGTGTTCCCTAGATCAGATCAAGTTCCAGGGGTTGGTTAGCTGGATCACTAGGTTATTTTCCTAGATTGAAGATGTTCAAGTCTACATTCATGTTTCTGGATTACAGTTTCATTGGACCGGTCCTATACTTGATCAATGCATTAGTTGTAGGTAAGAATGGTCGCCTAGGATGACTGTAATCCGATCCTTGTGATTTAGAACAGGTTGGTTGCTTAATATAAAAAAAGTCAACTGGAAAGATGAAATCCCCAACCCTGATTAGAACATCCTCAATTTCTCTAATGAATGATGAGGACACTTGACTGGAAGATTTTTGAATCTATCAAAATACTTCCAGAATGGTTCGACACTAATTTGTCTGAACTATAATATTTGGTTCATAAGGCGTGTTGTTTTATTGATAGGATTTTTTTTTCAAAGGAAAGTCTTAACAAATTCCCTCCATGGTGTCTCCGGGTATGTTATACAATCATTTCTTGGTTCTTTTTCTAAGAGCAAAAGGGATATTGCATGCACCAATGAAACTCTCCTTTTTCCCTTTTTCTTAAGGTTGTTTATAAAGATCTAAGAAAAAGATCTATTAAAAAAAAGGAGAAACAATGTAAAGGAGCAACCACTTCAATCAAGTTATGGTCCTCTTCGCCAAATGTAAATCACTAGACGACTCCTAACCAATCGTTCCTTCAGACCATAACATACATTAGATTAATTGACCAATTGACTAGATAAGAGTAAGTACGGAGTGGGTGCCTACAGAGTGTAACTCAGAAACCAATTAAGTAACCTCATTTCTTGCGAGGACTTGCGAGTGGTTTTTTTCATTCTAGAGATATAATATGGATATATGGATGGAAAGCTAGCGAACTAGTAGCTATTTTTACCCCTTGATCTTCTTTTCGAGGCAATTGGATATTATCCCCATATTCTAACTCTAGACCATCTGATTATCAAGTTTTTTATTTTTTCTGCAATTGAAAGGTCTTTCCCGAGCTATCTAGGATTTTTCCAGGAATCTATAGGTATTCCTCTGCTTCTATCAAAGCTGCTTTCTTTTCTAGATCGGTGTGAAACGGGTAAGTGGTGTGAGAGTATGAGTTTTTGCAGTAAATAAGCCGTCTTTCAAGCTTGGAGGTAGCTCACTCTGACTTCTTTCCTTACACACCAACCGAATCAACCAACCTTAGAGCAAGTTCACCCCTTCAGATCTCTAATCCCCTATTGAGCTGGAATCTTTAGATGCCGATATCTAATAAATTTTAAGGTTTGCTTATATAAGATAAGTGATTAAGTGATTTTTGGACTAAATAACGGGTGATGATATCCCTCACCTTATCTTATTTATTGGGTTTGCCTGCCAAAATATTTTAAGTGAATGTACAAATGCTAGGTTCAAATCACTTTGGTGATCCTTACTAACTATATGCAAATGTAACCCTAGAAAGAAAAGAGCAACTAGCAGTGGATACCCTAATCAAATGTGAAAATTTTGACATATCGAGCAACTTATATTGGATAATTATATTGCATTTGACATTTTATTCTTGTAAATACTGATTTGTGAGATTCCTAGTAAGTTCTATTTCTTAAACTGAAAGAAAATATACAATCTAAATTAATAAAAAACATTAGAAGTGACAAGTAATCCAGATAGTATTTAATTTCATGAGCGGTCATCCAAGCAATTAAAATATGGATATACATGCCCAACTACGAGAGAAATATAGTGACCAGTAATAACTCGTCTTTCTTTAAGAGAAAACTTTGACTTGTCGTAATTCAAGTTTGTATATAACTCCTTAAATTCTATAAAATATATGACAAACTACTAATTTTGTGGCTGTTTCCATTTTATCATTTTATGTTGTTAAAATACTCTAGAAATTTACCTATTGGGTGGGTTATTCAAGAGTCATCCAATATGATACAAGAAATCCACATAGAACTTTTAAATTAATTTTCTGCAGCATTTTACTAAAGCAACATGATTAATTAAAAATATGCATTAACACGAGGCATTTCTTGTATTATTGATGAAACAAGAGCACTTAAATGCTAAAATTTCTTATTATCTTTTCAATTGGGAACTTCATCAATATAATCTTGTTCTTCAAATTGATCATTCCTAGTAATTAAGGAATTTAAATTTTTTGGACCCTAGATGTTACATTATTTTCTTGTTTTTCTCATTCAGTTTTTTGTATTTTCTTGAAATTGATTTTAAATCAAACTTCATAAAAATAATATCTAGAGTATATTGGTTGACTACAGGGGGGGGGTACAAGTCGACAGTAACTTGTCCAGAGTGTGCGACTTGCTCAGTCACATTCGACTTGTTTACATACTTATCTCTGTCGGTACCATCTATTGCTTTAAGAACAATGAGTATTACAGTCTTCAGTGGTGATACTTCTGGTCCTGTGTTGTATACTGTAAACCTACCCGAAGATGGAAACTGCAAGGATCTTATACAGGCTTTGGGCTACACTTGTTTTTTGAAGGACAACGAGACCTTGTATGTTGTTAAGGTATGTTGTTGCAATGCATGTAATTTACTTCTTTTAGATATATTAAGGGCAAATTTAGTATTGTTGGTGCTTACAATAAGCTCCTTATAAAAGCAACTTATAGAAGTATAAGCTGTTGAAATTAGCTATTTGATAATAAAATATAAAAAAAAATGTTAAAAAAGCAGTTATGGTGTTTGGTATAACTGTGCTTGCTTAATGGTCATTGTTAAAAGAAAAGATATGTGTGGTATATAAACTAAAAAAAACAGAAGATACTTTTAAAAGCATATTTAGATTGCTTCTAAAAGCACCTTCTTAAAAGCATAAGTAGTTTTAGTAAGCATGCCAAAAAAGCTTTTACCAAACAATAGTATTGACTACTTGGAAAAACAAATATGCAGAAGCACTCTAAAAAAAGCAATATCAAACTGGCCCTAAGTAGTTAGCTACGTATTTTCTTACAAAGTATGTAGGTTGATATTGGAGCTTTCTGCAGGTATATGCAGATCAAGTTCTTCACCTGGATGATACTTTGGCAATATCCTTAATCAGAGATTGTGACAGGGTTATAGCATATAGGCTACTAACAGATGAGGCAGATCTCCCATTGCTTACGTTTGTCCACCGACGTTTGGAGTAAGTCCTTTGATTCTGTTCTACTTCAAACTCTGTTTTTCTATTCAAACTCATCACTCATAGTACTTACAAATGAACTTATACATATTTAACTTCCTATTTCCTTGTAGCTATAAATTTCTGCCCATACTTTTTGCATTATGGCCTAAATATATGATCCCGAAGAATTTTGTTTTTGCTGATTTGACTTTTCCTTTATTTTTAAAAACTTAAAAGTGGTGGCTTGCTTCCACATAAAATGGTTTCTTCATAACTATTGAATAGGAAAATAATTTCATTAATTGGCATTTGTTTGCAAATTTCTACTTATCTATCTAATTTTTATATCTCTGAGTTATTATGGATAGAATAACAAAAAAAACTAAGGTTTTTTTAGATACCTGTCCCTTAAATATTCAGTAATTGCATATTGATTCCTTGAATCTTGGAAATTGCATAGTCCCTTAAATCCTGTAGGTGCCATCTGGCCAAGTATTAGGAGAGAAGTGTTAAGGAGAAGGGTTAACTTAGTTAACCCCTCATGAGGGATTAAAAATAATGTAAATCTGTTTAGATTAGATAGTTAATATGAAGGATTAAGTTTTTTTATTTTGTAAATTAAGAAGGGTTAAGGAGGTAACACTAGTTTTTTTT
>NC_033798.1:73248104-73254346 GCF_001876935.1 Asparagus officinalis | reverse complement strand
ACCCATCAAGAAAAGGTCCTAGCTATGTAGAATTTTCAAAAATGTCCTGAGATGTGCAGAATTTCAAAAATGCCCCTAAACCGCTATAGAGATCATAAGATAGCTCTCAGAATCTACAGAAGTTACAAGATGATGCAAAAATTGCAAAAATATGCTCAAGAGAAGCTACAGACCTCTACGTCCCTAAACTAGATAAAAATCTGGTGTAGAAAGAAAACACATGGGATAAAATGTGATGTAAAAGAAGTGCATCACGCGATATATACTACGCAAAAACTTGTACACAATCAAAATCAAAAGGTTCAATTTTGCTATCCTCTAAGTCATTAAACTAGATAAATAGATATAAAATCTGAACAACAAATCAAATTTGACCTCTACGTCCCTAAACTGGGTCAAAAACCAAATTCGATATCTCCGTCGTTAAATTGAAAAATTCCAAATTTGGCCTCTATGTCATTAAACTAAGCCAACTAAAATCTGACCTGCATGTCACTAATCTGGAATCCTAAAAACCAAACTCGTACTCTACATCACTAAACTGAACCAAATAGCAAATTTGACCTCTATATCGTTAATCTAGATCAAATTCTAAACTTCACCTCCACATACCAGAACTGTAAAACATCAAATTCGACCATTATGCCACTAAATTGAAATTTCAAATTTAAACTACCATCTGTTTAGAAAGTCATCTCCTAATCAGAAGACTATAAAATCTTATACTTTAATAAGAAAGTCCTCTACTTGTCAAAAGGCCTAAAATTCCATTCTTAATAGAAAAGTCCTCCATTTATCAAAAATCCATTGAAATCCATCTATTGAGGAAGTCCTCTACTCATTAGAAATTCAACTTCATCTAATGAGAAAGTCCTCTACTCATTAGAGAATTCTAAATCAATATATATAGAGCAGGAAAGCCCTCTCCTCGTTACAAAAATCCAAATAAACTTTTTTCTAATGAGAAAGTCCTCTACTCGAAAGACACAAATCAAACTCGACTTTTATGTCTCTAAACTGGAAAAATCACAAAAAGTGGCTAAAATCAAGATAGGTTGTCTGGTCTCTAAACCGACAAAAGAAACCAAATGTAAAATGGGGGTATGCCTTTGGTTAAGCCAAGTACCCCAGAATAATTTGAAACGAAATAAATTTATTGGAAGCCATAAATCCACAATTAATAAAAACTCTTCTCAATGGTGAATTATGTGCATGTTTCACATCATATGCAGAGATGGACATTTTTAACCCCGTAGTTTCATTTTCACATAATTGGCATTGTCGAGATTTTTTGCTAGAGGTTTGAGTGGACGTAGTTGGGTTCGAGGTTCTAGACTAAGTTGTTCAGGTTCAGTTTGCTATCTCAAGGTTGAGACATGATCTACTGATTGTTGTAGGAGCCTAAGTTCTTCATCAAAGATTTAGTCAAAGCTAAGATCGGTTAAACTTAGGTCTAACTCAGTGCATTCTTCCTAAAAATATTCACTAGGTGTTCCCTAGATCAGATCAAGTTCCAGGGGTTGGTTAGCTGGATCACTAGGTTATTTTCCTAGATTGAAGATGTTCAAGTCTACATTCATGTTTCTGGATTACAGTTTCATTGGACCGGTCCTATACTTGATCAATGCATTAGTTGTAGGTAAGAATGGTCGCCTAGGATGACTGTAATCCGATCCTTGTGATTTAGAACAGGTTGGTTGCTTAATATAAAAAAAGTCAACTGGAAAGATGAAATCCCCAACCCTGATTAGAACATCCTCAATTTCTCTAATGAATGATGAGGACACTTGACTGGAAGATTTTTGAATCTATCAAAATACTTCCAGAATGGTTCGACACTAATTTGTCTGAACTATAATATTTGGTTCATAAGGCGTGTTGTTTTATTGATAGGATTTTTTTTTCAAAGGAAAGTCTTAACAAATTCCCTCCATGGTGTCTCCGGGTATGTTATACAATCATTTCTTGGTTCTTTTTCTAAGAGCAAAAGGGATATTGCATGCACCAATGAAACTCTCCTTTTTCCCTTTTTCTTAAGGTTGTTTATAAAGATCTAAGAAAAAGATCTATTAAAAAAAAGGAGAAACAATGTAAAGGAGCAACCACTTCAATCAAGTTATGGTCCTCTTCGCCAAATGTAAATCACTAGACGACTCCTAACCAATCGTTCCTTCAGACCATAACATACATTAGATTAATTGACCAATTGACTAGATAAGAGTAAGTACGGAGTGGGTGCCTACAGAGTGTAACTCAGAAACCAATTAAGTAACCTCATTTCTTGCGAGGACTTGCGAGTGGTTTTTTTCATTCTAGAGATATAATATGGATATATGGATGGAAAGCTAGCGAACTAGTAGCTATTTTTACCCCTTGATCTTCTTTTCGAGGCAATTGGATATTATCCCCATATTCTAACTCTAGACCATCTGATTATCAAGTTTTTTATTTTTTCTGCAATTGAAAGGTCTTTCCCGAGCTATCTAGGATTTTTCCAGGAATCTATAGGTATTCCTCTGCTTCTATCAAAGCTGCTTTCTTTTCTAGATCGGTGTGAAACGGGTAAGTGGTGTGAGAGTATGAGTTTTTGCAGTAAATAAGCCGTCTTTCAAGCTTGGAGGTAGCTCACTCTGACTTCTTTCCTTACACACCAACCGAATCAACCAACCTTAGAGCAAGTTCACCCCTTCAGATCTCTAATCCCCTATTGAGCTGGAATCTTTAGATGCCGATATCTAATAAATTTTAAGGTTTGCTTATATAAGATAAGTGATTAAGTGATTTTTGGACTAAATAACGGGTGATGATATCCCTCACCTTATCTTATTTATTGGGTTTGCCTGCCAAAATATTTTAAGTGAATGTACAAATGCTAGGTTCAAATCACTTTGGTGATCCTTACTAACTATATGCAAATGTAACCCTAGAAAGAAAAGAGCAACTAGCAGTGGATACCCTAATCAAATGTGAAAATTTTGACATATCGAGCAACTTATATTGGATAATTATATTGCATTTGACATTTTATTCTTGTAAATACTGATTTGTGAGATTTCTAGTAAGTTCTATTTCTTAAACTGAATGAAAATATACAATCTAAATTAATAAAAAGCATTAGAAGTGACAAGTAATCCAGATAGTATTTAATTTCATGAGCGGTCATCCAAGCAATTAAAATATGGATATACATGCCCAACTACGAGAGAAATATAGTGACCAGTAATAACTCGTCTTTCTTTAAGAGAAAACTTTGACTTGTCGTAATTCAAGTTTGTATATAACTCCTTAAATTCTCTTAAATATATGACAAACTACTAATTTTGTGGTTGTTTCCATTTTATCATTTTATGTTGTTAAAATACTCTAGAAATTTACCTATTGGGTGGGTTATTCAAGAGTCATCCAATATGATACAAGAAATCCACATAGAACTTTTAAATTAATTTTCTGCAGCATTTTACTAAAGCAACATGATTAATTAAAAATATGCATTAACACGAGGCATTTCTTGTATTATTGATGAAACAAGAGCACTTAAATGCTAAAATTTCTTATTATCTTTTCAATTGGGAACTTCATCAATATAATCTTGTTCTTCAAATTGATCATTCCTAGTAATTAAGGAATTTAAATTTTTTGGACCCTAGATGTTACATTATTTTCTTGTTTTTCTCATTCAGTTTTTTGTATTTTCTTGAAATTGATTTTAAATCAAACTTCATAAAAATAATATCTAGAGTATATTGGTTGACTACAGGGGGGGGGTACAAGTCGACAGTAACTTGTCCAGAGTGTGCGACTTGCTCAGTCACATTCGACTTGTTTACATACTTATCTCTGCCGGTACCATCTATTGCTTTAAGAACAATGAGTATTACAGTCTTCAGTGGTGATACTTCTGGTCCTGTGTTGTATACTGTAAACCTACCCGAAGATGGAAACTGCAAGGATCTTATACAGGCTTTGGGCTACACTTGTTTTTTGAAGGACAACGAGACCTTGTATGTTGTTAAGGTATGTTGTTGCAATGCATGTAATTTACTTCTTTTAGATATATTAAGGGCAAATTTAGTATTGTTGGTGCTTACAATAAGCTCCTTATAAAAGCAACTTATAGAAGTATAAGCTGTTGAAATTAGCTATTTGATAATAAAATATAAAAAAAATGTTTAAAAAGCAGTTATGGTGTTTGGTATAACTGTGCTTGCTTAATGGTCATTGTTAAAAGAAAAGATATGTGTGGTATATAAACTAAAAAAAACAGAAGATACTTTTAAAAGCATATTTAGATTGCTTCTAAAAGCACCTTCTTAAAAGCATAAGTAGTTTTAGTAAGCATGCCAAAAAAGCTTTTACCAAACAATAGTATTGACTACTTGGAAAAACAAATATGCAGAAGCACTCTAAAAAAAGCAATATCAAACTGGCCCTAAGTAGTTAGCTACGTATTTTCTTACAAAGTATGTAGGTTGATATTGGAGCTTTCTGCAGGTATATGCAGATCAAGTTCTTCACCTGGATGATACTTTGGCAATATCCTTAATCAGAGATTGTGACAGGGTTATAGCATATAGGCTACTAACAGATGAGGCAGATCTCCCATTGCTTACGTTTGTCCACCGACGTTTGGAGTAAGTCCTTTGATTCTGTTCTACTTCAAACTCTGTTTTTCTATTCAAACTCATCACTCATAGTACTTACAAATGAACTTATACATATTTAACTTCCTATTTCCTTGTAGCTATAAATTCCTGCCCATACTTTTTGCATTATGGCCTAAATATATGATCCCGAAGAATTTTGTTTTTGCTGATTTGACTTTTCCTTTATTTTTAAAAACTTAAAAGTGGTGGCTTGCTTCCACATAAAATGGTTTCTTCATAACTATTGAATAGGAAAATAATTTCATTAATTGGCATTTGTTTGCAAATTTCTACTTATCTATCTAATTTTTATATCTCTGAGTTATTATGGATAGAATAACAAAAAAAACTAAGGTTTTTTTAGATACCTGTCCCTTAAATATTCAGTAATTGCATATTGATTCCTTGAATCTTGGAAATTGCATAGTCCCTTAAATCCTGTAGGTGCCATCTGGCCAAGTATTAGGAGAGAAGTGTTAAGGAGAAGGGTTAACTTAGTTAACCCCTCATGAGGGATTAAAAATAATGTAAATCTGTTTAGATTAGATAGTTAATATGAAGGATTAAGTTTTTTTATTTTGTAAATTAAGAAGGGTTAAGGAGGTAACACTAGTTTTTTTTTAAAACCAATTTTACCCTTATTTAGAATTTTCTAATAATTACTATATTAAAACAAAATCATCTTGATCTTACATATATTTGATCTATAAAAATATTGTCGTATATTTGTTGTTCAATTAAATGATTGTTGAGAAGGCACGTAAGGATTGAGATTATTTTTGCATGAAATTAAATATTAAAGAGAGATAATGATAGAACAAAAAATTCCTTTGGCTTTTTATTAATCAATAAACTTATCCAAAAAGACTTTGATTATTCAAGAAGAAAAATAACAAATTAGTCAATAGTACTATATAAAGATTATAATTTTGGTAAAAAGAAGATAATAGAGAATTTATAGCAAATAGCTTGTGTTTTAAGAATGAAAAAATTTATTTCAGTAATAGCTTAAACATGTTTTCAAATACAAACATGTTAAACTGAAAACCATATTAAACTTAACTTGTTCAGAATGTTATGAGAATGCATACATGCAACAAATGTAGTGATGAGATCACTCATTAAAATTAAGAGATGCAAGATGATTCGAGATAAATGATAATCAATACACTATCTTGTATTCTGGTAACACATGAGCACATTGGTGTATTTGGATAAGAGAGAAGAAAATATCTCAATATATGGCTGCAGTTAGATAAGATATTATAAGGATAAGATAAATGTAAGATATTTCTGAAGATTAGCTCAAAATGACACTGCCTACCCTCGCATGAGAAGGCAGAACAAGTCTTGTTCCGCCTTCTCATGAGTATTAGTGGACCCGTCTAAATGACAGGTTCACTCCAGTTAACCTCCTAGAAGGGTTTGTTAAACCTTTGACTGAACTAACCCATTTGGAAGTCGAGAGAGGGGTTAAATCTCCTTAACCCTGTTCTTAACTCCTTGCCAAACGGGATTATAAGGTCTTGTAAAATAGTCTCTCAAGTTAAATCACAATAGATTTGAGATGAATATATCGTCAAATCTAACTGTTTGAAG
>NC_033798.1:73246482-73247104 GCF_001876935.1 Asparagus officinalis | reverse complement strand
CTGTCAGTCTCCTACCCACGTTTCAGAGGAATGTCCTCTTCTAGGAAACAACTACGCTTTAGAACAGATAAACGCTGCATTTCAGCGTCCCAGAAATGATCCATTTTCTCCAACCTATAATCCAGGTTGGAGAAATCATTCTAACTTTGCTTGGAACCAAGGAAACTCTCCCGGAAATCAAAACTTCATTTCCGCGTCAAACCCGCAATTCCCGAGGGGAAACACTGTCCCGTTCAATACACCGAACAATTTTTCTAACCCACCTTTTCCAAACCAACATCCTCATCCTCACCAGCCTACAAATCCTCCAAATTCCGATCATGACAAACGTTTAAGTGTCTTAGAAAAGGGTTTAGAAGCTATGATCAAAGCTTCTACACAAACTACCAACATGTTGACCCAGTCATCCACCACTCTAAATTCATTCATGCAAACCATCGGCCAAGTGCTCAACTCGAACACACAAGCCATAGCCCGGTTAGAAACCCAACTTGGGAAACTAGCCGTTGCCGTGAGTGAGAGAGAAAAAGGAAAATTTCCAAGTCAACCTGTCACAAACCCTAAAGACACTGGATCCAGTTCCAACAATCCAGCTCAACTGAATGCAATTCACACTCTGAGA
>NC_033798.1:73244636-73245482 GCF_001876935.1 Asparagus officinalis | reverse complement strand
TAATTTAAAAATTATGTACGGGAATGAGAAAAATGCATCCCGTGTGTTCGAGTTGTATGAACGTCTTTTCTCTCTTCAACAGGGCGATCGCTCTGTACCCGAATATTTTGGTGAGTTGAAGAGTCTGATCGATGAATTAGAAATGCATCAGTCCGCCGTTACGGATGCCGCAACACTGTTGGGATATCGTAAAGACCTTGCTGTCTCCAGGTTCCTGTCAGGTCTGAGTCCCACCTTACAGTCTCAGATACAGGGCCAAATACTCGGGGAAGATACTATCCCGTCATTGTCTGCTACATTCTCTAGAGTTATGCAAGTAACTACTGGATTGACTACTGCATCTTCCACACCGTCCGCTCCATCACTTGATCAATCTGCTATGTTCTCTGGGCATGGCAGTGGTCGTGGTCGTGGTCGAGGACATGGACACAACACAGGGGGAGGACGCGGCACCTTTGGGCGACAGGTTGACTCAGATAAGACTCTGCATCACTGCCGACATTGTGGAAGGACTAATCATGCCTCTGAGAAGTGTTGGGAAAAATTTGGTCGCCATACTTAGGCCCAGACTGCTGATGTTACACCTTCTATTGATTCTCCGACAAACACTTATGCCCCCTCCACTGTTCAGATTTCGCAAGCCGAGTATAACCGATTGCGTCAATCCTCTCAGAATATCCAATCTGCTACTCATACATCCTCTTCAGGCATGGATGCCTACATTGCCTCTCCTCACAGACCATGGGTATTAGATTCTGGTGCCTCTTCTTATATGACAGGTATAAAGGATCACTTTGTTTCTTTAAAACTTTCTGACAAGTTTCCATCAGTCCGCATTGCTGATGG
>NC_033798.1:73243143-73243636 GCF_001876935.1 Asparagus officinalis | reverse complement strand
TATATCTTAGTGATGATCAACTGTGTGCTATTATAAGCAAAGGTGTGGTAAAAATTAAGTTGAACGGGTTAGTATGAGAGCTGAAGGATGTCAGGCATATTCCCGATCTAAGAAAGAACTTAATATTCGTAGGCTAGTTGGCTGGCGAAGGATACACTACGACCTTTCATGGAGATGATTGGAAGATCTCAAAGGGTGCAATGACGATTGCCCGAGGCAAGAAGACCGGAACCCTGTATATGACAGCAGGTGCACGTTGTTTGATCTCAGTTGTAGTGGGCAATGAGACTTTAAAGCTGTGGCACTAGAGACTCGGCCATATGAGTGAGAAGGGGATGAAAATCATGCACACAAAGGGAAAACTCCCAGGACTGCAGTCAGTGGAGATGGATATGTGTGAAGAATGTATACTTGGAAAGCAGAAGAGAGTCAGCTTTCAGACAAGTGGCAGAACCCCCAGGAAAGAGAAGCTAGAGCTCGTTCACTCAGATGT
>NC_033798.1:73241805-73242268 GCF_001876935.1 Asparagus officinalis | reverse complement strand
AAATGGGTGTACCGGGTGAAAGAGGAGCAGGATGGTTCCAGAAGATATAAAGCCCGGCTAGTTGTCAAAGGTTTCCAGCAGAAGGAAGGAATTGACTACACCGATATTTTCGCTCCCGTGGTAAAGCTAAATACTATCAGGACAGTGATGAGTATTGTAGCAATTAAAGATCTTCATCTCGAGCAGTTAGACGTGAAGACAGTGTTTCTTTATGGAGATCTAGAAGAGGAGATATACATGCACCAGCCAGAAGGTTTCTCAGAAGAAAAGAAGAAAAACCTGGTGTGCAGACTCAAGAAAAGCTTGTATGGCCTGAAACAAGCCTCAAGGCAGTGGTACAAGAAGTTTGACGGCTTCATGCACAAGGAAGGTTTTCAGAAGTGCAATGCCGACCATTGTTGCTACTTCAAAAGATATCAGTCCAGTTATATCATCCTACTGCTGGATGTTGATGATATGTTAG
>NC_033798.1:73237138-73240805 GCF_001876935.1 Asparagus officinalis | reverse complement strand
TTAACATGTCTGCTGGATTCTTACTTCCTGGAATCTTTTCCAGTTTCAACACGTCATCTTCCAACAGGAATCTGATGAAGTGGTACCGAAGTGCAATATGCTTCGTTCTAGAATAAAATACGGAATTCTTAGCCAAGTGAATCGCACTCTGACTATTGCTGTGCAGAACATTCTTCTCCTGATTGAATCCCAGCTCTGTTAACAAACCCTGAAGCTATATCATCTCTTTACTAGCTTCAATCACTGCAACATACTCAGCTTCTGTAGTGCACAGAGTGACAATCTCCTGTATCTGTGACATCCAACTAACAGCTGTAGTTCCGACAGTGAATACACAGTCGGTGGTGCTTCTTCGGTGATCGACTTCACCGCCAAAGTCTGCATCTACGTACCCTTGCACTTCTACCTCTCCCTTACCAAAGTGCAGACACTTCTGTGTGATGCCTCGTAGATATCTCAGAATCCACTTGACCGCTTCCCAATGAGCTTTTCCTGGATTCGACATAAACCGGCTGACCACTCCCACTGCATGGCCAATATCTGGTCTCGTACAGACCATAGCGTACATCAAGCTTCCGATAGCTGAGGCGTAAGGTACCTGAGCCATACTCTCTTTCTCTTCTTCTGACTGAGGAGACTGATCCTTCGACAGACGAAAATGGCTAGCCAAGGGTGTGCTCACAGGCTTGGCGTCGCCCATGTTGAATCTCTGCAAAACACGGTTGATGTACTCCGTCTGAGATAACTGCAAGAGACCTCTCTTCTTATCTCTCGTGATTTGCATTCCAAGGATCTTCTTCGCTGGACCCAAGTCCTTCATGTCAAACTCCTTTGACAGCTGCTGCTTCAAACTCTTGATATCTTTCATATCTGCTCCTGCAACCAACATATCATCAACATACAGCAGTAGGATGATATAGCTGGACTGATATCTTTTGAAGTAGCAACAGTGGTCGGCGTTGCACTTCTGGAAACCTTCCTTGTGCATAAAGCCGTCAAACTTTCTGTACCACTGCCTTGGGGCTTGTTTCAGGCCATACAAGCTCTTCTTGAGTCTGCACACCAGGTTCTTCTTCTTTTCTTCTGAGAAACCTTCTGGCTGGTGCATGTATATCTCCTCTTCTAGATCTCCGTGAAGAAACGCCGTCTTCACGTCTAACTGCTCGAGATGAAGATCTTCAATTGCTACAATACTCATCACGGTCCTGATAGTATTTAGCTTCACCACGGGAGCGAAAATATCGGTGTAGTCAATTCCTTCCTTCTGCTGGAAACCTTTGACAACCAATCGGGCTTTATATCTCCTGGAACCATCCTGCTCCTCTTTCACCCGGTACACCCATTTGTTGTGGAGTGCCTTCTTACCCGTGGGCAACTCAGCTAGTTCCCACGTCTGGTTTGATATGAAAGACTTCATCTTATCTTTCATTGCAAGCTCCCACTTGCTCGCATCTCCACACTGACAAGCTTCATCAAAGCTTTCAGGCTCCCCACCATCTGTCAACAACAGATAGTTCATGTATCTCCTGTTGGGTACAGGAGGACGAGAAGATCTTCTTAATATCGGAGCTGGTGCGTCGGGCTCCTGCGCACCATCTTGTCCAACAGGCTCTTCTTGCTGAGGACCCTCTGCATTGGGTTCTTCCGAGAGGTTACTCGGGACATCATCTGCATCTATAAATGTGGACTCGCTCTCTGAGTCGTCAGTCTTGTGCATGTCCTTGTACATCACCTTCTCGTTGAATATCACATCTCTGCTCCGGATCACCTTCTTGTTTTCGTTGTCCCAAATGCGGTAGCCGAACTCATCTTCACCATAGCCGATGAAAGTGCATTTCTTTGACTTGGGATCAAGCTTATTCCTGCCTTGATCACTAATATGCACGTAAGCTACACAACCGAAAACTTTAAGATGTGAGAGTTTTACCTCCTTTCCGCACCATACCTCCTCTGGTATTCTGTGCTCCAATGGAACCGATGGACCTCGGTTGATCAAGTAAGCTGCTATGTTGACCGCTTCTGCCCAGAACTACTTCGGTAGGCCTGACTGTACCCGAATGCTTCTAGCTCTCTCTGTCAACGTTTGGTTCATCCACTCAGCTACACCATTTTGCTGAGGCGTGTCGGGCACGGTTCTCTCCATTCTGATCCCGTGCTCATAGCAGAACTTCTTGAATCCAGTGTCTTCATACTCACCGCCATTGTCAGTTTTGAGCTTCTTTATTCTCAGACCGGTCTCATTCTCGACCATAACTTTCCATCTCCTAAAAGCTTTAAATACTTTTGACTTATTCTTCAGAAAGTAGACTCACACTTTCCGAGAGTGATCGTCGATAAAAGTCACGAAGTAGTGTTTCCCACCAATGGACGCGGTGGTGGTTGGTCCCCAAACATCTGAGTGAATGAGCTATAAATCTGGTGTCTTCATACTCACCGTCATTATTGGTCCTGAGCTTCTTTATTCTCAGACCGGTCTCATTCTCGACCATAACTTTCCATCTCCTAAAAGCTTTAAATACTTTTGACTTATTCTTCAGAAAGTAGACTCACACTTTCCGAGAGTGATCGTCGATAAAAGTCACGAAGTAGTGTTTCCCACCAATGGACGCGGTGGTGGTTGGTCCCCAAACATCTGAGTGAATGAGCTCTAGCTTCTCTTTCCTGTGGTTTCTGCCATTCGTCTGAAAGCTGACTCTCTTCTGCTTTCCAAGTATGCATTCTTCACACATATCCATCTCCACTGACTGCAGTCATGGGAGTTTTCCCTTTGTGTGCATGATTTTCATCCCCTTCTCACTCATATGGCCGAGTCTCTAGTGCCACAGCTTTAAAGTCTCATTGCCCACTACAACTGAGATCAAACAACGTGCACCTGCTGTCATATACAGGGTTCCGGTCTTCTTGCCTCGGGCAATCGTCATTGCACCCTTTGAGATCTTCCAATCATCTCCATGAAAGGTCGTAGTGTATCCTTCGCCAGCCAACTAGCCTACGAATATTAAGTTCTTTCTTAGATCGGGAATATGCCTGACATCCTTCAGCTCTCATACTAACCCGTTCAACTTAATTTTTACCACACCTTTGCTTATAATAGCACACAGTTGATCATCACTAAGATATACGTATCCAAGATTTCTGGGAGTATACTTCTTAAAAAATTCTTTCTGAGAAGTAGCATGGAACGACGCTCCTGAATCTAACACCCAAGATTCCTCCTTGCTCTCCAAAGAGCATATCAATGCGTCGTCTCCTCCTGAAGTGGAAGTGACATTCATCTCTGCCTTCACCTCCTTCTCCTTCTGTGCACTCTTGCACTGATCCTTGTAATGCTCGGTCTTTCAACAATTCCAACACTCAATAGCCTTCGTGCTGTTGCTTGAATTCCTAGACTTGGACCTCCTGTCCTTTGATCTACCTCTGTAGTTTGATCTGCCTCGTCCATTTTCTCTGGTTGAATTTCTACATCTTAACTCTGTATGCAATATTTAAGAGGTTGTAGCTTCACCCGGCTCTCTCTGTCGGATCTCCTCACTGAGAACCAGATCACGAACGTCATCGAATTTCAACTTGGTGCTTCCCGACAAGCTACTCACTGTCGTGACGGTAGCGTTCTAGCTTTCTGGTAGGGAAGACAAAAGTATCAACGTCCGAACTTCCTCATCAAACT
>NC_033798.1:73232687-73234675 GCF_001876935.1 Asparagus officinalis | reverse complement strand
GTGCTGCCGAAGATCGCCTGGACCTCGCCGCCTGTGGCTTCGCCTGTGACTACCGGAGCTCGCCTGCGTCATTCTGGAGCTCGTCGGAGCTCCTCCGCCGTCGGAGGTTTGTTTCCACCCCCAATTCTAACAATCTCCCACTTGGAGATCAAACCGCCGTCAATCAGGCTATCTCATCAAGCTCCTCTCCTGTGTGGCTCCGCCCTCATCATCTATGCATGAAGGCCAACTGAAGTTGCGCACAACTCCAGTTTCTGAACTGTCACCGTCTTTGTTAACATATCTGCTGGATTCTTACTTCCTGGAATCTTTTCCAGTTTCAACACGTCATCTTCCAACAGGGATCTGATGAAGTGGTACCGAAGCGCAATATGCTTCGTTCTAGAATGAAATGCTGAATTTTTCGCCAAGTGTATCGCACTCTGGCTATCACTGTGCAAAACATTCTTCTCCTGTTTGAATCCCAGCTCTGTCAATAAGCCCTGAAGCCATATCATCTCTTTACTGGCTTCAGTCACTGCAACATACTCAGCTTCTGTAGTGGATAGGGTAACGATCTTCTGTACCTGTGACATCCAACTAACAGCTGTAGTTCCAACGGTGAATACATAGCCGGTGGTGCTTCTTCGGTGATCAACTTCACCTCCAAAGTCTGCATCTACGTACCCTTGCACTTCTACCTCTCCCTTACCAAAGTGCAAACACTTCTGTGTGGTGCCTCGTAGATATCTCAGAATCCACTTGACCGCTTCCCAATGAGCTTTTCCTGGATTCGACATAAACCGGCTGACCACTCCCACTGCATGGCCAATATCTGGTCTCGTACAGACCATAGCGTACATCAAGCTTCCGATAGCTGAGGCGTAAGGTACCTGAGCCATACTCTCTTTCTCTTCTTCTGACTGAGGAGACTGATCTTTCGATAGGCGAAAATGGCTGGCCAAGGGTGTGCTCACTGGCTTGGCGTCGCCAATATTGAATCTTTGCAAAACACGATTGATGTACTCCATTTGAGATAATTGCAAGAGACCTCTCTTCTTATCTCTCGTGATTTTTATTCTAAGGATCTTCTTCACTGGACCCAAGTCCTTCATGTCAAACTCCTTTGACAGCTGCTGCTTCAAACTCCTGATATCCTCCATCTCTTTTGACAGCTGCTGCTTTAAACTCTTGATATCCTCCATATCTGATCCTGCAATCAGCATATCATCAACATACAGCAGTAGGATGATATAGCTGGACTGATATCTTTTGAAGTAGCAACAATGGTCGGCATTGCACTTCTGAAAACCTTCCTTGTGCATGAAGCCGTCAAACTTCTTGTACCACTGCCTTGAGGCTTGTTTCAGGCCATACAAGCTTTTCTTGAGTCTGCACACCAGGTTTTTCTTCTTTTCTTCTGAGAAACCTTCTGGCTGGTGCATGTATATCTCCTCTTCTAGATCTCCGTGAAGAAACGACGTCTTTACGTCTAACTGTTCGAGATGAAGATCTTCAATTGCTACAATACTCATCACGGTCCTGATAGTATTTAGCTTCACCACGGGAGTAAAAATATCGGTGTAGTTAATTCCTTTCTTCTGCTAGAACCCTTTGACAACTAGCCGGGCTTTATATCTTCTGGAACCATCCTGCTCCTCTTTCACCCGGTACACCCATTTGTTGCGGAGTGTCTTCTTACCCGTAGGCAACTCAGCTAGTTCCCACGTCTGGTTTGAGATGAGATACTTCATCTCATCTTTCATGGCAAGCTCCCACTTGCTCGCATCTCCACCCTGACAAGCTTCATCATAGCTTTCAGGCTCCGCACCATATGTTAGCAACAGATAGTTCATATATCTCCTGTTGGGTATAGGAGGATGAGAAGATCTTCTTAATATCATAGTTGGTGCGTCGGACTCCTGCGCACCATCTTGTCTAACAGGCTCTTCTGGCTGAGGACCTTCTGCATTGGGTTCTTCCGAGAGGTTACTCGGGACATCATCTGC
>NC_033798.1:73211358-73231687 GCF_001876935.1 Asparagus officinalis | reverse complement strand
CTATTGGATATACAACTAATCAAAGTACTTAAAGTGCATGCCAAATGAAGACCAAGGACACCCACTAAAGATACAAGTTAGTCTCAATCAGATGCCCTAAAGGTAACTGAAATTAGGAAAGCAGAATTTCCTTATGCTCGCCTGTAGGAAGTCTAAGTATGCTCAGGTATCGCTACTCAATCGTCCGATATAGCTACATTGTTGGGATTTAGGCAGATACTTAAGCAACCTGTATGGATCATTTGGATAGCAGTTCAAAAGGATAGTATTTTCAGAACAAATAATTTACATGTCACATACAGAAAATCAGCAGAATTCAGATCATTGGTATTGGACTCTATTTTGCTGATCCAAGATTAACAGAAATTCTACATCAGCACATTATATGTTAGCAGGAGAGTATATCATGGAAAAGGTCAAACAAAACACAGTAGCTTCCTCCATATGAGCGATTTAAGCGTGCCTATGAGGCATCAATTCAGAATATGCTCGCCCGAAATCTTTGTCACCGGGACTCCATTTGGAAAATTTGGTTTAAAAAAAAGACCACTAAGGCTATATTATGACAATAATCTCCAGAATTATTCCAATACAACAGAGCAACTAAGTCAAAACATCATTGACATAAGTTCTTGGTGTGAAAGAAAGGTACAAGAAGGGACAATATCCCATAGAGCCACATTGCGCACAAACTCCATGTAGCTTATCCTCTTACTAAGAATACCACCGAATGTCTTCAGAGCATACCCTCATTGGTGTGTATATTTGAAATATTTTTAGTGCGGATTATTTTGTGCTTTATGTTTGTTGATTGTCTGATCGATAAAGTTTTCAGTTTTAAACACCGTACATTTTTGGTTTGACCTCACTAAGAACAGTTTGAAATAGACATGTATCTGATCACATGCCATGATAATTTCAATGCCTCCCACATCATATTAGCTATGCTCATTGATGATGTAAATATGTGAACCATGATGCTCGAGTCACGAAAATGTGTACGAGGCCGCTTTGATCCTATATTGAATAGTCAATGGCACGAAATTGTTCGAATATACCATTTCAGTTGATAGCAATTTTCGAGCTCATAAGTTATACACAATTTTAAGAATCATATGTCCCAATGGGGATTGTTGAATTTAATCTAATAAATCTTATTTTGTGGACATATGATTAAGCAATTTGTATTGCGATCTTTGGGATAACCCACAATAGATCAATTAAGTTGGGTAATTGATTTATATAAGTCATGGCGGTATATGCTGCAGATACCAGTGTAATTGTATTTATGAGGGGCTTAAATTACAAATACAAACATCTATAATAAGGGTTATGGTCCCTAACCTAGGCTTACATTCTCTAATTCTCGACACCCACCAGCTAGCTAAAGAAATTCGCCTTTTAGAGATAACCCTAAGGTTCCTACCTTTAGAAGATCCACACACCCAAAATCAAGCATCAAGCATGATTCAATGTATAAGCTTCCGCCTCTTTTAGATCCTTGTTAATCTCTTTGAATTAATCATGGCTATATGGTTTTAGATCTCAAGTTTTGATTTAGATCTAACATTCGTAGGATTGAGAAGATGTTTGCAATTGGGGGCTCTTTTCTTGATTTTGAATACTCATAGTATTTATTTTACTTCTCTTTATATTATATCATATCATCATTTTATAATATGATTGTATCGGGCCTTAAAAGAAATTAACAGAGGATTAAATATAAGAGATTTAAATTATTTGAGAACTATTTGAGTATGTTTTTTTATTTATTTTATTTCAACAATGCATCTTTTTATTGAATTTTTTCAGTTTAATTAACTAATATCCAATTTTTTTATCCTCAATTTCAATTTATTTGGTTTGTTTATATTAAAAAATTTTATTATCCAAAGTTTTATTCTCAAATTTTAATGAATCTCTACTTAATCAAAGTTTCTAAATATTCCACTTTGCTCTAATTATTTTATTTATATTTTTTATCGCGTTTATTTATATTTTTCAAAATTCAACAAAATGTGTTTTAGAATTATGAATTGAGCCTCTTTTCTTGATTAAATTCTAGGTGAGAATTTCTACTTGATGAAAGTATAAATATTTCACTTTACTACAATTATTTTATTTTTTGCCTTTTTATAATTAATGTTTTATAACAAAAATTTAATTGGATATCTCGTGACATATGTATGGATTTAGTGGATTCTTTTTTGATATATAATGAATATCATATCATACGATATTAAACAAAATTTTCACCTACTTAATTAACCTTTTTTTAAGTTTGAAAAATTACAATAAAATTCAATCAAGTTTATTTGGGAAATAATATAGGTCTTAGAAATAAAATGAAATAAGCATACAATAATATAATCAGCAAATACATGACTATACATTCATGTTATAGCAAAAAATAAATAGAAAAAAGACAGAAATAGTTAAACTTAAAGTAAATACCATACAAAACTAGACAACTAACAAGACAAAAGTCAATTTTGTTGTACTAAATGTATTTTAGGTGCTCTGGGAATTGTTTTGAGTTATCTTATCCATTTAAAATAACCTGCAAATAGATAAAATGGAAATTACATTAGATATAAGGAAATTCATAAGAAAATTAACTTCCAATTACAAATTATTTAGCCCGTAAATATAACTAGCATAACTACAATATTTATTGATACGATTTTAATTATGATTTATTATCTTTCAATTATCATGGTTTTCAAACAAGGATATATTTTCAAACCTATATTATTTCATATGCAGTAAGGACTGTTAGGACCCTAGAGGGGGGTGATTAGGGTCTTATGCTAATCTAATCCGATTAAATGCCAATTAAAATTAATTAACAAGTTGTATTCTTGCAAGATAGATATACAAGAGTAATAAGCAAGAATAAGCAATATATACAAAGTGATATATCCTATATGATGAAATATATATGCAAGGATATATAAACTAAGGGTGATATAAGCATAAACAAGATAAACAAGATAGTGGACAATGTGAACAATAGATAATGGCGACAAGAATGATATGAACAATAAGCACAAGTGAGACGCCAAGACAATCACAAACACACAAAGATGATCACGGAGTTCGGACCTTCCGTCCTACGTCTCCGCTCCCCACTCCCGGGGAGAAATCCACTATCAACCGGGTTTTCTACGTTCACCCGAACAACGTTTACACCTCACACTCGGTTTTCTAGCTAACCGAAAACTTTACAATCAACACACTATTGTAATCCCACTCTACACCCACTAAGTGTTGGACCTAGCCGTGTCTCCCTCAAGTGCTCGGTTACAACCTCTCCCTAGGCACGTCAACCGACGCCACTCCTCTTGGGACGATCCCCGACTCTCACCACACACTCCTCACTCGGTGTACAAGTGTATTACAAAGTGAATCTCACAATAAGCACAATATAACAAATGATTGTTCTCAACTATGGATGAGAACACAATTAAGCACAACTCAAAGTTACAAACTCTCACCACCCAACTATACTATGTATGTAAATACTAAAAGCTCAATGTGGGTGTGTGTAACAATGAGTAAAATGAAATCTAACTCAAATAGCAAACTAGCAATAATTAATATATGATAAATCAATAATGAAATTGCTAGGGAAAAGAGTTAGAAAACTTCTCTATAAACACAAAGAGAGGATGAGAAGATTTTGAGGATGAAATCCTCAACTGGTGATGCAAACTCCTCTTTGTAACAGCAAACCCCAAAAACAAACTAAACAAACTCAAACCCTTGTTTAAAACTTTCTTAAACTTGTTTTTAAAACTCTCTTAATCAGTTTGAAAAGACATCAGCAATGGGGTATATATACCCACTAGAAATCTCAGCAAAAACCCCCAAAACAAAATGACCAAAAAGCCCAAAACAGAAGTTCTGCAACGGCTAGAAAAATAGCCGTTGGGAGACCTGACAACGATTCGGTCGACCGAAAAAATGATTCGGTCGACCGACCCGAAAATCCGGTCGACCGCGAACAACCTTGAAAATCCAGAAAACAAGCGGAGCCATCATCGGTCGACCGGCGCGGTCGACCGATATAGAAATCGAAATTTCGGTCGACCGTACCGGTCGACCGACGACTCTCTGGAAAACTACTGAGAAATGATCATTTGACCGGTCGAAGGCGAGTAATTTCTCGCCCAACCCCCACCCCTTTCGTTTTCCTGTCAAGAACTGAGTTTTATTGGGTTTTATGGAGCCAAATTTGTATTTTTGAATAGCTAATAGAGTATTGTGGCATAGAACATGGATTTGGGATTTTATTTGTTTTAAAAAAAACTCACCAACGTATTCTGTTAAAGAGATCTAGATCTGAGAATTTTTAAACAAGAGCTAAATAATGTTTTACTGTTATTAAAACGTCTCAATTTGTTTTCTCATGTATTTTGAAAACATTAGGAATATGGGTTTCATGCTTGAGACTAGTATTCTTATTTCCAAAACTTTAGAATACTTGATGTTGTGGAAATTTGTCGATTTTGTTTTCAGGTTTCGAGCTGACAGAAACCCAGAATTGGGTCTCTGTCCGCTCGGCGGTGTCTATTTCGGTCGACCGCGAGTCTTTTTCGGCCGGCCGCTATTTCCTTCGGTCGACCGCGACTTTGTTCCGGTCGGCCGACGGTCGCGCATCAGAGTGCGGTCGACCGGTGCGGTCGACCGCCCACTGTCTGTTGTGTTTTCCTGTTCTGGATACTTTTTGGGTGTTTTACTCATGTTCGAGGGTCGCCTGGACTAACTGACCTTGGTATTTAGTCTCACTATCTATTTCATGCATGATAGATGACCTGAGGGCATGTTTTGGGGACTTGCACACTGTTTGAGTGTGAATTGAGATAAGTAGACTTCACTATATACATCATAGCGATATTTTACTATGCCTTAGTCCTCGTGTTGGACTAAAATCCATAGAAGTCCTCGTGTTGGACTAAAATCCATAGAAGTCCTCGTGTTGGACTATAAATTCATTCCAGTCCTCGTGTTGGACATTTGCCACTTAATCTATGAGTCTGGAAGAGTACGACATAAATAGTTCCTGATTTGGGCATAGCTCTTAACCCTGCATATGACTTCTTCATAGAAGTTCACGACATGATGTTGACATGACACTTAGGCAAGTAATAGTATGACATTCATGTTAGCTATGGTATGGCACTGTGTGTTGTTCTGAGATCAGCTGTACTTCTTTCACTATTGTTTCTGTACTAGAACCTCGGGTTTGGTGTTTAGAGATTTACAATTTGAGAAAACAAGGTATATACATGAGGGTTTCCTTGTTTGGATTATTTCGCTCGACGTACCTATGCTCGTGTTGTAAATTTCTAAATACTAAAACCCTCTTTAGTAGGATCAATGATTTTGGATCATATATATATATTATTTGTATTTTCTTATACAACGAGCCCTGTTTCCCTTGGGGTTGGTTGTGATGTTACTCGCTAGCGCTTTGACGCTCGTTGTCCCTCCCCCTTTCAGGTCACGAGCCAGGAGTACGGAGAGCCGCAGGTTGATAGCGGACCACATTAGTGTTCAGCTTTACTTCCTAGCCATGTATTATTTTCTTTGGTCTCCACTGTAGTGAGGTTAGACATTTGAGGGTATTATTCTAGAAGTTGTAAAGGCTGTGAGCCTTATTTCCTTATTGTCAGATATTTGTATTTGAGACTTGTTGAGTATTTCAGTTTATCTACTCAGATCTTGACTATGTACTTCTATGTTGTTGGATGATGAGATATTTATGTGACTATTATCATTTCATCAGTATTCCTCGTAATGTCTTTTACCTGTTTTGTACCTACACCAGTTGTTGACTCTACTAGATAGATGTTAATTGTGATGGTGAAACATGTTATTGCACGGTGTGGTGCATAGCAGGTTTGACATTCTTGGTTTCACCTCGGACTGCAGCCTTGTGTGAACCCAGGGGCGTCACAGATAACAAGAGATGGAGGGAGGATAGTTGGAAGCCCAAACTTCAGTAGATAATCTCCTCAAGCTCTTGTGGAATTTGATTCATAAAACCAAAATACTCAAATGCTTAAAAGCTTATAAACACACTTTAAACAAACTTAAACCCTTGATTAAAACTTTCTTAAACTTATTTTAAAACTCTCTTATAGTTAGGTGGAGAGCTGAAGGCAATGGGGTATTTATACCCTCTCAAAACTTCAGCAAAACCCCAGCCAAAAAGACAAAAACAGCCCCAGCAAACAGCTCAGGAAATAGCCGTTGGAAAAGCAACGGATCTATTGTCGGTCGACCGGAAATTCTGTCGGTCGACCGATGGAGAGCAAAAACACAAAGAATGGCTCTGGACGATCGTCGGTCGACCGGTGCGGTCGACCGATGAAAACTTTCGGTCGACCGACGGAAATTTCGGTCGACCGAAAATATCAAATAAATTTCAAAAAATGTAAAACTTTAGGAAATGATTGTAGACATGATAATAAACATGCTACAGCGACTGGTTTTCAGAAAGGACCTCCCAAATGAAAAATATCATCATTTTGCAAAATAGTCCAAAACACAAAAATGTAAACATGTGAATTTTGACATTTTGGCTAAACCAACTTTTGATGTGAAAACTCATCTGTTTTGTAAAACATGCACGAACATATGCACGAACGAAAACATGATTTTGTAAATTTCATTAAACATAACAAATTAATTCTAAACTTGATGAAACTTTGCGAAATGTTTGTAAACATGAAAACAAACATGTTAGAAAAAGAATTTCTCAAATTGAATTTCTATTTGTGAAAACTCATGTATTTTGCAAGTGTGTCCAAAGCATGAAAACTCAAAACCATGCATGTATATATATAACTATATATATACATAGAAACCAAAATACGTGTGTGTATATGATGTTGAGCTTAAGGTACTTAACACACATAATATAAAACCTAAACTAGATTACCCAAACTTGATCTTAATCTTCATTGTAGCTCAACTTGGTACATATGCGGATGAAGCTTGAACTTGATCTTTAACTTTGAATTGCAAGGCTTCACTCCACTATTCCGCCAACCTCCATTTGATATCGTCGTTGAAGCTCTATTCCATCAATCCTCCAACCACGTTGTTTGTCTATAAAACATAGGAATGCACAAACACTAGACAAACAACGTTAGTAATAAATTGTTTGTTAAACATCATCAAAACAAGAAGGCCAACAAGGACATGCTTTATAACCGTGTACAGAATAACCTGATAGCATTCCATATGCAGGAAAGTCATTAATTGTCCACATTAAGGCTGCACGCATTGTGAATGTTTCCCCTTTGTCTGCATCATATGTCTCTACACCATCAACGACTAAAGACTGTAACTCATCGATGAGAGGTCGAATACATTAAATGATACTAACCCGTCGATAAGAAGAGGCATCAGAAAGTATGATTGATCCATCGCTAACCATGGTGAAAGATTATATATCATCATTATAATAGGCCATGAACTGTGCGGATTGCTATTAAAACTAAAGGGGCAAAAACCATCGCTAGCTAATCCAAGCCTAATATTACGGGGATCTTGACTAAATATTGTGTGCAACTTGTCGAAATCCTTCCATGCTGGCGAATCTCTTGGATGACTCATTTTACCATGTTCACTTGGAATAGCACGGTCATGCCAAGTCATTGCCACCGCTGTCTTCTTACACCTGTAGAGCCTCTGCAGCCTCTGTGTCACAGGAGAGTATCGTACCACCTTGACTGGTATGTCATTCTTGTTAGCATGTGCTTTCTTCTTATATCTAGAAACTCCACAGTTGGAATTTTCTTTCCAGAACAGCACACAATCATTAGGACATGCATGAATCTTCTCACAATTCAAACCCAGATCTGACATTATCCTTTTAGCTTCATACCAGCTCTGAGGCACATTGTTCCCCAGAGGCATAGAATCTTTCAGGAATTTTAGAAGCATCGTAAATGACTTGTTGCTCCATTTATTTAGGCATTTAATCTGGAAAAGTTGAACGAACCATGATAGTGTGGAATATTTTGCATTCTCATAAATTGGTCTTTTGGCATCTTTCATGTACTTCTCATACTCATCTACATGTTCTTGTCCGGAAGGATGATCATCTTCAGCAAGATTAGAGTCACCAAAAGCAACTTCTATCATTTCCTCCATCTCCTCTTTTGGAAATAAATTTTCTTCATTGTCTTCTTCTTCATTATCGGCAATATTAGAAGCTACGATTTCTCCGTGATATACCCAAATTGTATAATCCTTAATAAAACCATGCTTAACAATGTGAAGAAATTGTATAATCCTTAATAAAACCATGCTTAACAATGTGAAGTTCTACATCTTCCTCCTTACGATGCAGCCTATTCCCACAATGACTGCACGGAACAATGTGAAGTTCTACATCTTCCTCCTTACGATGCAGCCTATTCCCACAATGACTGCACGGACAAAGAGTCATCCCATATTGGATCCTATCATGTTCACGCATAAAATTTATGAAAGAGGCAACTCCTTCAATGAATTCAGGCTTTGTGCGTTTTTCACGATTCACATACATCCAATCCTTAACTTTGATATAGTCACGTGCCATACCAACCTAAATTAGTCAAAGTTAGCGATAAAATTTCTTAGAAAGTAAATTCAGCACATTAAAAATGTGGCACGATCAAAATAAAGATAAACAAGTTTCAAAAAAGTAAATTGTACAATTTAGCTTAGCAAGACTTTGCAAAGCACAAAGACCAGGTTAATTTAATTTACAATGGATTGCAACCGGTAAATATCATTCATAAAATGCAATACCAATTCATAATGACTAAATATGTAAAACTGACAATTCTTCACACTACAACTAAGCAATAAGCATACTAAGTAGAGATGTCCTTGTTTAGCTCAAGAAACATGAAGAATGTCAGATAGGGATACTAAGTAGAGATGTCCTTGTTTAGCTAATATCAATATGCTTTCTCAATATCAAGATGCTTTCTCAAGATGAAAGATGACAAAGCAGACACTACGTAATAAAGGGACCAGATTCCCTTGTCGACTCAGGCACAAAGCATTTGATTAAGGAAATAAAAATTCAACTAAAAGACACAATAGTTAGCAGGAAATTATATTAACAAAATAGAATATTTCACTTTCTAAATCCTCTCATGGCTATCTGGAGAAAGCCAGGATTTGGCATTTCCTTTGTAACATGTGTACAGACAACAAAGATATCAGTTTGAGGTCAAAACCAAATCCAAAGCCTTAGTAGTTATTCATTCAATAAGTAAATTGTAGATAAAAGACTGATTATGCTATCGGAGGTGGCGATCTTCGAGCGGCGGTGGCGATCTTCAAGCGGCGGTGGCGGCGATCTTCGAGCGGCGACAGAGATTTTTTTTTTTGATGAGGAGGGGGAACGCAGAGACGAGGGGGAACACAGAGAAGAGAATTGAATTTGGGGGTTTTTACCTTTTTTTCTTTTTTTTTGGTAAAAAAGAGGGGGGAAAACTCCCGCTATGTGAAAATACCAGCCCCAACGGTTGGAACCGTAGGGGCTGATGCGTTCCAACCAACTGTTGGGGCAGTTGGCTTTTGTACTAGTGGGGGGGGGGGGAGTTATGTCACTGTATTTTTTATATTCTATTGGGAAATGAGTGAATGGAACACGATGAGATATTAGTGAATTGCGATAAGATCGTGCCTAGCACGAGCTAAAAGACTAGTTTAATGTAGACGGGCTAAAAACAAAATCTATTAGAACTAGAAGTTAACAAGATATTTTCCTATTTTCGTCTTCTTCACTTGTTTCTCTTGAACGAAGCCAGTAAGTTTTTCTTTTTCTTTTAATATTAAATAAAATTGCAAAAAAATTAAAGACTGACCTTTAGGAACATTGTGATCTTCTCCTTCCTCCCTCTATTCTCAGAATCTCTCTTCTTGTGTGAGAGGAAACTCAAGAATGAGCTGAATTTATAAAGGTTTAAAGTTGTTTATTTTTTACTTTTATAACATATATTCACACATTATTGAAGTAAGAATCACTTTTTTTCATAGTGAAACACTTTTTTTTGTAGGTGTACTAGCAAATTCAATTTTAAATTTTGAATTTGCTTCTGAAGATGCTTTACAGCTTGTCTTGGTCTGGGGAGAGTTAATCAAAATTTGATTACCAATAATCTCTAGGTGTAGCTCAGGGATTGACGGTCACCGGTTGTTACTTGTGAGGCTACATCCTGGTCGAGTTTGGCTTAATTGACATATGCATGAGCAGATTTGCCAATGGTTACCAGGATGATGATTGTTCACGTAACGTGTGGGCTATTTACAATCATGAAGGAGATTAGGACGCGTGTCTCACTATCGATTCTAAATTAGAGTAATTAGGATAAAGTATTTGCCTACTCAAATACTGTATCAGTGCAATCACTAGTATCGTGTATTTGTGCAATCAGATTACATCATTGTGAATTTCTGACAGTCGCTTCTGTCTAGTCTGCTGCTACAGAGAACATGCCAACAATGGCCGAAATGATCCGTATGTAACCTGACAAAGGACAAAACATCAATAATAACAATTTCGTGTTATGCTCCTCAATAGAAACTGTCACTTTGTTGATATCAGATTTCTTGAATGCCTGAAAGCCTGAGGTTTCGTAAGAACATCGCCCGAACTACTATTGCAATACGCAGTGAATCCAAAGTTGAGGATCCACCACTTTGAAGCCCAGTCTTCAAATACTCTTCTGCAAGTTCCATTGAGGTTTCTCAAACTTCTACCGACTGAGCTTTTCTGATGGCAAAACATGTCTCACGCATACAAGATCATCCAATTTGTTTCCATCCATCTTATACATAGAAACCCCACCTAATTGAAAATAGTGTTCCCGTGCTTCTCTCCTTAGGCTCTCAAAAGGCACAACTTCCCACTTGCTATAGTTGGAATGTTTTCTAGTATCACTCATGTCCGGAGATCCTGAGATTTGTTCGCTGCTGTCTGGATCCACTGTACCCCATACTTTACAACTAACATAGGGCCCCGAATCATTTATTTCCCCAGATGAGGCTTTCTTAACACGGAGAGCAGCACTGTGAGCATTCTTGATGTCTTCCTTGCTTGGAACGTCGGACCAATCTTGTTTTCTTTCAGATCTCATCGGAGAATGGATCCTAATAACCTATAGTAGAAATTTTAAATGAAATATCAGAATGATTCAGAATTTTGTCGTAAGTGACAAAGATGCGGAGATATCTTACACCAAGGCACTCTAGAAGCTGATAATATGCTCTTCCTTGCAACGGATTGTGTCCTTTCCTTGGGGTGGAGAAGTAACGCGTCCTGTATGGAAATAAGCTGATCATCAGGATTCAGGAAATTATTGTCATGAGTTTATTCGAATCGAATTTGATAGCTTACAATTTGTACATATGCAACTAGAGGATGTCATCAATAGAAGAGGGATATGTTTCTATTTTGTCATACTTCTTGTTCTTCTCAATACCATAACTTGGTCAAGGGAAAATATTTTTTCCAGAGTTCACACCAGAGATTTGGCTTACAAGTAAGCATTCCAGAACAAATAAGCTTCTCCAGTAAAATTACATAAGTGGCATTCTTAATTTAATCACTCAACTGATAAGACTTGCCTAAATCTCACTACATGCATCATGTGTCCTCAAACAACATTCAATGATGATAGAAGTGAAAAGCTATATGCTTGAAAATCACAAAAAGCTAAAAAAAAAAATTAAAATAATTGACCCTCTAAAATTATTTCATTTATCTTAAAAGATACAATGAGGAGATTTAACAAGTTTGATCATGTGTTGGCTCAGTAACCATAAGAACAGCCTGTGATAGATTAAGTGGAAACTTGATACGCTACCGGGATAAAGAATCGAAGATGGACATCATAAATTTGCACACGTAAACATATTTATCCTTCAAAATAGACATTTGTAACAATTTCCATATGATATAGAAATCAGGTTCTACAAATAAGGTACACAAAAGTTAAACCAAGCATGAGAGATAGATGTTGAGTTAAACTAACCATTCTGTGTAGCCAGGATCTACAGTAAAACCATAAATGTCCACAATGTCACACATTGAAAGGGCTAGCTCTATAGACTTCATTCCAGTTCCTTTGGCTCCACGTCGAAGAACAATACCTTGGAATAAATATACAGGGTTTGGAAGTTCCTGCACAGTCACATACTGTGAGAGAATACCCTATACACAAGCTATTCCATGCATAAGTCACTATAAACATTTTATTACCAGAATAATGTATTGAGAAGAAAAGTTCCCACTACATTCACAAAACGATGAAATTGTTAGATGTTTTACCTTTATCATTGCATTAAAATCTTTATGGGTCACACTTTTAATTATGAGCACCTCATCATCTGCAATGAATATATTACTGAATTCAGTGGTCTAATATTTCTTAACAGGTGCTAGAACTGAAGAAAATTATATTCTTGCCATCAAGAACTTGAGAAAGCAATATGTCAGTGTTTTAGATTAATGTACATCATTTCAATCCCACGATTTACATACATATATAGCTCAAATACACCCATTGCATGTTAAAGAGAAGGTCTTTATTCTAATAGACAACAGACAAAAAGTTTATTCTAAAAAGAGTTGCACAAGTTAGCTTTTGGATTTAGATCAGTTACGCAAGTTCGCTTTTGGAGTTAGATCAATCTGTGTCATCAGGCACTCAGCAGCAGTTTACTATGACTCCAACCTAACAACGGTATAGTTAGTAGGAATTTCCATTAATGAAGGATGGGCCTCACATTCAAATTGTTGCTTGCGCAAAACATGATAATAAAGAAGTTTTAAATTGTGTTTCAATTTTTTAGATGTTTCAACTTTATCATAGCATTGAAAAACCTCTAAGTCACATTTTTAACTATGAGCGCCTCATCAGCTGCGATGAATATGTTATATAATTCATTGGTCTAGAAATTCTTACCTGGTGCAGAAACTGAAGGAAATTATGCCTTAGTCATCAAGAACTTGAGAAAGCATAATGTGAGCATTTTAAATCAATGTATATCCATTAACCCCAGATTTGCATACATATTTAGCTGGTCAATATCTGTAGGACATTTAATAACAGGTTTGCAAACTAGAAAACAACAGATAAAAAGGATTATTCAGGAAACAATCACAAAAAGACAGATTTTGGATTTAGAGCATTCTGTATTCATTAAATCACACCAACTTATCAACAATATGGACCATATTCGCTCCCCATTCAGTACACGAAGGGTTTTCATGCATCAAATTGTTGCTTAGGGAAAATATGCATCTCCTCTATATCATGACAGCACATAGTTGCAAATTAGTGCGATTTAATGCAGCGCAGCGATATGAGAAGAAACCTCTGGTTCTGGTAGCTATGGGAGGTCCTGAAAATTAGTAATGTCATTCTGAATATAGTCTGCCACATATCCTAGCAACCATTCTGATTATGCAACTGAACATCAAAAAGACCTCAACTTATAAAGTAATGCAAGCTAGTTGGTGTTCTGCCTTTTAAATTGACAATTCTCCAGTCTTGAAAAGTACATTCAGGAATAAGAATAAGTTGGGGTTGTCAAATGGGTGGTTTTGGGTGAGTCATAAATGGTTGGGCACATTTGTGTCTATTTGCTCATTTGTGACTCATTCAGCATTTGTTAAATGGGTCACTTCTCACCCACCCATTTATTAAATGGGTGGTTTATTGGTGACCCACTAAGTTGCATGGAAACGGGCACGGGTACTGGTACGGGTGCGGGTACGGGTAGGGGACACGACAAAACTGTAAAATGTTGGGTACGGGGACATGACTACATATATATATTGAATTAATAATGTACATGAGATAATTTTTTCTGCTTCATGTGTCATTAGAATTAAAATTTCGATCATATTTTTGAGTTTATTTTATCATATTGATTATCGTGAATTGTAAACTACTCATTTTTTACTAGACATCTAAACGACCCATTAACTATATAGCTTTGAACTTGGGTATGGACTGAAACGAACCCGACCTGTATCCCATTAGTTTCAAAAAATGGATGTGAAGTGTAAGCTCTACGTCCAGGAAGTCTTTGACAAATGTTTTAAATTAACACATATATCGTATAATTGAGTATATGTTGTAATAAATGCATGCATATATTCAAGAAGTGTCCACGAAGTTTGGGTACGGGAAAGTATCGGGTACGTGTCCAGTACGGGTACGGCTTCAATAATGAAGTACCCGGGTAACATAGGTGACCCAATAACTCATTTAGCTATTGGACTTTTATATATAAAAAAGTTTTAGGGGTCTATTTTTTAAACTTACAAATGATACATGAAATCTAAAAATTTTCAACAACCCCCTATAAATTTAAAATTCACAAATAATACCCTCAAAGTTTTAGAAAATGAGAAAAATGCTCTTAGGCGTTTAGAATTATAAAAACAACCCTAAAATTTCAAAACCTAACTAAGGTACATGAAATTCAAAAATTATCAGCAACCCCTTGTAAATTTATAATTTGCAAAAAACACTCACAAAGTTTAAAAACTTGTAAAAAACACCCTCAGGAGTTTAAAATTACAAAACAATCTCAAATTTTTCTAAACTTGCAAATGACACATGAAATTTGAAAAATTTCGGCTATCCCCTATAAATTTAAAATTTGTAAATAACACCCTTATAGTTTTAAAAATTGAAAAAACATCCTCGAGGGTTTAGAATTTCAAAACCCACTCTGAAATTTCAAAACCTACAAATGACACATAAAATCCAAAAACTACCAGCAGCCCCTAAAAATTTATAAATTGTAAAAACACCCTCAAAGTTTAAAAATTGCAAAAAATCCTCAAGAGTTCAAAATTAAAAAACAATCACAAATTTTTCTAAACTTGCAAATGACACATGAAATCTGAAAGTTTCCACTAGTCCCCTATAGATATAGAATTTGCAAAAAGCACCCTCAAAGTTTTAAAAAATGCGAAAAACATCCTTAAAGGGTTTAGAATTATAAAAACCACCCTGAAATTTCAAAACCTACAAATGACACATAAAATTTAAAAATTACCAACAGCCCCATGGAAATTTATAATTTGCGAAAAAACCCTCAAATTTTAAAAATTATAAAAAACACCCTCAAAAATTCAAAATTATATAAAACTCTCAAAAGTTACTAAACTTACAAATGACACATGAAATTTGGAAATCTCCAACATCCCCTTGTAAATTTGTAATTTTAAACCTTTGAGGGTGTTTTTTACAATTTTTAAAATTTGAGGGTGTTTCTTGCAAATTATAAACTTTTAGGGGGTTACTGGTAAATTTTTTATTTTATGTGTCATTTGTAGGTTTTGAAATTCAGAGTGATTTTTGTAATTCTAATCCCTTGAGGATGTTTTTCGCAATTTTTAAAACTATGATGATATTATTTGCAAATTTTAAATTTATAGGGGACTGCTAAATTTTTTAGATTTCATGTGTCATTTGCAAGTTTAGAAATTTCTGAGATTTTTTTGTAATTTTAAACTCTTGAGGGTGTCTTTTACAAGTTTTTAAACTTTAAGGGTGTTTTTTGTAAATTATAAATTTTAGGGGGCTGCTGGTAATTTTTGGGTTTCCATGTATCGTAGCTAGGTTTTGAAATTTCAAGGTTGTTTTTATAATTCTAAACCCCTGAGAGTGTTTTTCTCATTTTCTAAAACTTTGAGGGTATTATTTGGCAATTTTAAATTTATATAGGCTTACTGGAAATTTCATGATTTCATGTGTCATTTGTGAGGTTATAAAGTTTTGAGAATTTTTAACTCTTGAGGGTGTTTTTATAATATTTAAACTTCGAGGGTGTTTTTGCAAATCTCAAAATTTTAAGGATTGTTGGTAATTTTCTAGTTTTATGTGTGCTGATCATTAGTTTACCTTTAAGGTGTTTTCTATAATTTTAAACTTTTAAAAATGTTTGTTGTAGTTGTTGAAACTTTGAGGGTGTTTTTGAAAGAATACTCATCTAAATGGGCAAATGGGCAAATGGGCGGGTAATAGCCCGCCCATTTATGACCCATTTATCTTTAATAGAAACAATACTCACTCATTTATGACTCATTTAACTAAATGGGTGGGTTTGAATGGTTTATTTAGTGGGTGGGTATGGGTGGGCAAATGGTTTTGGGACAATTTTGTCATCCCTAGAATAAGCATATGTATTAATGATACAAACACTTGGCAACAAAAGTGATAGCATAATAGACATATGATAATATGAATAGGGAGCTTACTTGATCCATTCAGAATGGCAGCCATATTACGGGCAGCACCTCGTACAACAAGGCGAAAGTCCCTTTTCAGACCCACATATTTGGCATATTTCTGCGAAATCATCAACATCAGTTTCAACTAATAGATTTTTGTATGCTTATGCCAATATGCAGTCTTGACTCGAAAGTTGAATTTCACTACTCAAAGAGAATGAAAGAGAAAGAAGTCAGTTAAGACGAGTTTGTGGAGAGTGAAGATAAAGATAAATCGAAGGTAGCATTCTTGAAGACGATGACAATAATGGATCTGCAAAGGATAATAGATTTCTGTTAAATCGGTTTATTTTGTAGTTTCTATGAGTAGTTACCTTGGTTTAGGAAGTCAACATAATTATGATTATACGCCTCATATGTTGAATTGCATGTTCCATTTCTATTAATGACCTAATGCTTGTATCTTAAGTTTAACTACATCTTGTGATTATTTGGTTGTAAATGTAACTACTATACATAAGTTATCTTACAGCATGTGATATGATACTAAACGATATGATATATATGAAAAAGTAATTGATATATAAACCCAATTTGTCAGCTTTTGCTCGTACATAAGCAGAGATTTCAACTTCTACGCGGTAGTTTCATGATCTCTTCTTGGAAGTAGATCAGAGTATTTTAATTTATGAACACCATGCCTATGAGATATAGCGATAGACTAGTCTACATATTCTATTTTTCAATAAAAGAATGTTATAAATATGGCTCTCATGTAACTATAAAGTTCTGGACAGATATATAACAAGCTACCTTGTTAACAGGAGCCTCATTATCTCGAAAGACAGCATCATGTTCATCAATTTCCTGTCCAAATTCTGTCTTTAGGAGATCCCCTGAGTTTCCGACAACTGCACAAGTCTTAAACTGACGAGGGTGGAAAGGAGGCTTTGACGGTAAAATCAAATTGAGATGCTCCTCACACAAGGAATGGTTGTAGCATTTATCTGCACCTCTAAAGCCCAAAAGGAAGAGTTCCCTCTGATCATTAACTCGTCCATGATGCATTAGCTCAACATAAACCACACAAAAAAAAGAGTGGCATGAAAACTTGAAAGGCCTAATATCTTACAACTGGGCAATCCTCTTTGCAGCATAGTCTAACCATCCATCCGGTCTGACATCTAGATATTCCCTTGTTAAGACTGTTGTCATGTTGCGGTACTGGCAAGTTTAGTAGTATAAGTACATATGTTATCTAAGAGAATCAGAAAACAATCGAAGCAATAAAACTTGTTAGCCCTTATGTTTTGATGATGTTCTTACAACCACCATTATCGGTACTAATGGCTTATTGAGTGTAAATATAGTAAAATCATTTGTCAAGCTCGTTAGTGCCATTAACGGAGGATGGATGGAATATACGCTAAAACGAAGATATCTAAAGGAGGAGGAGGCCAAAAAGATGAAGCAACGTTATTTCAAGAACAACAAAGTCATATAAAAGCTTCATCCGATTCAAGCTATATCAAAGCTCAAGTATTGCTTTCAATATGAGGATATTAGCTATCTTTTATATTTCTCTCTAGTGCTAGAATGTAGGCAAAGAGTTACTGAGTTTACTTGAAGCTATTGGGAATCACACACACGTTTTTCAAACTTGTGTTTTTAAGCGTTTTTCACAAAATACTATTTTTCACAAGTATGAGTACTTATCTGCAAAATTCTTTTTCCAAACAGTTTGTTGTTAGTATTAAAAACATTTTACAAAGTTTCAGAATTTTCAGAGGTCAAACGAATATTTTGCAAATATATTAAGTTGGTCAAAAAACTGATTTTCAGAATATATCAGAAATCGGTCGACCGGTCCGGTCGCACTTATTAGTGATTGGCACAGTCTGAGGTCACAACCTGCAAAGTAGATTATCTTCCTAAATAGGAAGATTGGGTTTTTGTTTTTATTGATTTAAACTCTTTTATAAAAACCCCCAAGCCTGCTTCTTCTTCTCTAAGCCTAACGTTTGAAAGAGAACCAGAGAGCTCTGTTTCTTCCTGAGAAAATTTTCAAATCAAACTTGTTCTTCTGAGTTCTTGTGTGTGTTTCACTTCCCAGCTTCAGTACTCTTCTCTTTGCTATAGGGGCTTGTGTAAAGAGAGTGTCTTGCATTTATCTTCTGCTGCTGTGAGTGAGATCTTGTGTAGATCGACTGTGAGGGAGTGTGATCTGTGAGATCAACTGTGTAGTGAGAGAGAGATCTTGTGGGATCATTGTGTAGACGAAGTTCCGGCTTCCAAACCGGATGTGTTAGTGGATTTCTCCTCGAGAGTGGGGAGCGGGGACGTAGGTCAGCGGGCCGAACCTCGTTAACACATCGCGCGTCAAGGATAACGATTCCTAACTTTATCTCTTTCTTTATTATTGCACTTCTGTTACTGTGGTTTGTTTGTACTGTATTTTAATTGCATATTAGAGCCTCTTGACCCTAATCACCCCCCTCTAGGGTCCTACAAAACTAACCTGTTCCCACAATAGGATGGCCTCACAGACATCATAATGATATTCCAGGGGCTCATAAATTTTAAACTGTGCATTATACTGCAGATAAGGGGGAGAGAATCAACGTTAGATGAATAACATCAATTACAAAGTAACTTCTACACAGATTTGAATGAGAAAACAAGAAGTTAAAACCATGGAACAAAATCATGGAGTAGTTCTTGACCCAGTTACTGTTTGTGCCAGGTGGAAATTTGAGCACCAATTTACACTGATCAATGATATCTGCAGTCAGGCCAAGACCTCTGTTTGCCTAAAAAGAATTTGAAGTTAGTCATAATAGAACATGTTCTAGCTGCAACAAGATAGAATAATGTTAAGAAAAAGAGGTAACAATCAACTGATATTCTCTCTAACTACCACACATTGCTTGATTTTTATGCTTTCAGGCTTATCAATTTAAGTCATAACACTGATCAATGATATCTGCAGTCAGGCCAAGACCTCTGTTTGCCTAAAAAGAATTTGAAGTTAGTCATAATAGAACATGTTCTAGCTGCAACAAGATAGAATAATGTTAAGAAAAAGAGGTAACAATCAACTGATATTCTCTCTAACTACCACACATTGCTTGATTTTTATGCTTTCAGGCTTATCAATTTAAGTCATAATAGAACATGTTCTAGCTGCAATAAGATAGAATAATGTTAAGAAAAAGAGGAAACAATCAACTGATATTCTCTCTAACTAGCACACATTGCTTGATTTTTATGCTTTCAGGCTTATCAATTTAAGGATTGGAATGATATATTATGAACTCCCTCCCTCTCACAGTCGTACTTTAATTACTTTCGCGCACGCCTTACTGTAGGAATAAACCCGGCCGTGGAACCTACTGAGTATAGCACATTGTTTGGCTCAAACCACTGCCAAAATCGACTAGTCGACGCTACTTAAGTCTTAGCCTTATATATATAAACCGTTCAAACTTCTCAAACTTTCCCGATGTGGGACTAATATTCGGGGCACTACGACATTGCTCCTCATTCCTTTTAACCTTGTGAAGTAAAGTTTGCTAAGGGACACTTCAAAATATTCAACAATAGCTCTTCATTTCCAAAGCATGTAGTTTATATTCTATTTTGCAATTAATTTTCTAATCTTCACATTTCAAAAATAGAAATTTTTCATAAAGCCTATTACCTATCTACTTTGGATAGGAGTAAAGCACTTTGTTCGAGATCTACATAGTTCAGACTTACCACGCATCGCTGGACACGAGACTGGAAATGGGAGAGGGCTCGGGCATCTTCACTGTTGAGATCAGAGCTGCGATTTCCTGTGCAAACAAAATTAGGGCTAATTTGGTTACAGATAAATAATAATAATAATAATAATAATAATCGAACTGAGTCTTGATTGAGTAAGTTAATTAAGTTACGAGTGAAGAAAGAAGACTGGATGGAGATGAGGAGGACGGTGAAGAGCAAGGCGGCGCCGAGGAGGAGGACGACGGTGGGCTGTCGATGCACGGGCGAAGACGACGACGACGACGAGCTCCT
>NC_033798.1:73209198-73211348 GCF_001876935.1 Asparagus officinalis | reverse complement strand
GGATCGGAACTGCTGCTGCTTCTTTGGAGTTGTAACTGTAGCTTGAAGAAGGCTTCTTACGGGTCACTTGTTTTGGCCCATTGAGATTGAATACCTTGTTTTTGTTAAGGCCCGTATCAGCCCAAAACTCGTGATCAGTCCGCTCCACGACTCCATATTTTGCACGTGCTAAACAACCAGCTTTTCAAATCATTTTTTATTGCAAGCAGCTCTAGTACCTCGATTAGTTGAGTTACGATCACACATGAAAATCTAAGGTTTAGTTTGTCTGCCATGATGCTTTTATCTTATTGTGTTTTTATAAAAAGAAATATTATGGTGCTGCTTTTTTTCCCAAAAGTGTTTTTAAAATACCATGTTAACTATTTTTTGTCAACGCTAGTTTGACTCATTACAATATTAGTAGGGAAAATTGCTTCCAGCCCCCAAAACAACACAGAACGTGCTCTGCCCCCCCAAGACCTTTTCAACGTGTCTCCCTTGGCTCCACCACGCTTTACTGTAGTTAATCTTGATGCCCCAAAATTAGAGGCATGCTCGTTCTTGCATATCGACGCACGCCACCGCAAAGATCTGGCCTAACCTTCCAAAACAGCTTCGATTTGAGGCTAGCAATGAACTTCCTTGATGCCCTTGAGAGTTGCCAGCATTTGCTCCATGTTGACCGCAGGTGTGGGTAGACTCCGAAATTTCTTTATGGACATGATAGACGAAATTTCCTGAGCGGGGAAAGCCAAACAACATTCCAAGGGCAACCATGTGTGTGTTTGAATCCCGGCCAATAGACTCTTCATCCCGTCTTTGTTCATTGTTGTAAAAATCATACTCGAAAACCGTTTAGCCAATTGAATAGTATTGAGTGCTAATCTAACCTTCAGCAGCACTATCAAAATTTCTGGACCAACTTCACGTATGGAGGTTGTGCCACTCAGCTTGGGATCTTCTGTTGCGTGATTAAGCATGTCTTCCAGCAGCATCATCTGAGTCCGCCGGTGTGTGTCATTAGCCGAATACGCCTCATCATTACAGGTTTGGGTGAACGGGCGTATCTGCCCGCCACGACGAATTTCTTGTCCGCGTATTGTCCTGAAGTATAAATCCAAAATACATAGCCTTAAGCCAACGAAACTGCATAACCTTAACAACGAAACTCATAAAACGTACAACCTACACATATCCTTAACAACTAAACCCTCTATACTTAAGGCGCAACTCAGTGACCTTAACAACAAACGCATATACTTAACATCAAACACCTAACTTAGCCAAACCAACTAGTATACGTCAACCAGCCAACAAATACTTTAACACCATAGTGCTTAACATAACCTTGTACAACCAACACATTACCAAAAGCAACCAAGGCATGGAGCGTTAACAACTAATGCAAAACCTATCAGTGAACTCAAAAGGCAAATTCTGGAGTGTAATTCCTACGCAGTTTCCGGCCGCTAGTCTGCTGTCGTTCATGCGAAGTGAGGATTCACGCAGCCGGGCAATGTGGCATACAAATTGCGCGTCTGTAAATCCATTACGCCGACCAATACTCGAACATCAAATTTAAGTCGTCGTCATTGTCAATTGAAATGCTGAATTCTTTTCCTTTTCGCATTATGAGACTTCAGTTGAAAGAGATGTGCGATTGGGTTATTTTAAGCCTTTCCTGCACTCATTATTCAATGCCTGATATTTCTGTATTTCTCTTGATAACGACGGAATAACACCGCTCACCAGCGCTTTGTTGCTTTTGTGCCTTCGCTACTACGCCATAGAAGAGATCCATCGCAGTTTTATGACAGGCGAGTGGTTTGGAAGAATCGAAGAGGCTTTTTATGAGCCATAATTAAGTGGGAAGCGAACAACTTAGCTTGAATGGGCGGATTATAGCTAGCGTTGATAATTATCTTGATTGATAACTTTTGGAGGGAAATGCGTGAATTCCCCCCCAAAAAGTCATTCATATCACCATTTAATGCCTAGCAGTCGAAACGATGCGTCCGTCTGCTGAGAGGGCGACGACACATGCTCGCCGATATGTATTTTGGCATTTCGCAGGCCGGTACTGCTTTAAACGGAAGGTGCGCCTGAGTATTCGTTTTGGGGGCTGGAAAGAAAATCGGCGGGCGGTTTTGGCCGGGTTAAAAGGCACG
>NC_033798.1:73199893-73208198 GCF_001876935.1 Asparagus officinalis | reverse complement strand
CGAAGAATTGAAGAAAGAAAGAGTGGCCAAAAAGCCGCCGTCAACCCGCCAAGTGTGGAGGCCGAAACACCCTCCAACCAAAGTTCAACCTTCGGTGAATCAACCAAAGTCACCGGTAATCCCAATAGCTTCTCCGGGAGATCATGCAGAATCATCCCGAAGGAAGAAGCCATTCCTGGAGCGCCTCGGTCAGATTCCCGACGAGAGAGGCAAAGCTCCTGTTCAAGATTGTTTGGGCCCGATGAAGAAGCCCCGGACGACGCAACATGCTGGGGGTCGTCGTCACCTCCAACATAACGAAGAAACCAGGGCAGAAGCGTACAACTTTACGCATCGAAGTGCAGGAGCACGCTGAAGACTCGCGCCCACAAAGGCACGTTTCGAGGCGTGTAACTTTTGAAAGCCCAAAGAAGGCGATCCAACCTCAGATGGAAACATTATCATCTGATAGTGATAGTGTTATACCTGAGAAGTCGTGCCCGCACACGATAGGTTACTCCGACTGTCAAAATGACGAGTTGTACTATCGTGCTGGGGGTACGAATAAAACCAGGAAAAGGAGTCCCCGAGAACAGGAAACTCAGTGCCCCTGTTCCAAACTCATTCGGGCAGTATTGTCTGAATGCAGCTGCATCAAGGCGGTCCCCGAAAGAGTTTCAGTTTTTGAAAGACTCAGTGCGGAGACGCCAAAACCCAGGCCTAGGCGTTTTCAACGAAGAAGAAGGATGATTGAAGACGGAGAATTTCTGAGGGTCACCACCAACATGACCAGCAGAGGGACATCGGCGCGGGACAATCTCGAATCAATTCTGAAAGCATCCCGGCCTAGAACCCGTCTGCAGTCCGGAACCATCAAGCGAGCAACCTATGGTAGGGTTCGGACAAGACTCCCTTCAGAAGATGAAGAATCTGATGCCGGCTCCGCGGTTGCATCAGATAATACAGTATCCAGCGAGGGACAACCCCGCGAGGAACTTATGATAAGTGCAGAACAAGTGGCCAAGATGCTTGAAGACGCCATGGCTAAACAACAGGAGACCTTCAGGTTCGAAATGCAGATGGCCATGCAGAATATGAGAGAAATGCATGACCAACAAATCCAAGCATTGGCGAACCAACAAGGCGAGCAGAATCGTCGTAACCCGGTTAATCTGGAAGATGAGGATACAAATGCTCAGAATACCAATGATCATCCTGTCAATGCAGGGGGTGGTAATGAGAATGCCAATGAAGACACAGGCGAAAGTCTGAAGATCAAGAACCTCGAGAGCAAAATCAACACATTGATCTCCGCTCAAGAGACGAAGAAAACAGGCATTCCTTGCCCATACCCAAGAGAATGGGAATCGATCCCATATCCGGCGAAGTTTAATCTAATTAACTTCACGCCGTTTAATGGGATGGGTTCACCTACCCAGCATTTGATTTACTTCAAATCGCACTTGGGGGTGATCTCTGGTAATGAGCCTCTGATGGTGCGGTCATTCGTCGGCACTCTTCGCGGAGCCGCCTTCGATTGGTATCGCCGCCTCAAGCCAGGCAGCGTGAACAGCTGGGATGACATGGAGACCAAGTTCCTGGCCAACTTCTTCGACGACGACACCGAGATATCTATCGGATCGTTGCTCGATGAGAAGCAGAAGGACGGAGAGTTAGTCGATACCTTCGTCAAAAGATTCCGGAACAAGGCGATGAATTGCCGGGACCCGATCACAGAGGAATTCATCCTCCAAACTTGCCACAACAACCTTGCGTTGGACGTGTTGGAAGCAATGGGAACAGCACCGTCTGACACTTGGAAGGATCTGAAGGCCCGAGGGGAGCAGGCTGAGCGATTCCTTAGAAGGAAGAAGGCCGAGAGGAACCAACCGACGGTTAATCCGCTGGACTCAAATTTCGCCTCTCGTGGTAAGGGCAAAACACCTGCAGCTACTGGTGGTGCTAATCAAGCGTCACAACAGCAATCCCGAAGGCAGCAAAAGACTTCGGGTCCGAGACTCCAAAGAGAGTATTCCTTCAAGGACGAAGACGTTCCAGCCATCTTCGAATCCCTCCTTGAAGGTAACAAGATCAAGCTACCACCTATCACAAATCAGGAGGAAGCTGACAACACTACGGACCCAAAGTACTGTGCATACCACAGGAGGGTCGTTCATCCCACCAAGGATTGCTTTGCTCTCAAGAATAGCATTCAGACCTTGGTTGAAGCCGGCGTCATAACGCTAAGGTAAGCCAATTGAGAACGGCAAAACTCCAAAGAGTATACGAGTATAAACTGTTTCTCAATCCTCCGACCGGTATAAGAGGTTAAACTACTCCCTGATACTCCAATAGGTATATGAGTCTAAACTGTTTCCCCACTTTTGACGGGAAGTTCCTGGAGAATATACAGCCGGTGAATAAACCAAAAGAGAAGAATCCTCAGGAGGTGCAAAATCCGAAGCAGCCTCGTTTCAGTCGCCCGATTGGAAGAGACAAACCGGAAAGCTCGAAGACTCCGCAAGTCTTTGATATAATGGCTCAACTAGCCAACATTCCAGCACGGATAACGCTGTATGAGTTGCTGCGGTTGTCCAAGGAAACCAGGGAGGCCTTGCAAGAGGCTTTGGCCAATTCAGAGGTATTTTTGACTCAGATTAAGCCGGTGCCTGAAGGGCCAGAACCGCTGAGTCAACACTGCAATATAGCGACTAAGAACCTTCCCTATATTACTTTCACCAAAGAGGATATGCAGACGAAGAATTCGAACCACGATCGACCGCTATACTTCATCGGGTACATCGGCTCCAGCAAAGTCAACCGAATCCAAGTGGATCCGGGTTCTGCTGTGAGTATTATGCCACTTCGCTTGATGCATTTCCTTGGTATTCCAGTTAGCAAGTTGGCATCTACAGGCACTGTTATCTACGGCTTCAACACTAGCGGGTCAAGACCTTTGGGTAAAATCCGGGTAAAGTGTCAAATGGGAGATTTGAAGACAGAAGTCACATGTTATGTGATCGATGCCGAGACTTCATATAACTTACTATTGGGTCGGCCTTGGATCCATAGTAACGTTATAATCCCCTCAACTCTCCATCAGTGTTTGAAATATGTCGACGCTGATAATAGGGTTAGAACGGTGGTCGCGGATAAGCAACCATTTAAAGGGTTTGAGAATTATTTCACTGATTCTCTCCTTTATGGTAACGAATCCGATACTGAATCATCGGCCCATGGCACGGACAGCGGAGAAGAAGCTGATACCGAAGCCGGATTTGATTACAATGGAGGTTATGTTTTAAACGACATTGTACCCTTTGTAATCAACCTTGACGATGAACAATCGTCAGAGGGCAGTTGTAACTGGCAACTTGCCGATAATGAAATAAATAACGATTTAGAGTACTCCCTGTCTCTTGATGATGTGATAAAAGAATTGTACAATAATCCCGATTTGTATATGCCGCTTCGGTCGTCCTATATAACAAAGGAATGCCTCCAGCATTCTTTCAGAACAACCATGGTCGTCCCGAAACCATGATCATCCCGAACAAAATAAAGGGCGCGAAGGAAATAATTTACGGTAAAGGGAAAAGTTCTCCATTACGGGATCATTTCCTAAGTGAAGATGAAGATGATGACAAACCTGGTCGGCATTTATCTAAGTATAGTCCAGAAGCGCGCAAGCTCATGGAAAAGCAGGGATATGATTTCACACTCGGAGAAGGTCTATACTTCGATCGAGGTCCTCGTGTTCCAGCCAAAGCGGCATATGTACCAAAAGGGAAACCGGATGATTATTATAAATACGGACGAGGGTTAGGGTATGAATCTTCTTCAGAAGACGAATGCTGCTGGTTAATTAATGACCAATCATCTAAGCAATACAAAAATGGAAATTCGCTAGATGCCTCAGAATGGGATTCCGATACCAGTCTGGGAGAAGCTTTCAATCATCTGAATATGCAGTATGGTGACAGGTTCGAACAGAGAGAACCCCCCACTGAGGATAAAATAGTCCAAGTTAAAATGGGCGACGAGGCCAACCCAAAGCCGATATTCATCAGCGATAGTCTTCCATCAAATGAGAAGGAGGAGTTAATTGCTCTCATCAGGGAGTATATTGACGTCTTCGCTTGGAACTACGAGGATATGCCAGGGCTCGACCCCAATGTGGCAATGCACCACCTCGATATCAAGCCGGATGCCAAACCTGTCAAACAACAACAAAGACATGCACCGCCTCAATATTAAGCCGGAGGCTAAACCTGTCAAACAACAGCAAAGACGGTTTCGTCCGCAGATTATGGAAGCCATTGAGGCAGAGGTTAAGAAATTGATCGAATCAGGATTTATCCGAGAGGAGCAACATCCAGATTGGCTAGCCAATATCGTTCCAGTCATGAAGAAGAACGGTAAAATCAGGATTTGCATTGACTTCAGGGACCTGAATACGGCATGTCCAAAAGATGACTTTCCTCTCCCAATCACGGATGTCATTATCGACAATACATGCAGATTTGAGAGAATGTCTTTCATGGATGGGTTTTCAGGATATAACCAAATCAAGATGCACCCAGATGACGAGAAGCATACAGCGTTCAGAACGCCCCTCGGTGTCTTTTGCTACACCGTGATGCCTTTCGGTCTAAAGAATGCAGGCGCCACGTAGTAGCGAGCAATGACTAAGATTTTACAAGAACATCTTAGGAAAACAGTCGAGTGCTACGTTGATGATTTGGTTGTAAAAAGCCGCAACAAAGAAGATCACATCAAAGACTTGAAGACGATGTTCGATCTCATGCGGAGTCATCAATTAAAGATGAACCCTACTAAATCCTTCCTTGGAATGTCTAGCGGAAAATTCCTTGGATTCGTCGTCACCACTAAAGGTATACATATCGATCCCGATAAAGTAAAGGCGATACATGAACTGCAACCTCCTAGAAATCTAAGAGAGCTCAGAGGATTGCAAGGGCGGCTAGCTTACATCCGGCGGTTCATCTCAAACCTTTCTGGGAAGTGCCAACCATTTTCTAAGCTAAACAAGAAAGGGGTGTCATTCATTTGGGACGATGCCTGCCAAAAAGCATTCGAAGATATCAAAACATATCTGACGAATCCTCCTGTTCTCGTTGCACCGAAATCGGGTAAACCGTTCTTGATTTACATCAAGATGATGAACCACTCGATAAGTGCTTTACTAGCACAAGACGACGATAACGGTCACGAACATGCAGTTTATTACCTAAGTCGGACCTTGATAGGCGCCGAGTCTCGATATCCGATGATCGAGAAAGAATGCCTCGCATTAGTATGTTGGACAGACGATTTACGTCATTTCCAATGTTAACCCAGTACGGGTGTTTATGACGCAACCGGCCTCTATGAATTGGCGGTTAGCGAAATGGGCCCTTCTCTTGTCCCAATATGATTTGCACTTCAAGCAGCAGAAGTCGATCAAAGGACAAGCGATTTGTGATCTTTTAGTGGCAAACCCGACCACAGATACGGCAGAAGTATATGATAACTTGCCAGACGAAACCCACGAGGTTAATACTACGTCACACCAACAAGTATGGCAATTATATTTCGATGGTGCTTCAAGGTCAGTTAATAGGGTAGTAACCCCAGGAGGTTCTACAGTTTCCTCCGGGGTTAGAGTTGTCTTAATCTCCCCGGGAAAGCATGTGATGCCTCGAGCTTATTCATTGACTAGTCCGTGCTCCAATAACGTAGCCGAGTACAACGCGCTTCTCATTGGACTCAGTTTCGCCAAGGAGCTGGGGGTCGAATATCTCGAAGCTTTTGGGGATTCTCAATTGATAGTCAACCAAGTCCGTGGAGAGTATGAGGTCAGGAACCAAGACCTGATCCCGTACCACCAGGAGGCCATCAAAATGGCAAAATCTTTTGAAGAATCTTTTGAAGAATTCTTCATTGAATATATCCCCCGTCTCCAGAACGCTTATACGGATGCACTGGCAGCATTAGCGGTTTCACTTGCGCAGCCTCCCGAAACAGAGCTGTTAGTCACAGTAAGGATGCATCAGCTCTGCATACCCATATACGATATGGATATTGAATAGGAAGACGATGGAAACATAAACGCCAAGGAGGTGAATTCAACTCAAGTTGGGTCTGAGTCCCGAGATTGGCGTTTTCCCATCATTGACTACGTCCAGTATGGTATTCTGCCAGAAGACGTAAAAGAAAGGGAATCAATTCGCCGAAGAGCACCAAGATTCTTCTATAATACCGAGACCCATACGTTATACCGTAGAGGGTACGATGGTTTATTACTCCGATGCCTTTCGAACAAAGAAGCAGAAGAAGTTCTTAAGGAAGCACACGCAGGAGAATGTGGTGCACATCAGCCCGGTCCTAAACTGTATGATCGCATCAGAAGGATGGGATATTTCTGGCCAACGATGGTTCGTGACGCAATCGAATACGCACGAGAATGCCACGCTTGCCAGATACATGCAAATTATATGCATCAACCGCCAGAGCAGTTGCACACGTCAACCACGTCTTGGCCGTTCGAGACATGGGGTATGGACATTGTCGGTCCTATTTTTCCCCCTTCAGTCAAAGGCGATCGATTCATCCTCGCAATCACAGATTATTTCTCAAAGTGGGCTGAAGCAATTCCGCTCAGAGAAGTGAAGACGAACAACGTCATTAATTTCATCAAGCATCATGTCATCTACCGACACGGCGTGCCAAGACGGATCATTCATGACAACGGTCCACAGTTCATAAGCAACGCCTTCGTCAGGTTTTGTGACAAGTTCAAAATTGAAGATGTTTCGTCAACGGCTTATTATCCCGCTGCGAATGGATTAGCTGAGGCGTTTAACAAGAGGATCATTAAGATCCTGTCCAAGCTCGTGAAGACCAATAAACGAGACTGGGACGATAAACTCGGTGAAGCACTCTGGGCTTATCGTACCACCATACGCACACCTACAGGAGCTACCCCATATTCGTTGGTATACGGATGTGAAGCTGTGCTACCATTGGAGATTCAAATCCCATCCCTTCGGATCGCTCTCGCAACTGAGATGACGACAGAAGAACAGCATCAAAAACGTCTCGAAGAACTCGAGAGGTTGGATGAAAAGCGCTTGGAAGCTCAACAACACATTGAGTTTTATCAAGCCAGAATATCTAGGGCTTTCAACAAAAGAGTCCGACAGAGAAGCTTCAAGGAGGGAGATCTGGTCCTCGCTGCTCGCCGACCGATAATCCTCAATTCCAAGAAGAAAGGTAAATTCGAACCCAAGTGGGAAGGACCGTTTGTGATAGACGCAATATACTCAAACGGTGCATATCGCCTGATTACTCAAGAAGGCACCAGGCAATTAATGCCAATAAATAGGAAGTTTCTGAAAAGGTACTATCCCTAGTACATTCAGGATAACCCATTTACCGGGAAGTTCCTTGAAGAATATTACACTTAATATTCTAGAGGATAACCCAAAATCATCTTCACCACCAAATGATCAGTTTCAATTGACAGTGAGTCCACCAAAAGTGTCTATCTGGCCCTCTTGACTCTTTCCATAGACAAGAAGTCCACTTTCATTTCGGAGTCTCCTTTCGATAAACGAAAGAACTCCCTTCTTCTTCTCTTTGGTTAAGCCCTCTCATGGCTATAATCGAAGTTGAAGTTTCACTTCGATAAACGAAGAACTCATTTTTCAGTTTAGATAACCAATCCTATAAAAGGCAGGTTTATCTAGATTTTCCAGATTCTCGGGGTGGAGATCCCACTTCTAGTTTCTTTTGCGCTGGAAATAGAATATAAAATTCTTCCTTTCCAGAATCAAGGAATAGAATATAAAATTCTTCCTTCCTTGTTATTCGGGTTTGCCTTCACCCTAAAAGAAGACCGGAAAATAGAATATAAAATTCTTCTTTTCCCGCACCGATCTTTCCAAAATTTGTCAATTTAGGATTCATCATAGGAAGTTTATCCCGCATCCTAAGCAGGGATAAGTCTGCGCCTAACACGCGCTGCCGGTTTAGTCTTTTTCCGTAGAAAAAGACACCAGAGTTCGATTCTGGGGTATCCTATCTTGAAACCTAAGCAAGGATAAGTCTGCGCTTAACCCGCGCTGTCGGTTAATTCTTAACCGTCAAAAAGAACACCCGTTCACATATTCAACATTGTGGCATGTTGTTATTAATAACACCAAAATCCATGCCTTACACGCATGGGGAATTTCATCCTGAATCCTAAGAATGGATATGCCGACGCCTAACACGCGTCGCCGGTTTAGTCTTTCTCCGAAGAAAAAGACACCAGAGTTCGATT
>NC_033798.1:73166034-73198893 GCF_001876935.1 Asparagus officinalis | reverse complement strand
AGAGGCTTAGGCTACTCCTCCTCCTCGTCGGAACTGTGCTTTTACGTCGACGAGGACTCCGACTACGCATGTTCGGGGGATCAATCGTCAGCAACCTCGGCTTGGGACTCGGACGTCAGCGTGAGGGATCTGTTCGATAGCCTTACAGTCAACATGACCACAGTAGACCCCGCCGAAATGGCAGAGGATGAACAACTTCCACTTTACGACGAGACATGGGATCGCCATGTTAACGCCCAGTGGAACAGTCGTTTCGAACAGCGCGAACCACCAACTGAAGACGAAGTCCTCCAGGTGAACATGGGTACTGAGGCGAATCCCAAACCCATATTCATCAGCGGCAGCCTGCCTCCTCAAGAAAAAGAGGATCTCATCGCCCTCATACGGGAATACATTGACGTCTTCGCCTGGAATTACGAGGATATGCCTGGTCTGGATCCGCGGGTCGCCACGCATCGCCTCAACATCAGCCCTGACGCCAAGCCAGTCAAACAACAGCAGAGGCGGTTTCGCCCCCAAATCATGGAGGCGATCGAATCTGAAGTAAAAAAGCTGATCGAATCCGGCTTCATCAGAGAGGAGCAACACCCCGACTGGGTGGCGAATATTGTTCCAGTCTTGAAGAAGAACGGCAAGATCCGCATCTGCATCGACTTTAGGAACCTCAACGCCGCATGCCCTAAAGACGAATTCCCTCTGCCCATCACGGATGTCATCATTGACAATACGTGCGGATTCGAGAGGATGTCCTTCATGGACGGCTTCTCGGGGTACAACCAAATCAAAATGCACCCCGAAGACGAGAAACACACTGCATTCAGAACTCCCATGGGGGTGTATTGCTATACCGTCATGCCTTTCGGGCTCAAGAACGCCGGCGCAACCTACCAACGCGCCATGAGCATGATCTTTCGAGATCATCTGCGAAAGACGGTCGAATGCTATGTGGACGACTTGGTCGTGAAGAGCCGCCATAAGGAGGATCACCTCCAAGACTTGAAGGCTATGTTCGAACTCATGAGGACTCATCAGCTCAAGATGAATCCTACCAAGTCATTCTTGGGAATGTCTAGCGGTAAATTCCTCGGTTTCGTCGTCACGACGAAAGGGATCCGAATTGATCCAGACAAGGTGCGGGCTATTCAAGAGCTCCAACCGCCCCGAAATCTTAAAGAACTGAGAGGCCTTCAAGGACGACTGGCTTATATCCGAAGATTCATCTCGAATCTCTCGGGCAAGTGCCAACCCTTCTCTAAGCTGATGAAGAAAGGTACCTCCTTCGTCTGGGATGAGCCATGCCAAAAGGCTTTTGAGGAGATCAAAGCTTATCTCTCAAATCCGCCTGTCCTTGCGGCGCCAATCTCAGGAAGGCCATTCCTCATATACATACGGGCTATGGAACATTCTCTGGGTGCCCTCTTGGCTCAGAACGATGATGCAGGCCACGAGCAGGGCATCTACTACCTGAGCAGAACCTTGCAGGGCGCCGAGCAACGGTACCCAATGGTCGAGAAGGAATGCCTAGCCTTGGTGTTCGCTATCCAAAAGATGCGGCACTACTTGGTTGGCCAAACCATCCATGTCATCTCCCGGATGAATCCCATTCGGGTCTTCATGACACAACCCGCAGCGTTAAACTGGCGCCTGGCCAGGTGGGCACTTCTGCTCTCTCAATACGACATTCATTTCATGCCGCAGAAATCGGTCAAGGGACAAGCCATCTGCGATCTCATGGCTAGTCACCCGCTGGGGGAGAAGACCGATCTATTCGAAGATCTGCCGGATGAACTTCCCGAAGCCAATATGACCTCGTCGCCAGAAGTGTGGCAGATGTTCTTCGACGGTGCGTCCCGCGCAGGCGCGAGCGGCTCTATTTCTGCAGGAGTGGGAGTGGCCCTCACCTCCCCGCATGGTCACGTGTTTCCCCGGGCCTTTTCCTTGACGGAACCATGTACCAACAACGTAGCCGAGTACAACGCGTTGCTCATAGGGCTCGAGTTAGCCAAAGAGCTCGGGATAAAGCATCTGGAGGCTTATGGCGATTCGCAACTCATTGTCAAACAAATGACTGGCGGATATGAAGTCAGGAATGAAGATCTTATCCCACTCCACCGAGCGGCCGTCAGACTAGTGGAGTCATTTGAGAGCTTCCGTATCGAGCACGTGCTCCGTTCAAGGAACACCCATGCGGATGCTCTCGCATCTTTGGCAGCTAACTTAGCCCAGCCTCCTGGAACGACCCAACGGGTCGCGGTCGCCAGCCGAAAACTTTTTCGACCCAGAGACGTCCCGGAGGCGAACGCCGCTCATCAAGCCTCGGATCAGCCAGATCAGGAAGACTGGCGTCTCCCGATCATCGATTATGTCCTATACGGCATGTTGCCTGAGGATTCGAAGGAACGAGAGTCTATCCGACGACGTGCCTCGCGGTTCTACTACGATTCAACCACTAAAACGTTGTATCGCAGGTCATACGACGGCTTGCTACTTCGCTGTCTTTCAAAAGCAGAGGCGCAAGAAGCCGTACGCGAAGCACATGACGGTTTGTGCGGAGCCCACCAGCCTGGACCCAAACTTTGGGATCGCTTGCGGAGGATGGGCTACTTCTGGCCTGGGATGGTTACTGATGCAGTCGCTTATGCTAAGCGATGTTACGAATGCCAGATCCACGCCAACTACATACACCAGCCTCCTGAGGATCTGCATCCGACGAGGGCGTCTTGGCCCTTCGAGGCATGGGGGATGGACATAGTTGGGCCAATTTCTCCACCATCGGCGAAAGGCCATCGCTTCATCCTCGCGATCACCGATTATTTCTCTAAATGGGCCGAAGCCATCCCCTTAAGAGAAGTCAAGACTAGCGACGTGATCAAGTTCATCAAGCACCATGTCATATACCGATACGGCGTACCACGGCGTATCATTCATGATAATGGCGCGCAATTCGTTAGCCATGCCTTCACCAGGTTCTGTGACAAATTCCGAATACAGAACCTCTCTTCCATGGCCTACAACTCTTCAGCGAACGGTTTGGCCGAAGCTTTCAACAAAACGATCATCAAGATCTTGACCAAGCTGACTTCCACTAGCAAGCGCGACTGGAATGAAAAGCTAGGCGAGAGCCTGTGGGCATATCGCACGACGGTTCGCACACCGACTGGCACCACGCCCTACTCATTGGTATAAGACTGTGAAGCTGTATTGCCATTAGAGATTCAGATTCCATCCCTTCGCGTCGCCCTAGCGACAGGGATGACGACTGAGGAAAATCACCAACTTCGACTCGCAGAGCTCGAAGCACTGGACGACAAGCGACTGGAAGCGAGTTTTACCAAGCTCGGATGGCCAGGAGCTTCGACAAGAAAGTCAAGCGCCGAGCCTTCAAAGAGGGAGAGCTCGTGCTCTTCGTTCGTCGACCAATGATCCTCACTTCCAAGAAGAAGGGGAAATTCCAGTCCAAATGGGAAGGACCATTCGTGGTAGAGACAGTCTACTCGAACGGCGCTTATCGCCTCGTCAAACCGAACGGCGATAAGATCATGATGCCCATCAACGGCAAGTATCTGAAGAAGTACTACCCCTAGTTCTCATTCGCAAACTCCCACGAGTGCACGAGTCTAAACTGGCCCTCACACGCTCCAACTGGTACACGAGGCTAAACTGTTCCTACTTTACCCGCTCTGGCGAAAGCCTCTCGCGGAACTCAATTCGCCTATCTTCTCCAATAAGATGGCGGATCCACTAAAGTCGTTCATATCACGACAAACACATTTAATTCGCCTATCTTCTCCAATAAGATGGCGGATCCACTAAAGTCGTTCATATCACGACAAACACACTCAATTCGCCTATCTTCTCCAATAAGATGGCGGATCCACTAAAGTCGTTCATATCACGACAAACACCATCCGCCTATCTTCTCCAATGAGATGGCGGATCCATCAAAGTCGTTCCAATCACGACATCCCCTGTCACGTTAACATTAAACCCCTGACACAATCTACTTACCAATCCTCTTCTACAGGATGGTGGGTCCTCAAAGTCGTTCCAATCACGACATCCCCTGTCATGTTAACATTAAACCTCTGACAAAATCAACTTACCAATCCTCTTCTACAGGATGGTGGGTCCTCAAAGTCGTTCCAATCACGACATCCCCTGTCATGTTAACATTAAACCTCTGACACGATCTACTTACCAATCCTCTTCCGAAGAATGGTAGGTCCCCATAGTCACTCCAATCGCGACAGGACCTCATCAAGTTAATGATCACCTCTGATGATTGGCGCCGTTATTCTTACGAATAGCACGGCCTAAGTAATGGCCAACCATGCGACGCGCTATTACTTCTGTCAATAGTCACACTCCTACGTCCCTGAACTATTTGACCTATTCCAGATGTCCTAACATTGCTTTAGGATAACTGATGGGTCGAGTCTACCAGGCGATGACTCCTACCACAATCAATTGTCGCATTCCCAAGTGACGACAATTGTCAGAGGCAGTTCGACAGACAACCTGTCTGTCGGTTCCCCAGACAACAACTCGTCGAAGGGCGAGTCAAAGTTGAATTCTTCAGTTGGCCGCAGAAGTGGACGATCGTTCTTTGCTACAAGCCAAGTGTTGCTCTCTCAATCCCATTGGAGTCACAACGCGAAAATCAGGATTGACCCGATCCCACGTTGTGAACAACCGAAAGCAGAGCAAGAGCCCAAAACGACTAGGTCCAAAGCCAGATAGTCGAGGGCTCGCCAAATCCAACTCAGATGCCAGACAGCACAGACAAAAAAAAAAGGGAGAAAACTGTGCAAGCAAAAGTAAGGAAAGTACACAAGTTTGCAGTTTAGTTATGGTGCCGGAGGCACCGACTGAATTAACAAAAAAAAGGGACTTAAACAGTAGCATTACAAGAATTTCAACAAGCTGAAGGAGCCGATCTTAGCCTTGAGCTTCGTACGCTCCGCCGCACGTTGGATCCTCGCCTCCTCCCTCCCCCTCTGTTGCCGCTTGGCCGAATCGGCCTTGCTGGCCTCTTCCTCTTGGCGAAGGAGTTGGAGCTCTTGGTCCACCGTCGCGGCAACCCCGCTGAGCCTCTTCGCCTCGAGCTCACGCTCCCGCAACTTCGCCTCGCCACGAAGGGAGCCGGCATCCTCAAAGAAGGCCCTGTCCAGATAGGCGTCCATCCGGCCCAGCACCGTTCGTTGCTGCTTCAGCAGACGTTTAAGCTCGGCCTCCTTCGCCTGGATCCGCTTCGCTCGCTCTTCGCGCTCGAGCAGATAACGCAGGGAAGGGGGTGGGGGCATGTCGGAGGAGTCCTCGTAGGCCAATTCCTCGAGGCGGTACATCCACCCCTCCACACGCTCGAGCTCCCGCTCACATCGCCGTGTGAGCGAGGCATCACCAGCGCGGCGAACCGCCTCCAAGCCCGCTTCCACAGCAGGAAGCGCGTCGTAGTATCGCTCGTCGCCAACGCTGACCTCGATGGCGATCCCGTGCACCAAACCCACCAACTCCTGGAGGGGCACGAAAGCGGGGTGAGCCACGGGGTCCGGAATCGCAGGGACGGCAGCCGGAGCGCCAACGTCGACGACGGTGGCGGAAGAGCCGACACCCTCCGAGTCACTGTGATCGGAAGCAGAGGCCATGGAACAGAAGAAGTCGCTGCAAGCGGTCCGAACGCCCTGCGACGCTTCGAACTCGACGCCATTAAAGGCTACTCTCGAGACCCCAAACCGACAGATCGGATTGGGCACGAGAGGCGAAGCGACCGGTCGCTTCACCATAAATAAGCATTAATGCGCCTGCAGAGTCTTGGCTGGCAAGCACTTGGGCCCGCAGACCGACACGTGGCACGAGCTTTGCCCGCAAGTGGATCTCCGACTGTTGGACAAACTCGCTGACTGCTCAAGTTTCGCCTATAGTTCAAACTCGCCGGACAAATCGAGTCGGGTTTCCAACACAAGCCCATTATCATACGGGTTTCGCCCGCAGAATAAATTCGCCAGCCATTGAGTTCCATTGCCAAGCGAAACTCGCCGGCAGATGAGCTTTGCCATCTACTTGAAATCGCCAACAAGTTGAGATGAGCTTTCAAGCGAACCTCGCCGTGATCAACTCTCACCTGGAAACAAACTCATTAATCAATTGAGTTTCACCAGCAATTCGAATTCGTCAGGAGACGAGTTTCACCACCTTAGCGAACTCGCGTCATCCTGATGTCGCCGATAGCATAAACTCATCGGAGCAGAGTTTGGCTTCGAAAAGTAGACTCGTCGTCGCGCAAAGGACTTTGTCCGCGATACGAGATCGTTTGCGATAACAGAGCAAAATACTGGAAAGCGACGTATCCGAAGGGTATACGCACAATGAGCGGGCACAAACCTCATTGAGACTTTAAGACAGTACATTTGAACAAAGTTATGGTTTTTGCAATTGCGAAAGTCATAATATCACGTTCAAAAGAAACAAAACATGCACCCAATGTGTTAAGACAATACATTTGAACAAAGTTATGACTTCATAAACAAATAAGTCATAAGCAAAATGTATTAACACAAATCATAAAACAAAGGTCTCAGTCAAATACGCTAAAAGTGGAGATCTGTTCTTTGACTGCCTCCACCCGGCTCGCGTGGTCTTCCCGAGCTTTGTCCTCAGCAGCCTTCCGAATCCGGTCTTTGCGGCTCGACCTGGCGGCCCAAATCCGCTATTTCTTTAGAGCGGGTCTCCTGCTCCAGGGCGTCCTGACGCCTGACATGAGCCAGGCAAGACTCCATGTTGGCTTCTGGACCTTCCCGTAGCAAGGTCTCTAACTCTACCATGTGTGGCTCCAAGAGACGGAGTTCACGCACGCAACGGGTAGCAAGCCGATTTTCACCCGATCGCCGTAAATCAGCCACGCGGTCGTAGAAGGACTGCCTGAAGCTGTCGAAACTGCCCATACCGAGTTCGACGAGGGAAATCGCCTGTCTCACAGCGCTCTCGAACTCTTCGATACGAGCCTGCCAGGACAAGGACTCGGAGGGAACAGGCCTTTGGCCCGGAGCGAGCGCCGTGATGGGCGGAACTTCGAGGCAAGGTTCGGCTCCCGGCTGGGGAGCAGGGTCTGGAGCGGCAGAGTTCTCAGAACCTTCGGATTCGTCATCCGAAATCAAGATGGGCTCAGCCTCATGCTTCTCTGCAGCCGGCGTTTCCCCTCGGTCTGTAAAACACAACAACGACATAGAGAGGAGTCAAGGGAGGAATACCTACTAAGCTCACGCGAAAGTCGAAACAGGAAGATATCTTCAGCCGCGGCGGCCTCAGCAGCGCCTGAAGAAGACGGCTCCTTCCTTTTCTTGGAAACGACCCTCTTCACCTTCGGTGCCATCAGGAGAAGGAAGAAAGGAAAAATTCGGGTTTATGAGGGAAGATGATGAAGATGGCTGATTTAGAAGGGCGGAGTTATCCACGTGGCCACGACTGCCCTCGAAAGGTGAAAACCCTAACGGACAGGAGACGTGACCACGATCAAAATTCGACGGCCCAGATCACCCTCGGTATATCGAAAGAACCAAGGTTGGCGGTTGCATCCGAAGGTTGAGTTCGAAAACCACGGCCACGATGCGTCGCGGGGCGAAACGCACGAAAATCGTGTTGTCAAGTCACGATCGCCACGACCTGATGAGACCGCGCCGCCTCAGCTGGGAAGCACAAAGCCCTATCGGCTCTGTCAGCAGACGCGTGGCTCATCTCTCGTCAGATCCGGTTCCGCCTACAAAAGGAAGGGTTTCGCCTGCAAATACTGGGCATAACCCCACGAGTCGCGCGAAAATTGGCTCTCAAAAATTAATTTCGCCTTGACGATGCGTTCGCCCTCAAAGGTAAAATTACGAACAAAGCCAAAAGAATGACCTTGCTTAAACGGTTGAAACCCACGCCCCAGATGGCTAAGGGTTAGAGCAGAAATCTTAGCATTAAGCCTAAGAGAAACTGTTCGACAACTCATCATACTGAGGAGAATAGTATGGCTAGCCCGATTCAAACGGTAATCGGTAAAGGCACATCAAACCCGTTGATAGCTGAGGGTTTGCTAAAAATCCTAAAAGAAATCGAAGGCACTTGCTTCGCCAACAATTTCTTCATTCAAAGTATTCCAGACCACACGCAAGCCAGTTTAGGTCCGAAAACTTTGAAGGGGGTCTTGTAGACGGTAAAAAATACCTCTATGGGTTTATAAGAAATTCGCCTACGAGAAGAGCTCGCACGCTCAGTTCTCTAGCACGGGCCTAAGCCGCTTAGACGTTGAGTATACTCGATTCCAGGTTCGCCTAACGGTCAGCTCGCCAGCACGAGTTAAGATCGATCAGGATGACGAAAGCTCGCCTTTCACTCAACTCGCCTGCTCGAGTTCAGAGTCAAATCCGCCAGCAAGCCCCAAGACCGTCAGTACAGCTGGGTATCCGCTACCCCACGTGCTGAGATGGGCCTTCCCATCCCTCTCTCTCAAGGGAGAGAGCACAGTATCCCAAGACCGTCAAACGGCCGCTCGCAGTACGTACATCGCGAAGGACTGGACAGGTGTCGAGTCAACCTGAGCATTCATAAATGCGACTCACCTCGGCTGTCTGAGTCTGGAACTGGGTCCGCCGGCACTCGGCAAGCTGGCTAGACTCACTCGAGTACTGTACACCTACTTCACCGCCTCTCCTGACCGGAAAGGAGAAAGCGTCGTGCTCAAAGCACGCCGGGCGGTCACGCACAGTACTGGTGATCGGACAGACGCCTCATCGATCTGCGGACTCATAAATGCGGTTCATTAATGCTGGTCAAATCCACTCGGATAGCAGTCGTTTGTTGCCTCACATACAAGAATGGGCCTTCCCATCGTAGGTGACAGGACATAAAGCACAATCCCTGGACTTCCGGCACACTGGAGGGGAGGTCGCAAAACTTAGAGAAAAGAGTTGAGACCAAGCTCTCTGCATAATCTTTGCATTGCAGCAGCACTGTTTAGCTCCGAGCTCCGATCGCCGGCGAACTAAGCAGACCCGAACTCCCTCGAGTTGAGCTTCTACTGCGAACTGAAGCTCTCCAGCAACCTCATTCGAACGGTCCAAGGGAAGCAGACTCGACACGAGCATCGAGCGAAGCGTCCTATAGCCACCTAAAGTCCCCACACAAAACAAAGAGGGCATTCCCTCTGCTTCTGTTGTAATCATTTGATTATTAGTTTGTAATAAGCTTTCTTATAAATACAAACGAAACTCCCTTTTTCGGGAAATCAAATATTCACCCTACATCAGCGCCTAACATGCGTTGTCGGGTAGTCTATTCCCGTGAGAAAGACGAAGTCTACGTATTCAATATCATAGCACTAAAAGAGTTAACTCTTTTAGCATAACATTACATGCGAAACGAACTTAAACAATTCGCATGCAAGCCCGATTCAAACGGTAATTGGTAAAGACACCTCAAATCCGTTGAAGGCTGAGGATTTGCCAAAAATCCTAAGTCAGCGTCTAACACGTATTGCCGGGTAGTCTATTCTCATGAGAAAGACGAAGTCTACGTATTTAATATCGTAGCACTAAAAGAGTTAACTCTTTTAGCACAACGTTATGTGCAGAACGGGTCTAAACAATCTGCATGCTAGCCCGACTCAAACGGAAGTCGGTAAAGGCTAATCAAACCCGTTGATGGCTGAGAATTTGCCAAAAATTCTATAAATCCATATCTGCAGACGAAACAACTTTAATAGTTGGTCCTGCAGCCTAAAATTTGGGATTGCCATGCTCCAATGCCTTAAGAGCTTAAACTGTGTATACTCCAGCAAACATACGAGTATAAACCGTGTTAACGCCAATCAACGCGTTGCAATGAAAGTCAACGCCAATCAATACAAAACCCTAAGGTCAACACCGAGCAACGCGTAGCCCTAGGTCAACGCTGGTCAACGCGTTGCGACAAAGATAATCAGTTCAAAGTCAACTCAATGACACGAGCCAAAACTAACTCACCAATTTCGATTCAAGACTTCGACAACGGTCAGACGATAAACGCAGCACCGTAAGAACTTCATCTATTCAACAAAGCACTGGATAGACTGAAGGCTGAGGAAGTCAAGAATTGAAATGGTTCACAGGTCCTTTGACACCGACTAAAGGCGGGGGACTATCATATCCAAAGCATTCCAGACTCCTCCATAAAAGAATGAGTCTGAAATACTTTGGAGGGGGTATGCTGTTTAGTCTTTTCACAGGAGAAAGACGAAGTCTACGTATTTAATATCGTAGCACTAAAAGAGTTAACTCTTTTAGCATAACGTCACATGCGGGACGGACTTAAACAATCCGCGTGCTAGCCCGACTCAAACGGTAGTCGGTAAAGGCTTATCAAACCCGTTGATGGCTGAGAATTTGCCAAAAATTCTATAAATCCATATCTGCAGACGAAACAACTTTAATAGTTGGTCCTGCAGCCTAAAATTTGGGATTGCCATGCTCCAATGCCTTAAGAGCTTAAACTGTGTATACTCCAGCAAACATACGAGTATAAACCGTGTTAACGCCAATCAACGCGTTGCAATGAAAGTCAACGCCAATCAATACAAAACCCTAAGGTCAACACCGAGCAACGCGTAGCCCTAGGTCAACGCTGGTCAACGCGTTGCGACAAAGATAATCAGTTCAAAGTCAACTCAATGACACGAGCCAAAACTAACTCACCAATTTCGATTCAAGACTTCGACAACGGTCAGACGATAAACGCAGCACCGTAAGAACTTCATCTATTCAACAAAGCACTGGATAGACTGAAGGCTGAGGAAGTCAAGAATTGAAATGGTTCACAGGTCCTTTGACACCGACTAAAGGCGGGGGACTATCATATCCAAAGCATTCCAGACTCCTGCATAAAAGAATGTGTCTGAAATACTTTGGAGGGGGTATCTGTAGGCGTCTAAAAATGCCTATAGGTATCCATGTACAGCCCGAGACAGAGAGAAGGTGATGAACGCCACTATCTAAGTCTAAGAGGATTATCCGACGCCGATGAACACATGAAGCGAAACGGTGAACCGAATAGCCTATACACTCACCGGCCACCTCCAAATGGCCCGTGTACTCGCCAGCTACCAAATCGGTGAACCTGTTCGGCCAAAAGTTAGTTTTCTCGATTCTTTTATGGATTCTTTCGGAATTTTGGATTCCAACTGCTCTGATATTGTTATTAGACAGTTACTAACTGAAGATAGAGGGAATCCCTCGTTTTGAGCTGAAGAAACCATCAACCAAGCCTATAAATAAGAGCTCTAGTGTTCATTTTTGGAGGAGGAGATCAAGAGGGCGAGGTGCTGTCGGTTTGTCAAGTGCATAGCCATGAATTTCAGAGAGGGTTAGCAGATCTTGGCGATCTCCTGTGCATAAAGAGTGGAGTTCGAGAGATCTGAGACCCGTCCTCTATTCCTCCGGATTTGAGCTTGGTCTTAAATCCCGAGAAGACCCGTGATTTTGCTTAGTCAAAATCACCGCTACTGCAATTACTTCCTTAGTGAAGTGAGAGCATTGATTATCCAACTTCTGCTAACCGGATCTGATCCGCGGTGGTCCACGGATATTAACATTCCCGGCACAGGCAAAGAACCCACACAAGCAGCGGGTGATAAACGTCTGTTGCGCTGTTTGACAAGAGTTGTAATCTTTATTTTTATTGTGTAAGCAGCGGGTGATAAACGTCTGTTGCGCTGTTTGACAAGAGTTGTAATCTTTATTTTTATTGTGTAAAGAAGATCTTATAAAAAGATCAACTTTTTTTTTCGTTTGAGTTTATTGTAATGACCAAAGTTGTAATAGATTCGATGACAATGAAAACATCAACTTTTGACCCAAACAAATGTTGGTGCCACAAGCCTCAGTACAAATCCGGTTTTTCATTCTCGGATGAAGCATATTGGTCTTGATTTTCATTTTATTCAGGAACACGTTCAGACTGGCAAACTACGAGTCTCTCATATCTCTGGTCATGACCAACTCGCGGATATACTCACCAAACCGCTATCACGACAACGCTTCGATGACTTAACCAACAAGATTGGTCTTCTGTCCATATCGTCCATCTTGAGGGGGGATATTAGGAAATAAATAATTACTTTATTCTATTCCTTATTTTTCATTATTCTCCTTCCTTGTATATGCTACTCTCCTTGTATAGGCTACTCCCCTTGTATAGCATTCACCCCTGTACTATATATCAATCCTGTATCTCTCATTAGATTCAATCAATATATTTCCCTTTCATCCTTAGACAAAAAGAAATTAGAAGCCCATTGAGAGTGAGAAATATGGAAAATCAACCAGCAATCGTTAATCATACATACGGCATGAACTCTTTTGCTAAACGTACGAGTAAAATTTTTGTAGTTGAAACTAATGTGTTTGTAACTATGAGCATTATGACTCATTTGCTCGGAGCCTTGCGTATAGTTCCGAGTACAGACATGCAACCAAAATGGAGTTTCATCTACGTCTTTGGATTGTCGTTTAACTTGTTGATGCGGAGGATATTGCTAATGCCTTTTGGGAGAAACCGGATCGTGCAAAGCTCAAACGATCTAAGAAAAGAGGATAATTTTCGGCTAGATTTCGACGTGCAATTTCAACTGACTATAACTTTTGATTCCCTCTGTAGGATCACTATTATTATATGTTTTTGGAAAATTCAGAAAGTGCTCGACGATCCAAAGTCCTTTGCCGTTCCAACTTAATTCTAGAGTCAAAGGAATTCGTCTTTAGGCTCAAACTGTGCGTCGAAGAGTTTTGATTCAATTTAGTTTCTAATTTTTAGTGGAATGTCTTTTTATTTTAGGAAGTCTAATTGTCTTAGGAAGGTATTTTATTTTAGAAAGTCTAATTGTCATATGAAAGATTATTTTAGTACTTTTGCTTTATTTTACACCCTATACGAGGGGGATGAACTCTATGTTTATACAGATTGGTTATTATTAATCTCAGAAGTTTTTCTATTACTAGAGTTTGTAAGGTTTGTGCCATTTCCCTCGTACAAGAACAAGTAGTTATTTCTTTTAATTACGCTTTCACTACATCACTTGGTATTAAGAGATAGATTGCCTGCTATGGCCACCAACGATAACGAAGTTAATCACCCTACCCTTAATATTGTGCAGCGAGTTGATGCCCTAGATCGACGTGTTGACGAAATCAACACGGCAATGAGGAAATTAACAAATGTCATAAATAGAGGGAACTGAAACAAAGTTGATGACGAGGTGTGTGCCCAGGATGTTGCCCGGGATCAACCTGCTGGGTTAGTGTTCGTGCTCAATGCCAAAATCAAGACGGTGAGAACACAAATATGGAAGATTTTAGAGTGCTTCAAGAAGATGTTGCTCTTGATGAAGGAAGACATGATCTTGATTACCGTGCTAGGTTAAGGATCTTCCCTATTTTTGGGGTAACCTTAACATTGAACACTTCCTTGATTGGCTTCACCAATCGAGAAGTTTTTGAGTTTTAGTCCATCCCGGAAGGGAAACAAGTTTCTTTGGTTGCTTACAAGTGTTTCGGTTTCTTTTAATATTGTAATTATCTCAAATTACAATAAAAAAAATAAAAATGAAACGAAGAATTTTTTTCCTGGGGGTTCTTTTCTATGTGCTGATGGAGCGTCGATCTTGTACTCCGTTGACGTACCAATTAAGACTTAGGATCTTTTGCTGTGAGTGCAGGCTTAGTAGTGTGGAAGATAGCTCAGTCTTCTCTTGACACTTTTACTTGATTAAATCGCTAATGTGATGATAAGAATCTCTCCCTACGTGTGAGTTGATCTTTCCGGAATTTGGTTTGATCTCTTAGATCAATAGACCTTCTATGATTGTTCCCACTTCTCGGATCCCTTTTGAATAAACAATCTCCTCTCTTTTTGTAGGCTAAAAGAGAGAGTTAATGACCTTTTAATTGTGAATTAAGTGACCATTAAAATAGGAGATAATGGGGAGCGGTTGTTTCTCAAAAATAGCTCCTAAAATAGCTATCTAGCGAGCTTTTTATGGGCTTGGTGAAGTTCGTTGAAGACGTGAGCAGGTGTCGTTGAAGTTGTGAGAGAGGGTTACCATGGACGTGGGCTAGTCTTCTTTATAAGTGGATTACTTGGTCCACTTGAGTTGACATGGGAAGAGTTTAATAGTTGGCGTAATTCACCCATGAGTTTGAATTTAAAACAGAATTCAACTCTATAATTAGCTAATTGATGATGCCTTTTTACTCGGCCTGGCGAGAAGGGACGACTCAGTTTGGCGAGAATGGATGACTCCTTGTGAGTAGGGCGAGAAGTACCGCCTTTTCATTCGATCTCGAAAGTTCTCAACCCTAAAAAAGTTCTTGACCCAACCTGGCGAGAAGTGTTTGTGGAGTCGACTTGCTTTTTTGGTCTAGTCAAGTCGATATAGGTTGTTTGGCAAGGTTCGCTTTGTTGGTCTCTTTGTTTTGATGATGTTTAACAAACAATTTACTACTAATATTATTTGTCTAGTATTTGTGTTTATTTATTTATTGTAGACAAACAACAAGTTGGAGGATGGATGGAATTGTGCATTCACGATCATATCCAATGGAGGTTGGCGGAATTATGGAGTGAAGCCTATGCAATTCAAATTGAAGATCCAAGTTCTAGCTTCATCTGCAAGTGTACCAAGTTGAGCTACATCAAAGATCAAACAAGCTTGGGTATATTTAGTTTAGGTTTTATATTATGTGTGTTAGTACTTTAAGCTCAATCATATATACACACACATATTTGGTTTTTATATATATAGTTATATATATACACAAGTTTTGATTTATGAATTTAACAATCATTGTATACATATTTTTTAAAGTCTATAAAATCATTTCATAGGGTTTCAAAACATTATTTATGTTAAAACATCAAATTTTATATATATCACATTTTCATGTTTTGGACACACTTGCAAAATACATGAGTTTTCACAAATGTAAAATTCAATTTGAGAAATTATTTTTCTAAAATGTTCAATTTCATGTTTATAAATATTTCCCAAAGTTTTATCAATTTTCTAATTAATTTGATATGATTATTTGAATTTACAAAATCAAGTTTTTAATAAGCTCATGTTCGTGCATATGTTCGTGCATGTTTTTGCAAAACAGATACGTTTTCACAATCAGAAAATGTGATTTGAAAAATTTCTTCGTTTACATGTTTATATTCATATATAAAAACATTTTCCCAAGTTTTACTAATTTTGTAGTTGTTTTGTTATTTTCAATTGAATTTACAAAACCAAGTTTTCAGCAGTTTTTTTAGAAACTATATATCTGTGTTCAAACAGTTATTTCTCTCAACTGAGAAATGATATTTTATAAATTCTTTCTCTAACATGTTTATCTATATGTCTAGAAAGTTTTCTCAAAATTTCATGATTTTTGGAGTTAATTTACTATTTTTAATTGATTTTACAAAGTTAGATACACAAATTTCTAGAATCTGTCAAAATCAGAAACTGTTCGTGAACAGTGCGGTCGACCGTGCTACAGTATGGTCGACCACCGAACTGTCTTTTAGACTCCAACGGCTAGTTCCAGGTGAGATTTTCTGAGGGTTTTTTGGTCTTTTATTTGGGGTTTTTGCTGATGTTTTGAGAGGGTATAAATACCCCATTGCTGTCATCTTTCATGATAATCCAAGAGAATGTTTTAAAAGAGTTTAACAAGGGTTTAAGCTTGTTTTGTGTTTGTTTAAAAGAGCGTTTAAGAGTTTATTTCTGAAGAGAGTTTCACAAGAGTTTGAGGAGATCATCAATCTTATTTGGGCTTCAATCTACATCCCTCCACTCTTGTTTTTTAGGGAAGTTTTCTTAAACTCTTTATCTAGCTTATTTATGCTTAACTTGTCATATTTATTTTGCTAGATTAAATTGAGTTTAGACTTGTTTTGACTTATCTCTTTGTTCACACACAACCTATTGAGCTTATTGTATTTACATTCATAGTATAATTTGGGGTTGTGGGTTTATGACTAAAAGTTGTGCTTAATTGAGTTATCACCTTGTTTAGAGAACAATCATTTGATTTGTGAGCTTTAATTGTGAGGATTCACTTTGTAATACACTAGTACACCGAGAGGAGTGTGTGGTCTCTTCCAAGAGGAGTGGCATCGGTTGACGAACCTAGGAAGAGATTGTATCCGAGCACTTGAGGAAGGACACGGGCTAGAGACCAACACTTAGAGGGTATGGAGTGTAGTTACATTGTGAGATTATGATCGTTGATCGGTGAGCATTGAAAACCGATATTGTGTGGTGTAAACGTTATTCAGGTTAGCATAGAAAACCCGGTTGTGATAGTGAATTTCTCCTCGGGAGTGGGGAGCGGAGACGTAGGACGAAAGGTCCGAACTCCGTGATCATATCGTTTGTTTGTGATTGCATTGGCGCACCTTTCTTATGCTCATATCTTATATCGCCTTTGTATATTGCTTGTTATTTATATTGTCCACTATCTAGTTTAGATTGTTTACCTTTGTGTTCATTGTATATCCTCGCATATATCTCATAGTATATATCAATGCTAGGATATTGCTCTTTGTTCATATTGATTATTCTTGCTTGTAACATATTGTATATCTCTCTTGCAAGAATAATTTGTTAATTAGTTTTAATTGGCATAAAATCGGATTAAATTAGCATAAGACCCTAACCCCCCCCCCCCCCCTCTAGGGTCTAACACGCTTCAATCATTAGATAACCTTCACTATAACTTGCTGTGGGCTTGACTTTGGGCCCATTTAAAGTGTTTAGCTCATGTGTCTTCACTTCTTGAATCCAAGCTGATCATTGGCCTAAGTGAAAATACATTTTGACCATCTACAACAAGTTGCAAGGTGGAACTGCTACATGGTGGGATCAACTCTAACTTAATCGGACTCGCCAACTCAAACCGACAATTCGTACTTAACGTTGCATGGAGAGAGAGCCGCGATCAAGATTCTTGCCCGTGGATTATGAGCAAATCTTATTTGCTCAGTTCCAGAGTTGTCGCCAATATATGCGTTCTGTTCATGAATATACTGCTAAATTCCTTACATTGCCGAGCAAAAATAGCCTGAGCGAGTTCTAATCCCAACAAGCTTCTCATTATAAAAATAGCTTAAAGATACCGATTTAAGATAAATTGGTACTATATATTGTATGAAGACTTGATGAGGCTTATAATCTTGTGCTCAAAGCTAAAGTGCAATTGCGCCCTCGCTTTCTGTCTTCAACCCGCAGTTCAACGAGTCATGGTTCTAGTGGTGGTGACAAATTTGGTGGTCAACACCACCAACACACCCATAGATTATTGTCACACCATTAGATCCAACAACTCCAGCTAAGTAGATGGCTGGTACAGACTATAACCATGTTCGGTAGGGCACAGCGGTTCAAGAGTCTCATCACAACGCCTATGCTCGGTCTATACCAGCAAAGTGCTTCAAGTGTGGTGAACTAGGCTACCAATCTCGTGATTGTCGTGCGCATAGCCGTATTAACATAGTGAGTCATGATGATGATCGAGTCGATGAGGATGACTTTGGTGAGGAGGAGATAACTTATACCACAGTGGATGGGGATGTCGATGACATTGATGATTACCCTTTCCACTCATTGGTGATTCGCAAGATATTGTTGGCTCTAAGAACCGAAGAGGACCCACAATGGCATAACATCTTTCGTACTCAGTGCACTATCCAGTAGAAGATTTATAATGTGATCATTGATAATGGCAGTAATGAGAACTTTGTGTCTTGAGATATTGTGAAGCACCTCCAATTACCCATCAAGAAGCATCCGCAATTCTTACAAGATTGGTTGGATTAAATCCATGATCAACATCAAGGTTACCAAATAATGTCAAATTCCTTTTTCCATTGGCAAGTATAAAGACATCATATTGTGCGATATAGTCAACATGGATGCCTGCCATTTAATGCTAGGAAGACCTTGGCAGTTTGATCTTGATGTCATTCATTTTAGGCAAAGAGAACACTTATTCCTTTCAAAAAGATAGTATTCGGTTTGCACTCGCACCCTTATGCAGTGAACCAAACCTAGCAGTAGCAAAGTCAAAAGGTATATCTTTTCTTGTTATGCAGGGTGTAGTATTTCAAACTGTAGTAGAGGAAACAAAGACGATGTTTGAAGTAGTGTTTAGTGGCTTTAGGGTTTCAGCTCCTTCAGTTCCTATTCTTGTACAACCATTGCTTGATGGATTCGCTGATATATTCCCTGAAGAGTTATCTGGTGGATTGCTCCCTATGCATGATATTTAGTATCACATTGACCTTCTTCCTGGTTCTAGTTTACCGAACCTACCACACTACCACATGAATCCAAAGGAGAGTGCCATATTGTAAGAAGGTCCCTGAGTTGTTGCAGAAAGGCCTGATTCAAGGAAGTCTGAGTGCGTGTGCGGTTCTAGCATTAATCATCCTAAAGAAAGATGAGAGTTGTCGGATGTGTATTGAGGGTAATCAATAAGATTATAGTTAAATACAAATTTCCAATCCCTCGGCTCAATGATATGCTTGATATACTTTCTGGATTAGTTATTTTCCAAGATAGACTTGAGGAGTGCTACCATCAGATTCGGATCCGCACTGGAGATGAATGGAATTCAACATTCAAGATGAAAGAGCGGCTCTATGAGTGGCTTATTATGCTATTTGAACAATCTATTGTGCTAAGTACTTTCATGCGTTTGATGATGCAGGTTCTACGGCCATTCATCGGCAAATTGGTCGTTGTATACTTTGATGACATTCTTCTTTATAGCAGGACTATAGAGGACCATGTTGACCACTTGCGGGCAATTTTAGTTTTCCTCCATGAGAATCAGTTATTCATCAATCGTCAGAAATGCACTATAATGGCTATTTTTGGTCTTTTGATCAAAATACCCCCAAAAACGGTCAAAATGACCAAATTTTGAGGGTATTTTAGTTATTTGGCTGGAGACCGCCTCTATAAATAGAGGGGGTTTTTATTTATTTTTCTCATCCAAAACTCATCTACTTCTCTCTAATACTCTCTTATTCTCTCTTTCACTCTCTAATTCTCTAATCAAATGGCTTCCTCCTCCGATTATGAAGGGCAAGTTCTAACTCCCGATATTGAAATGAGTCACACTGCTACTCTAACTCTAACACCTACAGCTGTAGCTACTCCTCCTACTGATGTTGATCCTGAATCCAGTAGTGATGATCACATAGCTAGAGCTTCTAAAATGACGAGATCCGATGTGTGAAATTTTTTTGAGAAGATAGAAGTCAACAAGGATCAACACGGTAAACTTCTCACCCCGAAGGCTAAATGCGCGTTGTGTGGTCATATTTTCCAAGCTCATCATAAGTGCAGCACTAACCACCTCAAATGCTAAAAGCACAATAGAGCTCAAGCGGTAACATCTCGAGGAGATACACATCAATCTCTACTCTCCCAATCACCAAACTCCGGTAGCCTCGATTCTTGAAACTATGACGCAATTAAAGCTAGGAAATGCGTCATCAAGTTTAATATTCTTAAAAACCTTTGTTTTAAATTAGTAGAAGATGATGAATTTGAGAATATGATTAGAGATGGTTTTTATCCCTTTTAAAAAAAATATTCTCGTCAATCTTGTCAACGTGATATTTTGAAATATTATCACGAGGAACAAATAAAAAATAATTTATTGTTTTTAAACTTCAAACTAAATTTTTTTCTAACTTCTAATATTAGGACATCTAGAATACAAACCAGTTATTTATGTGTCATAGCACACTAAATTGATGATAGTTGACAAATATTTAAAAGAGTTATTTCTTTTATTGTATTTGAAGATTCACATAGTGGTGTTAATATTAAAAATTTAATAATAGAAGAACTTTCAAAATTAGAAATTTTTGAAGAAAATATTTTTTTCACTAAATAATGCAAATAATAATAATATAGCTGTAGATCATATCAAATCATCTTTGTTATTACCATGTCATTGTGATATTTTTCACATTAGATGTATATGTGTCATATTTTAAATTTAATTGTTTAAAGTGTATTTAATGAAATTAAACCCATAATAAAAAATATTGGGATTATAACTTATGGTCATAATTTTTCTAAACAAAGACTTAGAAGATGGAAATAATTTTGTAAAAGAAAAAAAAAATTGAAACCCAAGTTAATTCCAAAATATGTTGACCATAAGTGGAATTCCATCTATGCAATTTAAATGTAGCAATAAAGTATAAAGAAATAATAACTGGTTTTATTGCTTTTTATGCTTCTTGTTCTAGCTCTGGTAGTATGTATGGAATAATTGATGAAGAATGCACAGTTATATACAATATAAAAGTGGTGCTATAAATTTTTTACGAAGCTACTATGTTATTATCTGACTGTTATTATCCAACTATTATTCAAGCTGCTTTACAAGTTTTAAATATTCAAACTTTTTTTTACTAATTATCATATGGATAATTATTTTGAAAATATAACTTTTTAAATGGAAAGTAAATTTAATAAGAATTTTAGACCTATTCCTATTATTTTTGGTTTGGGGTTCTTATCGATCCATGTTTGAAGAATGTTGGCCTTCAAAATTTTGTTAAATCCTTTGTATAAAAACATGATAATAGACACTAACAATGGTCAGGCTACTACTGCTCTTACTCGTCATAACACCATTAGATATTATTTTCAAATTATATGAGGAGGTAGATATGGTGTAAGTACACAACAACCTACAGCTACTGCTTCTACGAGTTCAAGCCAGAGCAAAGGTAAGATTTTTGATAGGCAATTAATGATAGCAAGGCATGCTTCTAGATTTGAATCATCATCAAGGAAACTCTCTGAAATTGAATAATATTTATTTTCACCTTTAGTTAAAACTCAAAATAATGATTTTGATATTTCATAATTGTAGAACAGTTTCATATCCTATACTTTCCATCATGACTCGTGACTTACTAACAATGCATGTTTCTACATTAGCTACAGAATCCACCTTTAGCACATCAGGACGTTTGATTGACGACCACAGAACATTACTAGATCCATCTACCATACAAGCGGTAATGTGCCTACAAGATCGGTGGAGGTCCAAGAAGAGAACTCAAGGCATTGATGAGATGGCTAGTATTGAAGATAGACTTGATGAATTGACAATAGTAGATAGAGATAAAGAGGAGAAATTAGACAAATTACTTATTAGTTTGTAATTTTTATTTCTTAGCTGTAAATTTTTGATAAAGTATTTTAGAAAAAGTTACAAATGATAGTGATATAGATGAGTCGGTGCAAGCTTAGTTGGGATGTATTCATCTATTATGACGCGATAAATTCTAACAAAAATATAATTGTTTGTGATTAGTAATAAAGAATTTATTATTTATTATTTTAATTTCTATGATATTTTTATTTATAAATTGTATAATTAAAAGTGATTAATAATATGATTGCTTTTTTAATCAAAATTTCGCACATTTTATTTTTTAATTTTTCTTGAAATTTTATTTTTTTAAAAACTAATTTTTAAGCAAAAAAACAAACAAACCGGGCCTGCCGATCAATGTCATAGAAATTAGAATAATAAATAAATACTAGTAGACAGTTACGGTCATCAAGAGAATACAAGTCGGTCGTTGAATGGGATTCTTAGTTTCAGGGGTTTTCTCTCTTACGTAAAATGAGTATATGCAACTTCAAACACATAAGTAACAAGAATCCCATGTTATTGTCTTACTTTTACTTTTGAGCATAAGGTTATGAAACTGGAAATATTAATTCAAGTTGATTTCTTATTTATGTTCAAAGTCTGAATAGTCTTGAATACTACTCGTCTTTCCTTTAATGTGGAAGGAGACTCTACTTGCGCTTCTCTTGGTTAAAGAACAGCCCCAAAATTTTCTTGCTTGTCTTGCTACTAAAAAATTGTGTAACAAACGCTTTGTAAGTACATGCTTGAAGTAAATTCTTAGGTACAAGCGGGGCTATGAAAAGTATACAATCCACATTTGATGAAAGTGTTGTATTAGTGCATGTAATTACATTATTCACATTTAATCAAGCTGATAGGAAGAAAAAAAATGAGCAATGAGTAATGTAAAGCCAGGTTCCATAACTTTCTCCATTTTCTTTTACATGTTATCTTTAACATTGAAATAAATACTTTTCATAATACATCCATTGCAACAGAAGTTAAAGCATTAAAAAAAATTGGTGTTAGTCATGCTACGCATCTATTAGGCATTAAGCATGAGTTTAGTCTTAAAAAAACAGCACGAAATGGGATGTAATGCTTACATTGGGGGGAAAACAATAGAGATGAACATATGGTCAAATATGTTTAGATCCGTGACTCGAATAGGATTAATCATTTTGAGACAATTAGGTACAAATAGATTAGACTAGTCCACCTCTGTTTCATGGGCTTTTTGTTGGAAATTGGGTGTAGTCCCATACCTGTCAGCGACGAATTTGACGTCGACGGTGACCTTCGGCGAGGTCGAACAGTGAAGACGAGCTCAGGCGAGCTTGCGGAGGGCTACATGCGACCTCCTGATCAGCTGGCGAGTCGACATAGGTGAAGTCGACAACTAGGGCATCTTGCGAAGTCGACGAGCCTAGCTGCAGGCGGATTTTGGGAACGAGGTCTGGCGAGTTCGCGAAGAGCTGCGAAGTCCCCTTGTAGGCGAGTTCGAGGGCTTTAGGCGAAATCGGAGAGCTGCAGGCGAGGTCTCCTACAGGCGAGCTCGAACCCCAGGTTGCAGGCGAGGTCGCGGGCGAAGGCGAGTTCGTTTTCCCCCATTTGTTTCGCCTGCGCCAGAGTTGGATCCACCAGGATCCCATTTGCTTTGGTCCTTTGTTTTCCCTATTTAAGAGAAACCATGTGCTCGAGATGGGAGTGAGAAGAATCTCAGAGAGAGTTGGCGGCAGCGTTTGTTCGTGAATGTCTTCTTCTCCCCAACTTTTGAACACGAGATTTTGAGAAGAAAAATCTCGGTTATTAAAGAGGGTCTTCCTGTAGCAGATTTATTGAGGAGAGAGAGAATTTCCAGTTGGAAATATTCTCACGCCTTTTCAGAAGAACAGAAGTTTCTGTTGCTTCTTTAGAGAGATCTCAAGTTTAAGATCTACTCTTTTTACAAACTTTGTAATCTTCTTTAATATAAAGGAAATTATTTGTGTGGCTCTCGAGAACGTAGGCAAGTTGCCGAACCTCGTTAAAACTCGGTGTTCTCTATTCTTGCCATTATTTTGAATTTGTTGTGATTTTTTTTCCCATTGATTAACACAAGATCCAGTAGGTCAAATTCCACAGAACGGGTGTCAGAGCGTATCTGATATTTTCCTAACAACTGGTATCAGAGCTCTTGTTCAGATCTGTGTGTGTAAGAAATGGCAGAAGAAGAAAAATCAAAAATTAAGAAGTTTGACGAATCAGACTTCACCTACTGGAAGTCACAGATGGAGGACTATCTGTACCAGAAGGATCTTTACCATCCGTTGATGGGTAAAGCAAGAGGAAAGAAGAAAGAAGAATCCGACGAGGACTAGGAAATATTGGATCGAAAAGCCCTGGGGCAGGTCCGATTGGCCCTCGCAAAATCTGTACCACACAATATATTAAAGGAGAAGACGACGGTGGGGCTTATGGGAGCACTCGCAACGATATACGAGCAACCGTTAGCTGCAAATAAGGTGCATCTCGTCAAGATGCTATTCAACCTCAAGATGACAGAAGGATGTTCCTTCACGATGCATCTTAACGAGTTCAATATGATTGTTGATCAACTTATCTCAGTCGACATCAAATTTGATGACGAAGTGCAGGCCCTATTGATACTATCACAGTTACCGGATAGTTGGGTAGGTTGTATGACCGCAATCAGCAACTCAGCAGGGGTGGTAGCTATGATTCTATCCGAGGATGTTAGAAGAAAATTGAATGAATCAGAAGGTTCAGGTTTAGCCCTAAGTCTCGAGAAGAAAAGAAAAAGCCATAATAGGGGGAACCAAAACAGGAATCGATCAAAGTCGAAGAAGAAAATGTCGAACTCGAAGGTGAGATCTATCAAGGGGAAATGTTGGAACTACGGTCAGGAGGGCCATATGTCTTCTACCTGTAAAGCACCAAAGAAAAATGAGCAGGAGGCTCATATTGTGCAAGATGCGCTGATTCTCGCTATGGATAGTGATTCCGATTCATGGATTATTGATTCGTGAGCCTCATTCCATGCCACTGCTCATAGAAGGCTATTTCAGAACTATGTAGCAAAGGACTTTGGGAAAGTATATTTGGGGGATAATGAACCTTGTAGTGTCATTGGAAAGGGCGACGTGCAAATACAGTTAAAGAGCTCTAAGTGGTCTCTGAAGAATGTCAGACACGTACCGAAGTTGAAAAGGAATCCTATTTCGGTAAGTCAGCTTAGAGCAGAAGGCTATGTTACAATATTCACCGGAGATTCGTGAAAAATCTCCAATTATACAATGGTGGTTGCCCGAGGCAACAAGACCGGTACCCTCTACCTAAATTCACACGCGAGTGACACCCTCGCGATTGCTGCAGGCAAGGAGAGTGCAGATCCATGGCATAAGAGACTGGGACACATGAGTGAGAAGAGTATGAAGATTCTACACTAAGAAGGGAAGCTAACCGGCATCGATTCGGTGGAAGTCGGTGTTTATGAAGACTGCATCTTCGGGAAGCAGAAAAGAGTTAGTTTTTTTTGAAGGGTGGAAGACCATCTAAAGCTCATAAGGTAGAGCTTGTTCATACAGATGTATGGGGTCCAGCTTGCGTGTCTTCTCTTGGCGGTTCGGCGTACTACGTCACCTTTATCGACGTTCACTCGAGGAAGGTGTGGGTATACTTCATGAAACATAAGTCAGAGGTGTTCAACATCTTCAAGAAGTGGAAAACCATGGTGGAGAATGAGACAAATCTGAAAGTGAAGTGTCTAAGATCAGACAATAGTGGAGAATATGAATTGGAGGAGTTCAAGAATTTCTGTGCTCTGAACGGGATTCATTTGGAGAGGACTACTACAGGGATGTCACAACAGAACGGTGTAGCAGAAAGGATGAATAGAATACTGACAGAGCGTGCGAGGAGCATGCATCTACATGTAGGTCTACCTAAAACTTTTTAGGTGGACGCGGTGAATACAGCAGCGTACCTGATAAATCATGGGCTATTAGTTCCATTAGACTTTGGGATTCCGGAAGAGGTTTGGAGTGGTAAGAAGGTTAATCTCTCACACTTAAGAGTCTTTGGGTGCGTGGCATATGTCCACATCAGTGACCATGTCAGAGACAAGATGGAAGCTAAGTTACTGAAGTGTACATTCATTAGATACGATATTGATGAGTTCGGGTATCGTCTTTGGGATGAGAAGAACATGAAGATCATCAGAAGCCAAGACGTCATATTCAATGAGGAAATGATGTACAAGGACATGGACAATGCCAAGACGGGCCAAAGCAGTGGGAGCAGCACTACGGATGCGGACGCATCTGAGTACATGGATTTGGAAGAACTTCCATATGGGGGAGACAACGTCAATTCTGACCAAAGAACGGAGGAGACTCCAGGTGCAGAACCGACTACCCAGGGCGAGGAGCTTAGGAGGTCCTCCAGGGTACCCAAACTGAATCCCAGGTATCTCTCGTCACTAGATTACCTACTTTTTGTTAGACCCTAGAGGGGGGGTGATTAGGGTCTTATGCTAATCTAATACCAATTAATAGCAATTAAAATTATGTTGATTAATATGTTCTTGCAAGAGATAGATATGAACAATAAGAACAATAAGAATATGCACAAATAAAATATGAGACAAGCAAAACACAAACACACGATATGTTTACGAGGTTCGGTCCCCACGACCTACGTCCCCGCTCCTCACCTCGAGGAGATATCCACTATCACAATCCGGTTTGGAAGCCGGAACTTCTACACACTCGGTTTACAAGTTCACCGAAAACTCTCACACTACACAATCACTCAACAAACACACTTTACACACTAAGTGTAGGAACCTAGCCCGTGTCCTCCTCCTCAAGTGCTCGATTACAACCTCTCCCTAGGTTCGTCAATCGACGCCACTCCTATTGGATTTGACCCCGTCTCTCTCTCCTCACACTTCTCTCGGTGTACAAGTGTATTACAAGTGATTCTCACAAATGAAAGTTAAATACAATGATTTGTTCTCAATTAACAAGTGAGAACACAATGAAGCTCACACTCACTAAATCACACCCCACAACCACAATATATAATATGGAAATGTCAAGCTCAATAAGTGTGTGTGATAATAGTGAATCAAACTCAATAAATAACTTAATGAATATAGCTAATCAAATGAAAGTGAAATAGTAAGCTATATGGAAAGAGTTTAGAAAAACTTCTCAATGAACAAGAGGAGCGGAAGAATATGATCCAAATGGAATATGAAAGCCTCTTCTTGTTTTAGAAAACTTTCTCTTGAAAACTGATTAACGAAACACCTCTTAAACAGCTCTTAAACGCGATTAATATCTTGCTAAACAATAAACTTGGATTTCTTGGTTCTTAGAGAAGAAGAGCAGCAATAGGGTATACATAGCACCCCAATACAACAGCTAGAAATAGGTAAAAGACCAAAAATCCTATTTGAAAAAACTAGCCGTTAGGCTCATTTTGTCAACTCGTCGGTCGACCGGTGCGGTCGACCGATTAGTTCAAAAAACCTGAAAAATAGTTTTTAAAGCTGGCGGTCGACCGACGTAGATTTCGGTCGACCGAATGGAAATTTCGGTCGACCGACGGAAATTCCGGTCGACCGGAAAACACTTGAAAAAATTCTCAGAAAACTGACTATCGTCAGTCGACCGTATCGGTCGACCGAAATCTGATATGGGCAAAAAGACAGGTTTTGGACAGTTTTGAAAATTTGTTAAAAAATATCAATTTATATCCAAAAATAGTGAAACTTTGGAGAAAGTTTATAAATGATGAAATGAACATGTTTGAAAAGGAATTTTTGGAAAAACAAATTTCGTTTGTGAAAACTACCTGTTATTGAAAAATGCTTAGAAAAACCTGTATTTTATGAAAGTGAAAATTTGATATAGGACTTGTAAATGTTCATATATATATTATGCATATATTATATGTATATAATAAAGCATGAGAGAGCTGTAAACAAGAGATAAAGATATTTTAACAACGTTTTATGAAAAATCATCTATATGATAGAAAACGTCAAAAATCGTGTTAAGTGTATATATTAAGCTTAGATATCATCATACAATATATGTAAGTAAACTAAACAAATACCTAGGTAAATCCACGCAGATGAACTTGAATCTTTGACGCTGTGTTGAAATACCTGAAAAGAGAACATAAACACAAAACACTAGAAAACTTATTAGTAATAAATTGTTTGTCAAATCATCATCAAAACTATAGGGTCAACAATCTCCCCCTTTTTGATGATGGCAAACAATTTATACATGAATATAAAGTATACACTGATAGTCCACATATAAGCCAAAAACAAGAAGGAATCATACATGACCATATATATAAATCATACATGACCATATATAACAGAATTAATTTGTAAGCTATATGTGGGTATTTTCTCCCCCTTTGACAACATCAAAAAGAGAGAAAAATGAAAGATAGGAGCAATGCTCCCCCTGCTTATAAGCATAGAAAAAAATAAAGAAATTTATGTCAAAAACTTCCCCTGTCAAATAGACTAGATGACATCAATAGAGCATATATATACAGGAGCTAAACCGACAACTATCCATCAAACTTATGCATAATAAAAAATATGCAAGAAACAAAACATGGTTATTGTCTTAACCATGCATAAGCAATTTACAAATCATCATTTAGGCATCATAGATGTGCATGAAAATACAAAACGTAAACATCATATACGCAACTTATGATAAACAACTATTTGCTACACACTAAAAACATGAAAGTTATTTTATATAGGCATTGATTCATAAAAGAAATAACCTGAACATAATAAGCCACAAAGAACATCATATAGGCATTAGAAGCAACATATTTTCGCATAAATATAGGTTTGTCCACGAGATAGCAAGTCATACATAAAACGTCACACAAAACCATACATAGTTGTTCCACAAAGCATCATAGAGTTATTACACTCAAATAAAACAGAGTTTTCACGTTTTACAACCCAGAATAGAGCATCAAAAACACATAAAAACATCACATGAAGAGACTCAATCAGTCATCACCTCCTCCAACATCATCACCATCACCTTCTCCACCATCATCACCATCACCGTCACCATCACCATCACCATCACCATCACCATCACCATCACCATCAGAGCCATCAGCAGAATCCTCACTAGAATCAGACTCAGAATTAGAAGGGATCCCGAGAGACTGACGCTGGTATGAAAGAATAGTCCTAACATCCTTCTGAATAGATGTGACACGAGTCTCAAGGCGATCAAGACGGTCACAAATCTCAGAAGTGGAAGGAGTGGAAGAGGTAGAGGCTCTAGAACGGGAGTGAGAAGATGGTGTGGAGTCAAGAGATATTTGCATTCTGGAAAGGGAAACTTTATCAAAGAAATCTCTCGTGGATTCAACCTTAGGTTCATTAGTGAGGTCAACATTGAAATGTTGAAAGATGAGAGTGAAAAAGGAACCGAAAGGTAGAAACTTGGTATGTTTTGATACCATGTTATTGATAAAGATAGTAGCCCAATCAACTTTGATCTTAGCAAAAATGGCATAAACAGCATTAATCTTGTCAGAGGCGAAGTGATCAAAACTACCAGTCTTAGGAATCAAATTTTGAGCAACAATTCTGGCAATGAGTCTAGCAATAGGATTAAGTGAATTGTTGTTCATAGGATATGAGCATCCGGGCTTAAACATGAGTGGGTTAACATCTGGATTACCAACATCAACAGACATGAGATGAACGTCACTTGTTGGGATATTAAGAATCCCCGCAAGTTCGTTGGCAGAAAAGGTAATTTCAACATTTTTCACTGATGATGTAATAATTAAACTACCATCAGCAGAAGATGTTGTGGACAAGTTCGCATAAAACAGATAAACAAGAAATGGATAATAAGGAACTTTATGACTTTCATCAAGCAATTTATCTAACCCAACATTTCGAAGAATAGACTGAGTGTTGTATATGACTAGTTCAGGATACTTGATATACCTAGTTGGGAGAAACTTCAGTTTACACAATTCCCTATATTTTCTAACAAGAGGTTTAAACAGCAGATAATCCTCATAATGTGAGGCTTTTACAAAGGAGGAACTAGATTCGGGTTTAGACCTCTTTTTAGGGGGCTTGGGAGGCATGATAAGATAGGGTTTTGAAAAGATTAGAGAAAATTTTCAATTTCCTGTAAACAAAAACCAATATAGAGCAAATTAACAAAAAACCCTAGAACAAAAACCCTAGATTAAGAAGAGTTAATACTAGAATAATGAAATAAGGTTAAACAGATGAGAGGAAATCATTACCTAGCAAAAACTGTTAGAAAATGATGGAGAAATAAAATTCGGTCGATGAAGCCAGGCGACCGTGAGGAAATGTCGCTGATTTGGGGAAAATGACGAACTGAGGAGAAGGAGAATGTAGGCATATAAAATTGCTTATAGGTCCCCTAGCATAGCTCGGCACAAACCGACGAACCAACGAGGCGACGCAGATCGACGATCGCACAGAAGCGCGGAATGCATCCATACCGCGCGTTCGGAATCAAGCCAAGTGCTTAAGGAATCAACGAGTCATCCAACGAGAACAGACTCGACGAATCGCGGATCGAATCAAGGATCAGTTTTGCGGACTCGAACTCAGAAAGCGGATTTACTGCCAAATCAGGAATCGGATTTACTGCCAATCAGCGAATCGACTTACTACCAAAATCAGCGAGGGAGATTAGCCAGGATCAGGGGAGATGCGAAGCACGGGGCAGAATAGGGGAGGAGGCATCGGAATTTCACCACTGAATTCTCAACGACACGGACAGAACCGGAAACAAACGGAAAACAATTCCGAAAATCCGAAAAACACCGCCGCCAGGGGGCTCGGCCAAAGCGAGCCACCTCAGGGCTTAGCACAGTGCCGCGCCACACCCGAGGTTGCCGACCAGTGGGCCCGAGGCTGGCCGACAGTGGCCAGAGGGTGGCCGACATTTCTCTTTTTGCGGCCACTGGTCCTGAGACCTAGTAAATAGGCGCTTAAGATGTCATTTTCGGAGGTCGAACTTTCAAGAAGCCGAAACTCTGCCGGATGAAGAGTGAGACTCGAGTTTGAAGACTTTGAAGACTTGGACGTACAGATCTGATCCGCGCGACGCATCCACAGTCAGAAAAGGTAGGATTTCGAGAGGAAGAAAGACAGATCTGAGATCTACACGAGACTACACTCCAGATCCTAGCTTGCGTCTTAGATCTCGAGATTTGAGCGATTATTCCTTGGTGGATTAATCCCTCCCGGTATTATCCCTTCGTGGAATAAATACCCCCAATAATCGTGTAGTCCGACCGGCGATCTAGGATCGCGCGGTCGGTCCACGGATTAACCCCGGCGTTGGCCAAAGAACCCACACAAAGCAAGCGATCCGCAAAACAGAGCGTTGCGATTTGTTCACAAGAGCGAAAGTTGTTAATCTTTATTTTTTTTCTTTGATTTAGTTTGTATACCGACTTATAAAAGACCGATCTTTTGTAATGCCAGATGACAATTCATATCCAATATGAAACAAGAACACAGTTTTTCCCCGCGAACAATCTGGGCGACCAAGTGGGAGCCGACCGATTCGCCAACGGAGACTCGATGGTCGCAGCCAGCGGATTGCAATCCCTGGTCGTGGAGGAGGATCGAGTACGAGTTCGACCAGCCAGTTCGAGGAGTACGTTTCCTCGTCCGGCTCTATCTTCCCCCCGCAAGTCCAAGAAGTTCTCCTCAGAGAGAAAGCCTCGTTGGTTTGAAGCTGCTCAGGAAGCCCACGCAAGCTCTCACCCAAACTGAATCGCCGAAGTTGCCGTCAATGAAGTTCACCGACCGTCCCAATCAGGGTCAACACAACTCCCGCACAACGCCTCCACTGATTCAAGGCGTTGTGACTCTCTCAAAAGAGAGCCCGCAGAGGCGTCGTCAATGCTTGCCGCGGCAGCTCGCCTAAGCGCGATGGGAGTCTACGGAGGATTCGGCTAACCGACGCGGAGTTGAAGAACAGAAGAGGCAAACAGCCTCACCACCAATGAACGGCACTCTTCCCAAGCCCGCCAAGAAAGAATTGGCGTCCTGCCGTCAAACGAAACCGTTCGACGCTCAGGAACGCATTCACAGCGCCCGCGCTGAGATCAGCGCTGGGCGACGAGCTCAAGCTCAGGAAGCCCGTAGAAAGCTGCAAACAGGGGTTGGAGAAGAACCACCACCAACGACGCCATCCTGGAAGCCTAAGTCTGAAGTGGCCTACTCAGGCAAAAAGCAACCAGTGCAAGCTTCTAAGGAAGGTCAAAACTCGGCGAGGTCAACAAGAGTCGCCCGTAACCCATAACTTCTCCGGAGATCATGCAGAGTCATCCCGCAAGAAGAAATCAATTATGGAGCGTCCTCGTCCATTCCTGAGAGCAGAGCAAAGCTCCCAATTCCACAGAGCGTTTGGACCGATGAAGAAGCCCCAGAACGACTCAAGACATTATCTGGGGTCGCCATCACCTCTCAGCATGACCAAAGAGCTCAGCTAGCTGCGCGCACCAATTTGCGGCATTGAGTCCAGAGAGCAACGCGAAATTCACCGCGCCAAAAAGGCCATTGTTTTTGAGGCGGGTACCTTGAAAGCCCAAGAAGGGCAAGTCACCCTCAGAATGGAAACCATTATCATCTGATAGTCGATAGTGTTATACCTGAGACAGCGTGCCCGGCCACACAGATAGGTTACTCTGCACTGTTCACAAATGCATGAGTTGTACTATCGTGCTAGAGGGTAACGAAATAGAACCAGGAAGAAGGGAGCCCGAGAACAGGAAGTTCAATGTCCCGCTGTCCAAACTCATTCGGGCGGTATTGTCGGAATGCAATTGCATTTAAGACGGTCCCGAAAAGAGTTTCAGCTTTTTGAAAGACCTTATGACGGAAACGCCAAAACCAAAGGCTAGGCGCCTGTCGCAACCGAAGAGAGGGTGATTGAAGACGGAGAATTTCGAAGGGTCCCACCACCAACAACGAGAAAGGGACATCTGGCACTGAAGAGATTTCGAGTCGATTCTGAAAGCTTCCCGACCTAGACCCGTCTGCAGTCGGAACCATAGAGCGAGCAACTTATGGTTAGGGTTCGGACAAGACGCCCCTTCAGAAGATGAAGGAATCTGATGCGCGGTCCGCGGTGCATTCAGAGTAATACACGTACTCCAGCGAGGGACAACCCCGCGACGGCCCTGATGATAAGTGCGGAACATGATGGCCAAGAATGCTGTGAGACGCTTGGCTAAGCAGAAAGAAAGTTTCAAATTTGAGATGGAGATGGCCAATGCAGCAAGATGAGAGAAATGCATGACCAACAGATCCAAGGCATGGCCGAACCACAAGCCGAGCAAATCATCGTAACCACCCGATTAATGTGGAGATGAGGATACAATTGCTCGTAACACAATTGATCCCCGTCAACGCAGGGGGTGGTAATGAGATATGCTGGTGATTGCAACCGGCGAAAATGAAGATTCAGAACCTCGAAGAGCAAAAATCAATACACTAATTTCGTTCAAGAGCGAAGAAAACAGGCATTCCTTAGCCATACCCAAGAGA
>NC_033798.1:73133864-73165034 GCF_001876935.1 Asparagus officinalis | reverse complement strand
AGTTCAGAAGTTGTGATGATGGTTGAGGGCTAGTTTTGTACCCTAACATACCCCCCGCACTGTTGAGCCCCCTTTCTTAAGAGCCGAAACCCGCACCCACACAATAGTATCAAAATTTTTAAAATCCCATTTAATAAATGCTAGTGGAATTTGAACTTGGGTCGCTTTGATACCATGCCAAAGGATCCTACCACTGCACAACTTATATCCTTTTCTGGTAATGGGTTTTTGTTCATATATAATTCAGTTATTTGATCTACAACTGTGTTCAGTCTGGTCGGAATATGCAACATGTTCCTATATCCGCATTTGTATTTGCAATTGTAGTTAATGTTTCGTAAGCTGATATGGATATGATACTCATAACCGGGTGTATCCAATCTGTTTGCCCCCCCCACCACCCCCCACCAAAAAAAATAAAAATAAAAAAATGGACGCCTTCCACTCCTATCTTCATCACACAAGACATTATTGAAATCTCCACAAACTAGTCATGGATACTTCAGCTTTGCAAATCAGTTTGATGGAGCTCATTGAACAAATGATTTCTTTCCTCTAAACTGTGTAGGCAAAAACAAAAGAAGCCAAACAGTGAAATCTCTCATGTTTGGATTTAGTAATGCATTGTTTACTTACACTAATGCAATCCAAATCCACCTTATTCCTGTCCGTAATATTCAAATTCCGCCATTGGGAGCATCTGAATAGTTCCCAATCCGCTCTTAACTTTTTTGCAATCTTATTAATAATAGTTTTTGCTTTATTGCTTTCTCCTTGTTTCTAAAATAGCCAAAACTGAAAGCTGATGCTAAACTGTAAAGGACTTCACTATAGGATGTTTTTACAGGGCTTGTTAAAGCCTCAAACATGCCAAAAGACCAAATTCATAGAATACTGTTAAGAACTTTCTCCCCTGTCTACCACAGATGAGTTAATAGGGCAGCCACTTCCACCTCCTAATTCATTATACTGCAAATCAGTTTCCAAAATAGAACTTTTTTTTTAGAAAATTCCAAAATAGAAAAAGTATTACTCTGCTCAAGAACAACAACTTTTGGTAGAATTAATATAAAACTATGACTTTCAACTCTCACAACTTCATAGTTTTGGTATAATGGTTAAGAGAGACTTAATTTAAGACAATGTTCAAAAACACGGTTTTATTATCCATGCGGTCCGAGAGTGAGTCACGATTAATCGGATTATGCGCCGATTAATCGGATTATGTGTTTTTGAATTTTTAACATATATTAATTATTTTTCATACATAAAAATGTCTTTAATTCATAAAAGATAGAAAATATACTAAGAAAAATGCTAATAAACATGTGACGGAATGATCAATAACTAAGTAACTAATTAAATACTCAATCCAATGCATCCATTATTCATGCGTACATCATAATTAACTAGCTACTCAAATAAAAGTTACGAACTAAACACTAAAACTAAAACAAAAGTTCATGTGATTAACCGTTTTCCGCTCAATTTTGCGGTTGTCCGCATACTTGAGCAAATCAGCCCATTTCCAAGCAGAAATGGGCCAATTCCGCATGCTTGCCCGCCTATGCGGATGAGTTATCCTCTTTTTATAACCTTGATTTAAGATGGTATCTAAGCAACCCAGGTTCAAATCCCCTCGGTCATGAATTTGAAGCAGATTTTCTAAAGTTGACCCTCTACATTAAGTCAAGGCTTCGGTCCATAAAAATAGGGTGCTCAACCTGCTAGAGGCATGTTGGAATTTATATAAAACTATAATTCTCAACTTTCGCCACAACTTTAAATTTCTGGTCTAATGGTTAGAGAGACTTGAGTTAAGAGCCTTTAATTTTTTATTCTTTCTATACTTGCTTCTTTACTAATAGGTCCACTTGATATTGAAGTTGGCATATTGCCCTCAAATTGTTCCTTTTGCTTCCCTGATCTTTGGACAATCCTCTGATCAGCATCCCCTTGGTTAGTAGAAGGAATTATATCTCCCTTGTGTTTCATGGACCTCTTTTGTAGTTTCACTTGTGGTTCCTTTGTCTTTTTGTTTAGCCACCCACTGCTTCTTAAATTTCATCTTCTTACACAAAGATGTCTTGTGACCAATAAGCTTACAGTGCTCAATCCACCTCGACTTATATTCATAAACAATCCTTTGGAGTATGCATTTTACCATAGGGCTTCTGTATTATAACTGTATCTAGAAGTTTGGTAGGCATATTTGCCTCAATCAAGACTCAAGCATAGGTCAACCTTTGCATAGAAGCTGTGAGCTTCTTGTAGCTATAAGAACAACAACCATGTTTGTCACTTCACTAATCCCTCTAGCATGCCATAAGTTCAATCACAAGCCAGGCAATTGAATCCACATCGCAGATGTAGAAGGTTCGAAGCTATATATAGGCCTAGAAACAAAAAAAACCATAGTCCTGATTAACTAAATTGCTTTCTTCACTCTTGAAATTAAAAAGATATATCCCAGGATTACACTAAGAAAACTGTTGGAATAATTAAATTTGTCCATAATTTTGTAAAGTAAGCCTCCATAGCTTTAAATCTCACATTGAGACCAACCACATGCCCATCAAAGCATATTTCCATATTTTAACCCCCTCATGCGCTTCATCTCAATCAAAAGAAACGACATCAGAGGTAGTAGAAGGAAAATAATCCAAGCTGAGTCCAATTTCCGAATTTCCTCTTGTTAACAAACAAGCTTGACCATGTTTTCCTCTCTTAACTATCTTCTCCTTCTACTTGTGTTTTCTTAATAGAACATCCAGAACGAACACTAGTATCACCAATGACATGCATAGATTTAGATCCCCTTGATTCATCACTAGAGGCCATATTTGTATTCACATTAGCAAAAAATAAATCATCATCTTCCTCTAATTCTATCTCATTTTCCCATGACATAGTTTCTCACCTAGATAATTACTAGTAGCAGAGCAAGAAGCCATACCTATGTTACAGTTGGGTCCATGAGATTCCAAATCCACGGATTTTTGTTGTTCCAGAGAAGCTTTCAATGGTGTTGTACTAGCACAGAGTCCCTCTGATGTAGAGGGATTCATAGAAATCTCTTGCACTGATAGCTTCTTTTTGGCTCCAATTGGCCCGATACATTCTTTTTTCCTGCCAGCTTTTCATGTTTCTAAATCAGACTTTCTTTCCTTTTTTGTGCTACATTTGCAGTTATCTCTCAGGCAATGCCCAGATATTTTGAATAACACAAATGGAAGGAAAAATATTGATATTCACATACTTATACCGACCACCTATGCAAACGGAGGTTCGCTTGAAGATGTTCCTTCCAGTGAAACATCCAAAAAACTCTGGTATTGGGGATCTGCAGAATTGGATTCCCTCTGCAATTCATGCTTCATAAATATTGCAATAAGCTTGGCTCACACTCCAAGGCTTATTAGCTATTTCCTCAATGATTACCACAGAGACTCAATGATAGGAAATGTAAGTTGCCGTCTCTTTTTATACTCATGTATGTATGCATGACTATTTGTCGGTTGCAAGTTGCATTTAGTTTTTCATTATGCACTATTTTCCATTCTTTTGCAAGTTATGCTGGTCTGCTAATTATCGACTCTAGTAAGAGTTGTTTGTGATGTCCAATACTACTTTGATACTATCTAAATGATAATTAATGAAAGCAAATTATCTCTGTGGATAGGATCATTATTGATCAAATTTTCACTTTTATGTTTTGAAACTCACATTGAGCATGTAACTTTAAAATATATTAACTTGTAGACTCAAGTTATAACATCATTTTTATTTAGTTTATTGTTCTCACTTATGCTTATTTTTGCTTTCAAGTGCATTCTTGTTAGATGAACATATGCTACCTTTCTGGTGCCTCTGTAATTATTTTGTAGGTTAATGTAAAAGATATATATTTATGTTCATTTCTGATCTTTATGCACACTTTTATGTACTCCATAGATCCAGCTTTCAAATGTGAAGAGCATATTAATAAGACATCTATGTGAGGCCCTGGGCTACAGCTCTCCATTCATACAAGCCTATTTCTATCATTTAATTAAGTACTCATCTGCCTTGTCTCTTCGAAAATGAGATTGGTTTTGAATGCAAGTTTATGTCAATATTCTATGCTGCTTGTAATTTAAGAATTTATTTATTTGCATGATCACTGTAAGAAAAAGAGTTTCCCTTGTGAACATTATGACCTTTAATACTATGATAATATAGTGTCTCTTGATCCATTAACACACAACTGAAGCTTTCACATATAGTGAAAAATGGCAAGGAGGAAGGCCGTTTTGTCTGGATATTAAGTGCACCTTTTGGACTATTTAGAAGTTGTAATTCTAAATTCTAATTACTACATCCTCTAGAGTATCTTATCTACTCGTAAATCCCTTCCAAACAAGACTTGAATTGCACGATATCTTCAGTATGACCGTGAATATGTAAGTGTTTCTCCTCTAAATTCAACCTATTAGTACTTTATATAAGTATCGTCATCAGCTAATGTTTTGTTACCTACTTGCGCGAAAAATCAAAGTTCTTGTATTCAAACTGCTGCTTTCTTTAGTTACAGAGGGTATCATTCATGTTCTCCACCCTTCCTTACCTGCAATCTGATTTTCCATTCTGAATCAAATGTGATTATTTCTTTCAACAGCTGGTGTAATCGCATATTTCCTATTCAGGAAACTTGCGTTTTAACGGAGAAGAACCTACAGACAGTAGTATCAAAGCTTGTCCAAGAGTACTTGGGCAAGGAACAAGAAAGTCTTGAAAGGCCCAATTATAACCTTGTGGTCAAGGAGTAATGGTGTTTTCAAGAAAAACCACACATAGAATATAGGTTAATTATACGTAAATCGTTGTTTTTTTTTCAATTTATACGTAAACCATCTTTAAAATGTGCTTTTGTTCCAACCAGACCACCTGAGCCATATTTTTATCTTAACGTTAAATTATAACATTGTACTATTCACGTTTTTAACACGTGATTTTTTTCCTAATCAGCCCTTAACCAATCCTAAACTATGCCATAGTAACTAACCTCACACATCATGACAAAACCCTAGGATAGCATTTGGGTACCATGACGTTTCCTTGTTTTCATGTGTTTTTGCCAAAAATAAAATGTCATGCATTTAAAAACTATGGTGTTTTTTGAGCTAAAACATCATCAAATAAAAAACACAACACGCATTTCAATACACTTTCAAGTGTTTTGAGTTTGGTGTTTTGATTTTGAGTTTGAAGATGTGTTAATATAATATGTAGCATAATATGTTAATTATAATTTATACATAATATATTAATTATAATTAGTATAATTTGTTATCAACATGCTTATTAGATTATATTATAAATAAATAAAATAAAATAAATTATATTAATAATTAAATTATCTTGTATAATAATAATATAAAAATATAATACATACTAATATCTAATATATTATATAATATATTGTCAAATAAATATCATAAAATAATAATAATATATAAATATATTAATACAAAATACAATAAAATAATTTGTTAATAATAAATAATCATATATTAATTATACAATAATAGTACTATACAATAAAATAAATATTATATAATTATGATAATATTATTAATGTTTAATAAATATTATATTATATATTAATAATCATAAAATGTTATATAATGAAGCAATAATTTAATAATAATATAGCATATATTATATACTGTGTAATATAAAATTTAATATTAATATATTATATAGTAAACAATATATTATATAGTAAAATATTATATTAATAATAAAATATTATATTAGTAACAGATGTTAATGTAATAATAGTATATTCATAATATAATAATATTAATTTATACCATGATTTATTAACAAACTTTAATTTATTAAAAACTATAATATATAACATAATGTTAAGATATTAATAAGAGAAAAACTTATGTCAACTTAAGTGGACCATCCACCAAAGTTTCTATCCATTGATGAAAAGTCTCTTCATATGATGCACGGATCTCGAGGTATCATCAATGGATAGAAACTTTGGTGGATGGTCCGTTTAAGTTGACATAAGTTTTTTTCTATTAATAATATATTATTTATTAATAATATACTAGTTAATATAATATAACATAATTAATAATATAATATATTAGTAATAATATACTATTAAGGATTAATATAAAAAACCCTTAACTTTGGGCGAGTATCAGAAAACCCCCCTTAACTTTCAAAATATCTGAAAACCCTACTTAAGTTTAGGGGTTATCAGAAAACCTTCATAAGGTTTTATAACAAAACCCCCTAGCGGCGTTACCTTTTATTATCCTAAATTTTCAGTGAAACAAAATACTCCTGAATAGGGATTTCGCTCACGCGTGATAAAAAAATTTAGTTTAACACATTAATCAGATTTCTTACAGAAAAACTCTCTGAGTTTTAAAGAAAACTCTCCCACTGAAAATCCTTACCGGGAGTACTTTTATTTTGCTGATAATTTGGGATAATCAGGGTAACGCCGTTAGGGGGGTTTTGTGATAAAAACCTTAAAGTTAAAGGGTGTTTTCTGATAACCCCTAAACTTGAGGGGGTTTTCTAATATTAAGCCTACTATTAATGATATATAATATATGATATAATTACTAATATATATATATATTAACAATAGTAAAATATTATATAAATAATAAAATAATATTATTTTATATTTGTATTAAGTTCAATGTTACATTAAACGCTGGGCGCTTCTAGGTGTCGGACTTGGCACCCAACGCTTAGTCGCCTAGGCGGGTGCCTAAGCGGTTTTTGGGCGTTTTTTTTTCTTTGTTTAAGTGGTGGTCGATGAGGTTTTGCTGACGGTCGGAGGAGGTAGTGGAGATGTTCATATTTGGAGGTTAATGGAGTTTAGAGGACGTGTAGGCTACGACACATAAAATCACAATCAAGGCTTACAAGGTGCAATCTATGTAAGCAGACAATGCTTCCCTAAACGCTCGTAAAATTTAGGTGAGTAGCCTAAATACCGCCTAGACGCTAGGCGCTAGTTAGGCGACCTAGGTACTACCTAGGTCTAGACGTACGCCTAAGCGGACTAGACGAAGGTTTTTTAAAACAGTGATTAAGTTTAATACAATAATATAAAATAAAAATCATAACGTTTTGATCATACTATATTCTATATAATTCATAATTAATGTATTTATAATATATTTAGTGCTAATGTTATAAATGGTCAAACTAGTGTTGACCAAAACCACTCACAGTGGTGTTTTAAAGACATTGAGGAGAAAACACAATACCATGATGTTTTTTATACAAAAACACAATATGAAAAATACCGTGGTATTCAAACGAGCTTAGAAAACAACGATGGAGAATCTTACAAGGATGAAGATGGTGTTGTGGTCTTCAGTCCCTCTATCATGTCCCCAAAATATGCAATATATTTGGAGATGCTTGGCAACGACAACATCACATGCTAAGCTAGCTGTGCACTTTATTATTACAAATAAAATTCACATAAAGAAATGTTGTTGGTATATAAAAGTCTCATAGCAAAAACAACATAATAGCATGAGAATGCGCAATAACACTAAATACTTTTAAATTGTAAAATCACACTTTGCAAAACTTTCATGAGTAGCATGTGACAGTGTAATAAAAGAATATTAACAAAATTTAAGAAACAATACGAAATAACACAACTTTTAAACTGTAAAATCACACTTTGTAGAACTTTTTCAGTTGTCACACAAACATTACAAAAATTACAGTCCATTAGTATGAGAATGCACATCAATCACTAATCAACTCGGGGACAGAATGTAGCTCGCACTACTATAGGTTGCTTGAAGGTGTCTTTTCTCTTTGCCAAAATGTGACGCCCCTGGTTTGACACGTGGCTACAGTCCAAGGTGATTCCAAAGATATCAAACTTGTCATGCACCCAACACCGTGCATAAATACGTTTCATTGTCACCATTAATATCACTCTAGCAGATGTCAAGTATAGTGAGGATACAAGCATATATAACAAAGATGAAAATATAATGAACACAATGTAGAGAAGAGATATCCAACCGTATCTATTATTATGTTCCAACAGAAGAAAAGAAAGTACATCTGATATATTGAAATAAGAACAATGAGTCTCTAAGCATAAGTGTTAACTGAACAGTACTAAGACACCCAGCCTCCAAAATAAAATACATCTCTAAAAAAAATTAAAATCATATATAGTCCACCGTAGAGCACCAACTAGCTACCTATGAATGATAATGATTATGTTGAATCCCCTCAACCTACGGCTCTCCGAAACGCCGACCCATTATCTGAAAAGAGATGAATACAACAACGTCAGAGCGTTAGTAAGAACATCTCCGTCCGCCCCCAAGAGAAGAGCTAACACATATAATAGAGGCTCTACCTATAATATGTATAATCTACCTATATCATTTACCCTGTACTAAGAGGAGTTAAGATTTAGAAACCTACAACATGAGATGAGTACGCCGATGGAATAATCCAAACAAGAAAACACTCATATATACCATGTATCTCAAATTGTGAATCGCTAAACACCAACTCCTAAGATACTATAAACAGATAATAAAACAAAATGTCACCAAAACCTCAACCAGAACATGACATGAATGTCAATCACAGTATCTCACCCTACCCTCGGTAGGTGGCATAGAAACAAATATACGATCCTCTGAAATCCTCATCAAAAGTGTATACCACCACATAAGAATGCGATAATGATGTACTCCATCCACAAACCGTACTCACCTGAATTCTAGGCGTCCCAAAGATGTAGAGTGTATTCATCCGCATAGTCATGCGGCTTACGGACTAACGCACTCGGAGTGTAGTCGCCCGTAATATCATGTGGTACATAGACTTGCACAATCAACCACCGAAACAATGATGCATCACGGAGTGTAGTCGCCCGCTAAATCTCATACGGTGCACGAACTAACGCACTCCGAGTGTAGTCTCCCGCTATCTCATGCGGTGCACGAACTAATGCACTCAAACACCCAAACAAATACACATCACAGAGTGTAGTCACCCGTAATCTCCTGCGGTACACGGACTAACACATTCAGAGTGTAGTCGCTCGTGTTCTTATGCGGTGCACGGACTAGTGCACTCAAGCGGAGTATAGGCATATCAACCTAATCCAAAATACAATACAAACAAAAGAGATGTGGAGTCTCGGTGCTCAAAGTATCCTGTGGCTCATCGTAATATCATGCGTCTCTCAACCTAACTTCGACATCTATGCAGAAATATGATGGGGAGCATAGGTGCTTGTAGTATCCCATGGGTCATCGCAGTATCATGCGGCTCACTACCTATCTCGACCATCCATGCAGACATATGACGGTGACATATGTAACTCGATACTTGTCGCCCTCACGTCGCCACAAACTCATCACATGGTTCACACACTCGAGGGTCTGTGCATACCCAAACCCAATATGTACACTCTCATGGCCACACACGCGTATCGACGTGTGGCCCGCGCATCATGTCTGCGACCAAATGTGCGAGACAACACAATACCCGATCTGTAAATACTAACGTCGTCGGTGAACAATAATTCTAACGGTGAATAGTAATTTCGGCGGTGAACAACAACAATCGTCCACACAAGTATTCGGAATTATTAAGTCTTAATCGGTAAACATTAATGCTGTCGGTGAATAGTAATTTTGGTGGTGAATAGTAGCAATCAACCACACAGTAAGTATTCAGAATTACTGTTTTAATCGGTAAATACTAACGCCGTTGGTAAACAATAATTTTAGGTGATGAATAGTAACTCCGACAGTGAACAATGATTTTAACGATTTTAAATCATCCAAATCATATATTTTCTTCATTTCAGAATTGGTTTTAAATCATCCAAATCATATATTTTCTTTATTTAGGAATTGGATCTAAAGTTCTATTTATCAATTTAGGGTTTAAACCATCAAAATTAGAACTAATTAGGATGTAGTTGGAAAAATATAACTTGCCTTTAGAAGAGGTTTTGATCTCTCAAACGGTTGATTCGTATGAAATTCATTCACAAAAGTTATAGATCTGGCATTCCTCTAGAATTTTGCTTCACAAAGTTTTTCAAAATTCGAACATAAAATTTTGGGTTTAGAGAGGGGGAAGGTGGCTGCTCACGTGTGAGAAGGGAGGAAGAGAGAGAGACGACACAGAGAGAGATGAGGGTTTATAATTTAAAAATTGGGTTTCAGTCTCCATCGTCTGAACGCAACGAAATTTTTTGCACAACACGGTCTTGATACTCTAAGAACAATGGTGCAAACCTCGTGTTCATCTGATCAATAGAAAAATTACTGAAAATAAAAATACAGTAGATTTTAGCAAACTCGCGATACCAAGGCTGAAAATACGAATCGATCTCAAATCGATTCCAATCTGATCCATTCATCCCAGAATGATCACATTTATTATTATTTACAATAATATTTTTAAATTTTCTGGGTTTTACACAAAAAAGCCACTTTAACACTGATTGGTACATTTGATATCATACGGTAGGCTTAAACAATTACTTCACTCTATAATGGACTTCTGAGGATTTTTTATCATTTAGAAACTATTCACTTGGAAAGAATTTTTTAGTCAATGAAGCGCTTTACTTTCAACATTCAAATTTTTCTCATATTCCTTCACAAAAAAAAAATATTTCTAAGCTAATCGTATTTACAATATTTGAACAACAAATCAATGTTTTAGTAAATGTGATTTGAACAAAACACTTAAAGAAGTATCTCATAAGATTTATCCAACAAAAGTATCTTATAAGAATTTATACAAATAATTTGAGATGTCTTTTTCTACAGATTACATACGCTAAACAATTTTTGTTAAAATAGTTATAAAAATAACTTAAACATCATCACACTTTTATATCTTCATATATGCATACAAAATATACATGTTTGATCCACCATTTAAATACTTACTAAAAATTCACTATTTGTACCATGCTATTACGTATTCATGAATAAATCTATACTACTTATGAAGGAGAAGACCCATGTCCGAACTTTTGATTTTCTTTTTTACCCTCCCTTTTTTTGTTAATTCGCAGCTATACCATTATATATAATTAATTCTTAACTAACGATTCATAACCTCTTCTTAACTAAGCACCTCTTCATTTTCCCTAAATATTTGGTCATTCACTAGAATATATTAATAATTTATAATAATAATAAAATCTATAAAATATATTATAATGTATTATAAGGAATTATTAATTATAATAATATATATTATACAATAAGTATTTAATAGTTATTGTACATGATTACAATTATTAATTATATTATTAATAAAGGCATAATATTACAAATTATTGCTATTAGTTAATAAATATTATAGTAAAATATCTTCATGGCATGACTATTTAATAATATAAAGAGTTTAGTCATATCAACAGTTTTTGCATAAACTAATTATTACATTATTATCTCTTAATAACATTCACTAGAATATATTAATAATTTATAATAATAATAAAATCTATAAAATATATTATAATGTATTATAAGGAATTATTAATTATAATAATATATATTATACAATAAGTATTTAATAGTTATTGTACATGATTACAATTATTAATTATATTATTAATAAAGGCATAATATTACAAATTATTGCTATTAGTTAATAAATATTATAGTAAAATATCTTCATGGCATGACTATTTAATAATATAAAGAGTTTAGTCATATCAACAGTTTTTGCATAAACTAATTATTACATTATTATCTCTTAATAAATTGTTTAATAACATAATAATATGCTAATTTAAATAACTATTAAATGAATTAGTTAATAATAGTATAAATGCAAATTCTATTATTATTGAAAATTGTCCAAAAAAAATACCTTAGTAGTAGTTAAATATACATAAAAGTAATTGTAAACAAGAGTGTAAAAATTCAATAAAATGTGTTGATTAAAAATGAAATATGATTTAAATTCAATTATTCTATTTTAAAGGTGGTTTCAAAGAAAAATCCCAAGAGTAATTTAAGGCCCCCCCAAGAAAAACCACCTTTAAAATAGAGTCATTTAATAAAAATTACATATGAGTTTCAATATATACATAAACCATGATCAAAGAGTTTTTTTACAATCATCCACCATGGCCTACTTTTTAATTAATTTTTCGGTAATTAATCTTATGTAATCTACATTAAGGATCATCTCCTAGGATACCCGGACACTTCATCTGGGTTGCTGTATCCATGTCTGACACTTCCCATGTTTGTGTCCGTGTTGGACACTCCTTGGACACTACTTGAGTACAAATAAACATTTATTTAGAAGTGTCCTCAGTATATAACACATGTTTTTGGTTAAAAAAAAAACCCTATGATACACTTCTTGAACATATTATCAAACACTCAACCTCGAAATTATACAGCTCGTTAAACTCGGGGCATGTTCGTTTTAGCACATCCCTAGTTCATAGGTATGATTTTAAAGGCTCATTTGGGGATTTAGTTTAAAAATGGGCGGTTTTCAATTTATAATGTACTCAATAAAAGAAACATAAAAATTGTGTAAGGATCTTAGTTCTCGTAACATGTGAATGAAAAACTATATCGATCTCATATAGATTATTAGTTTGAATATGTATGTATATAGTCGTGTTCCCATATCTTAACTTTTACAATTTTGTCGTATCCCGTGTTTGCACTTGTGTCCATGTCCACACCCGCACCCACACCTGTGTCCATGTAACATATATCATCTCTCTATTATATTTGGTATCTGACAACTAATTATAGGAAAATCGAAGAAAACTTGACTCAAAAAGTGAGTCCATGTGGTTGATGGTAATAAAAAATATTTTAGGTGGTTTGTGTATAAATTAACAACAAAGATGGTTTCTCTAGAATGATCCTAATTGAAAGATGCTTTGTAGGAAAGAATCCATTAATTTGTATTAGCTAAATTACTAGATTTGCTTATAAAATGACACTCATTTATCAATAAGACATAAGAATTAACACTGGCAACAACACTTATAAAGTGACTAAACCTACTTTGATCACCGTTTTTCAGATTTGAGCGGCCAAAATTAAGAACATTTTGCATATATACCCCTCAAGTCTCCCATATTTTCATGTTTAACCTCTAGATTTTACTATTTGTTAAACAACTTAACTATCTCTCTCTCCACCATCTTCATCACCTCCCCTCCCCTTCTCTCCCAATCCCCAACCTCCCCTCCCAAATGCCCAACCTCCCCTCCTCACTCCTTTCTCCAACCTTACCAATATTCCTAATCACTCTCCCGTCTTCCCTCACTCTTCCCCCCCTCCCCCCCTTCCCTTTCCCCTCTTTCCTCCCCCTTCCTCTTTCTCCTGTCTCCTCACAAACATTTACCTGAAGCGCAGGAGGAAGTGGAGGAAAGGAAAGAGAGGGGAGGGAAGGGAAGGGAAGGAGAGTGAAGGAGAGGAGAGAGACGTTGAGAAGAGTTGTAAAAATGAAAAAGGGAGGGAGAGAGTGTTCTTTTTGCAAATATTAGAATCTGGGGGATAGATTTGTAAATATGGGGGTTTTGAGGGTTATATATGCAAAAGTCCTTAAGTTTACCGCACAAGTCCAAAAATCAGCGCCTGGAGTAGGCATTATTGGTTAGGTGTTGTTAATGCCTTTAGTTTTTATGCTTTATTGGTAAAAGGGATGTCTTTTTATACCCAATTTATGTTAATGGAAATATGTTTCTTCCTTCTGACAAGTTACTTAGTCATTATCGTCACAGAAGATCAAAATTTTAGTTTGAAAAGCCATCTTTTTGAGAATCTCAAGTGTTTCTGATTTTATCAGGGTGAGCTCGCTCTAGCATTTGCTGAGTTACAGAGGAAGCTATGGGTTTCTGCACCAAGAGAAGATGTTCGAAGATTACTTGATATAAAGCTTGCTCGTTTTGCCCAGCATAGTGGGTTTAGCCTACAGGATTCGCAAGTTAGTGTATTTATTCGTTCTCGGAATATTTATATAGTACCATTAGTTGCCAAGGATACTCAAAGTTGGCCCATAGGTTTCTCTATTTGTTATTAATAACTTGCATTCCAACTAGCACTGACTTTTGTCGTATTAGTCTAGCAGCAGTGTATAAAGAATTCTCAAGTGGGCATAACACTCCTGTGTATCATTTTGGAGTTAATCTGCAAGACTGAGCTGACAATTAACAATTAAGAGAATATACTCAATTCTTTCTTTGAGAAATGTTGTAGAAGATTAATTAATTGTTTTATTGTGTCCTTGTAGGATATTCTCAGATTTCTATTGGATGGGCTTCATGAGAATCTAAACTGTGCAAGAGTCAAGAAGGATATTACAGTTAGGGATTTATGTAATTCGGCACAACATGATTCTATCATAGTTGACATCTTCCAAGTGAGTATTGCACGGTTTTGTTCATCATAAATTATAGGGCCTTTTCCCTAGAAACCACTTCAAAATAAGGGTCATTATACATAAACCACCATTCATTGCCATTTTATATATAAACTATGTTCAAAGTGGGTTTTTGTTTCAATCAATCACCTCTCAGTAAAGATTTTCACTGATAACCCTATAATACTCTTAAAGACTCACTTTCAAGTTATGCGACTCACTTTGTTGATGTTACGGCCTAGTTGGGATACAAGTCACATACCTTAACCGTGCAGTTTTAAGTTCTTTTAGTGAAAATTTGACTAGGAGGCAGTTGATCGGAGCAAAAACACATTTGAAAGGTGGTTTAAGTATAAATAGAAAATGAAAGGTTATCTCTACATAATGATCCTATTTTTAAGTGGTTTGTAGAAAAAAAGTCTTTAAGTTAAAAATTTGTCATGGTTTACTTGTGTAATGTTTGATGCCTCTGGTTTCACACAAGCTTACAGTCCAAGGTGAACGAAAGAATGTCAAACCTGTCATGCACCCACACTATGCAATAACACGTTTCACCATCACAACAATATCTCTAGTGGAGTCAACGACAAACAAGTGTAGGTACAAAGCAGATAGAATAATAATGCAATAAACATGATAAGGAAAAGAGAGAATCCAATAGTATTAATATCATGTTCCTACTGAATAAAATGAGATACAACTGAAAAAATGAGAAGTATCTCAATACAGCGAGTCAAATAAAATAGTACTAAGGCACTCAACCTTTACAAAATGAGGTACAACTCTAAATGTTCGAAAAATAAATAATAACTACTGTGGAGTATAAATAACTACTAAATATATAATGCTGGAAACTAATCTGCATCTCCATTAACATGCGACTCTTCGTGCGTCTGGCTCGCTGCCTAAAAAAAGGGGAAACAACGAGCGTCAAAGCGCTCGCGAGATCATCTCCACCGCCCCCAGGGAGGGGGTAGGAGTATATAAGAAAATACATGTTAGTACATATGTTAGTACATATAGATATAAAATCATCTATCCTGAACTAAGTGGAAATTGGTATATAGAAATCCACAACACGAGAATGGGTATGTCGAAAAGACGCTGGCTGTCTAGAACTATAGAAAAGACTTTGTTCCTGTCCAAAATTTGCAAGAAAGACCCTGTTTGTCCAGAATTGCATGAAGGACCTTGATGTATTCAGTAACAATGTTACATTAAACGCTGGGCGCTTCTAGGCATCAGACTTGGCGCCCAGCGTTTAGTCGCCTAGACGGGTGCCTAAGCGGTTTCTGGGCGTTTTTTTTTCTTTCTTCATTTACGTGATGATCGATGAGGTTTTGTTGAAGGCCGGAGGATGTAGTGAAGATGTTCATATTTGAAGGTTAATGGAGTTTGGAGGACGTGTAGGCTACGCCACATAAAATCACAATCAAGGCCTACAAGGTGTAATCCACGTAAACAGACAATGCTCTCCTAAATGCTCGTAAAATCTAGATGGATAGATTAAATACCGTCTAGGCGCTAGACGCTAGTTAGACGGTCTAGGTACCGTCTAGAACTAGGCGTACGTCTAAGCGGACTAGGCGGACTGTTTTTAAAACAGTGTTCAATAATTGTTGAAAAGACTCTGACCCATCAAGAAAAGGTCCTAGCTATGTAGAATTTTCAAAAATGTCCTGAGATGTGCAGAATTTCAAAAATGCCCCTAAACCGCTATAGAGATCATAAGATAGCTCTCAGAATCTACAGAAGTTACAAGATGATGCAAAAATTGCAAAAATATGCTCAAGAGAAGCTACATACCTCTACGTCCCTAAACTAGATAAAAATATGGTGTAGAAAGAAAACACATGGGATAAAATGTGATGTAAAAGAAGTGCATCACGCGATATATACTACGCAAAAACTTGTACACAATCAAAATCAAAAGGTTCAATTTTGCTATCCTCTAAGTCATTAAACTAAATAAATAGATATAAAATCTGAACAACAAATCAAATTTGACCTCTACGTCCCTAAACTGGGTCAAAAACCAAATTCGATATCTCCGTCGTTAAATTGAAAAATTCCAAATTTGGCCTCTATGTCATTAAACTAAGCCAACTAAAATCTGACCTGCATGTCACTAATCTGGAATCCTAAAAACCAAACTCGTACTCTACATCACTAAACTGAACCAAATAGCAAATTTGACCTCTATATCGTTAATCTAGATCAAATTCTAAACTTCACCTCCACATACCAGAACTGTAAAACATCAAATTCGACCATTATGCCACTAAATTGAAATTTCAAATTTAAACTACCATCTGTTTAGAAAGTCATCTCCTAATCAGAAGACTATAAAATCTTATACTTTAATAAGAAAGTCCTCTACTTGTCAAAAGGCCTAAAATTCCATTCTTAATAGAAAAGTCCTCCATTTATCAAAAATCCATTGAAATCCATCTATTGAGGAAGTCCTCTACTCATTAGAAATTCAACTTCATCTAATGAGAAAGTCCTCTACTCATTAGAGAATTCTAAATCAATATATATAGAGCAGGAAAGCCCTCTCCTCGTTACAAAAATCCAAATAAACTTTTTTCTAATGAGAAAGTCCTCTACTCGAAAGACACAAATCAAACTCGACTTTTATGTCTCTAAACTGGAAAAATCACAAAAAGTGGCTAAAATCAAGATAGGTCAAATCAAACTCGACTTTTATGTCTCTAAACTGGAAAAATCACAAAAAGTGGCTAAAATCAAGATAGGTTGTCTGGTCTCTAAACCGACAAAAGAAACCAAATGTAAAATGGGGGTATGCCTTTGGTTAAGCCAAGTACCCCAGAATAATTTGAAACGAAATAAATTTATTGGAAGCCATAAATCCACAATTAATAAAAACTCTTCTCAATGGTGAATTATGTGCATGTTTCACATCATATGCAGAGATGGACATTTTTAACCCCGTAGTTTCATTTTCACATAATTGGCATTGTCGAGATTTTTTGCTAGAGGTTTGAGTGGACGTAGTTGGGTTCGAGGTTCTAGACTAAGTTGTTCAGGTTCAGTTTGCTATCTCAAGGTTGAGACATGATCTACTGATTGTTGTAGGAGCCTAAGTTCTTCATCAAAGATTTAGTCAAAGCTAAGATCGGTTAAACTTAGGTCTAACTCAGTGCATTCTTCCTAAAAATATTCACTAGGTGTTCCCTAGATCAGATCAAGTTCCAGGGGTTGGTTAGCTGGATCACTAGGTTATTTTCCTAGATTGAAGATGTTCAAGTCTACATTCATGTTTCTGGATTACAGTTTCATTGGACCGGTCCTATACTTGATCAATGCATTAGTTGTAGGTAAGAATGGTCGCCTAGGATGACTGTAATCCGATCCTTGTGATTTAGAACAGGTTGGTTGCTTAATATAAAAAAAGTCAACTGGAAAGATGAAATCCCCAACCCTGATTAGAACATCCTCAATTTCTCTAATGAATGATGAGGACACTTGACTGGAAGATTTTTGAATCTATCAAAATACTTCCAGAATGGTTCGACACTAATTTGTCTGAACTATAATATTTGGTTCATAAGGCGTGTTGTTTTATTGATAGGATTTTTTTTTCAAAGGAAAGTCTTAACAAATTCCCTCCATGGTGTCTCCGGGTATGTTATACAATCATTTCTTGGTTCTTTTTCTAAGAGCAAAAGGGATATTGCATGCACCAATGAAACTCTCCTTTTTCCCTTTTTCTTAAGGTTGTTTATAAAGATCTAAGAAAAAGATCTATTAAAAAAAAGGAGAAACAATGTAAAGGAGCAACCACTTCAATCAAGTTATGGTCCTCTTCGCCAAATGTAAATCACTAGACGACTCCTAACCAATCGTTCCTTCAGACCATAACATACATTAGATTAATTGACCAATTGACTAGATAAGAGTAAGTACGGAGTGGGTGCCTACAGAGTGTAACTCAGAAACCAATTAAGTAACCTCATTTCTTGCGAGGACTTGCGAGTGGTTTTTTTCATTCTAGAGATATAATATGGATATATGGATGGAAAGCTAGCGAACTAGTAGCTATTTTTACCCCTTGATCTTCTTTTCGAGGCAATTGGATATTATCCCCATATTCTAACTCTAGACCATCTGATTATCAAGTTTTTTATTTTTTCTGCAATTGAAAGGTCTTTCCCGAGCTATCTAGGATTTTTCCAGGAATCTATAGGTATTCCTCTGCTTCTATCAAAGCTGCTTTCTTTTCTAGATCGGTGTGAAACGGGTAAGTGGTGTGAGAGTATGAGTTTTTGCAGTAAATAAGCCGTCTTTCAAGCTTGGAGGTAGCTCACTCTGACTTCTTTCCTTACACACCAACCGAATCAACCAACCTTAGAGCAAGTTCACCCCTTCAGATCTCTAATCCCCTATTGAGCTGGAATCTTTAGATGCCGATATCTAATAAATTTTAAGGTTTGCTTATATAAGATAAGTGATTAAGTGATTTTTGGACTAAATAACGGGTGATGATATCCCTCACCTTATCTTATTTATTGGGTTTGCCTGCCAAAATATTTTAAGTGAATGTACAAATGCTAGGTTCAAATCACTTTGGTGATCCTTACTAACTATATGCAAATGTAACCCTAGAAAGAAAAGAGCAACTAGCAGTGGATACCCTAATCAAATGTGAAAATTTTGACATATCGAGCAACTTATATTGGATAATTATATTGCATTTGACATTTTATTCTTGTAAATACTGATTTGTGAGATTCCTAGTAAGTTCTATTTCTTAAACTGAAAGAAAATATACAATCTAAATTAATAAAAAACATTAGAAGTGACAAGTAATCCAGATAGTATTTAATTTCATGAGCGGTCATCCAAGCAATTAAAATATGGATATACATGCCCAACTACGAGAGAAATATAGTGACCAGTAATAACTCGTCTTTCTTTAAGAGAAAACTTTGACTTGTCGTAATTCAAGTTTGTATATAACTCCTTAAATTCTCTTAAATATATGACAAACTACTAATTTTGTGGTTGTTTCCATTTTATCATTTTATGTTGTTAAAATACTCTAGAAATTTACCTATTGGGTGGGTTATTCAAGAGTCATCCAATATGATACAAGAAATCCACATAGAACTTTTAAATTAATTTTCTGCAGCATTTTACTAAAGCAACATGATTAATTAAAAATATGCATTAACACGAGGCATTTCTTGTATTATTGATGAAACAAGAGCACTTAAATGCTAAAATTTCTTATTATCTTTTCAATTGGGAACTTCATCAATATAATCTTGTTCTTCAAATTGATCATTCCTAGTAATTAAGGAATTTAAATTTTTTGGACCCTAGATGTTACATTATTTTCTTGTTTTTCTCATTCAGTTTTTTGTATTTTCTTGAAATTGATTTTAAATCAAACTTCATAAAAATAATATCTAGAGTATATTGGTTGACTACAGGGGGGGGGGGCAAGTCGACAGTAACTTGTCCAGAGTGTGCGACTTGCTCAGTCACATTCGACTTGTTTACATACTTATCTCTGTCGGTACCATCTATTGCTTTAAGAACAATGAGTATTACAGTCTTCAGTGGTGATACTTCTGGTCCTGTGTTGTATACTGTAAACCTACCCGAAGATGGAAACTGCAAGGATCTTATACAGGCTTTGGGCTACACTTGTTTTTTGAAGGACAACGAGACCTTGTATGTTGTTAAGGTATGTTGTTGCAATGCATGTAATTTACTTCTTTTAGATATATTAAGGGCAAATTTAGTATTGTTGGTGCTTACAATAAGCTCCTTATAAAAGCAACTTATAGAAGTATAAGCTGTTGAAATTAGCTATTTGATAATAAAATATAAAAAAAAATGTTAAAAAAGCAGTTATGGTGTTTGGTATAACTGTGCTTGCTTAATGGTCATTGTTAAAAGAAAAGATATGTGTGGTATATAAACTAAAAAAAACAGAAGATACTTTTAAAAGCATATTTAGATTGCTTCTAAAAGCACCTTCTTAAAAGCATAAGTAGTTTTAGTAAGCATGCCAAAAAAGCTTTTACCAAACAATAGTATTGACTACTTGGAAAAACAAATATGCAGAAGCACTCTAAAAAAAGCAATATCAAACTGGCCCTAAGTAGTTAGCTACGTATTTTCTTACAAAGTATGTAGGTTGATATGGGAGCTTTCTGCAGGTATATGCAGATCAAGTTCTTCACCTGGATGATACTTTGGCAATATCCTTAATCAGAGATTGTGACAGGGTTATAGCATATAGGCTACTAACAGATGAGGCAGATCTCCCATTGCTTACGTTTGTCCACCGACGTTTGGAGTAAGTCCTTTGATTCTGTTCTACTTCAAACTCTGTTTTTCTATTCAAACTCATCACTCATAGTACTTACAAATGAACTTATACATATTTAACTTCCTATTTCCTTGTAGCTATAAATTTCTGCCCATACTTTTTGCATTATGGCCTAAATATATGATCCCGAAGAATTTTGTTTTTGCTGATTTGACTTTTCCTTTATTTTTAGAAACTTAAAAGTGGTGGCTTGCTTCCACATAAAATGGTTTCTTCATAACTATTGAATAGGAAAATAATTTCATTAATTGGCATTTGTTTGCAAATTTCTACTTATCTATCTAATTTTTATATCTCTGAGTTATTATGGATAGAATAACAAAAAAAACTAAGGTTTTTTTAGATACCTGTCCCTTAAATATTCAGTAATTGCATATTGATTCCTTGAATCTTGGAAATTGCATAGTCCCTTAAATCCTGTAGGTGCCATCTGGCCAAGTATTAGGAGAGAAGTGTTAAGGAGAAGGGTTAACTTAGTTAACCCCTCATGAGGGATTAAAAATAATGTAAATCTGTTTAGATTAGATAGTTAATATGAAGGATTAAGTTTTTTTATTTTGTAAATTAAGAAGGGTTAAGGAGGTAACACTAGTTTTTTTTAAAACCAATTTTACCCTTATTTAGAATTTTCTAATAATTACTATATTAAAACAAAATCATCTTGATCTTACATATATTTGATCTATAAAAATATTGTCGTATATTTGTTGTTCAATTAAATGATTGTTGAGAAGGCACGTAAGGATTGAGATTATTTTTGCATGAAATTAAATATTAAAGAGAGATAATGATAGAACAAAAAATTCCTTTGGCTTTTTATTAATCAATAAACTTATCCAAAAAAAACGTTGATTATTCAAGAAGAAAAATAACAAATTAGTCAATAGTACTATATAAAGATTATAATTTTGGTAAAAAGAAGATAATAGAGAATTTATAGCAAATAGCTTGTGTTTTAAGAATGAAAAAATTTATTTCAGTAATAGCTTAAACATGTTTTCAAATACAAACATGTTAAACTGAAAACGATATTAAACTTAACTTGTTCAGAATGTTATGAGAATGCATACATGCAACAAATGTAGTGATGAGATCACTCATTAAAATTAAGAGATGCAAGATGATTCGAGATAAATGATAATCAATACACTATCTTGTATTCTGGTAACACATGAGCACATTGGTGTATTTGGATAAGAGAGAAGAAAATATCTCAATATATGGCTGCAGTTAGATAAGATATTATAAGGATAAGATAAATGTAAGATATTTCTGAAGATTAGCTCAAAATGACACTGCCTACCCTCGCATGAGAAGGCAGAACAAGTCTTGTTCCGCCTTCTCATGAGTATTAGTGGACCCGTCTAAATGACAGGTTCACTCCAGTTAACCTCCTAGAAGGGTTTGTTAAACCTTTGACTGAACTAACCCATTTGGAAGTCGAGAGAGGGGTTAAATCTCCTTAACCCTGTTCTTAACTCCTTGCCAAACGGGATTATAGGGTCTTGCAAAATAGTCTCTCAAGTTAAATCACAATAGATTTGAGATGAATATATCGTCAAATCTAACTGTTTGAAGCAAAGTGACCATCTTAACCCTATATTATGTTCCCTAAGTAGGGGTGTCAAAAAATATCCATATTAAAGGGAATATCCATATCCTTATCCTTTGGGATATGGACGGGGTTACTAAAATCTATAATCGATAGGATATAATAATGGATATGGTTAGGTAGTGAAATATCAGGATCCATATCCAAACTATCGAAATATATATTAGTAATATAGTTGCAACAGTTCTAATCCTCAAATTAATAGATTTGAGGTAAATTTTGATGATCAAGATGTCTATCTTAGCTTTTTAAAAATAATCAACATATTAATGAACTCTCTAGTATTATATGAACTATAATTTTTTTCAATATTATCTAGTTTCATATCCGTTTTGTATCCGCATGTATATCGGCTTTTATCTATCGACATGTATATCTACTTATATTTGCATGCATATTCGTCTCCGGTTATAGTGAATATGATTATGAATTTATCTTACTGAGGCATATGTGTATTCGTGATAGGTAAGCGGATATAGATAGTGTAACTATCATATTCAAACTGTTTATGGACTAAATGCACCCCTATCCCCAACTCATTTCTTACTAGCTTTATGCCCAATACCCGCTTGAAATAACCCAAATCCACTTGAGTTCTCCACCAATAGTTAGAAAAGAATCCTCACCCAAAGTTGAGCTTCACAATTGTTTGAAACATCCAAATGAGGGTAGTTTGCTAATAGCAGATGTTGCGTTTGGAGTTAATAACAATGGTTAGAGTTTGACTAAAATACTAACAAAGTGACCATTTTGCAAAACTCTATAGGATTAGAGCGACTGATATGCAATATCCGAGAGACAGATTTGAGGGACTAAGATGCAATTATTAAAGATTTAACGGACTAATAACTTAAAAACCCTTTTAAAACAGTTTGTGTAATAGTTTCTTTCAGTGGATTACTATATATCTTTAGCGGATAAGGATATGATACTTATTATATTTTTGTCCTGACAATAATATTATTGTCTATTACAGGCATAGAATTGGGAATATCATCACCTCAAGGAAGGCATTTGGTGTTCCTTTTGTTACCAGGCACGGTCTTAATTATAACGCATCCATAATTCGGCATCTTTATTTCAGGCTTTTATATCCATTTCTCCTATCTTCTATCCGTGGTGACATGAATCCAATCAATGAATTTGTTGGAGATGATGTTCGATTTGAAATAATGGGTGATAAATATTTATGATTGATATGGATAACCGTTTTCTCCTACAAGTCACGAATAAATTTCATGTGTGGGTCTGCCTGAAAAGGAAAGCACTAAATTCTTGATGAAACCGTTTAGATTCTTCGCAGAGGTTTACAAATCTCGATTCTTCACAAAGAGGCATCAGAAACTATTCCACTTACATTCATGTCTGGAAGCCTTTCTGGCGGAGAAGAAAACAAACAGAATGGTGAGCATATTACTGCTTGATTCAAAATTTTCTTCTAAAGAGAATTGCCTTAGCAGTCCACCATGTCGTGGTTTTAGACTTCACTGGCTTATGCAATCAGTTCACACGAGAGAACTACAAATTCTTAAATGCTTGCTAGTACCCAATGAGTGTGTAAAACGCTTCATTTTCTTTTAATTTTAGATATGAAGTCAGGATTATCAGAACATATTTGATCTACATTTTACGTAATAGTACTAACTTTTTTTTAATCAGTTTTCATTTTACATCTGAATTTGATCCTAACATTTTGAAAGAACACACAATAAACATTTAGTTGACCTGACCCATTGCTTATAAAAACTTTACAGTTTCACTTTGTAGTTTTCAGTGTTGCACTTTTTAAATGATGACGAACCCTTCAAAATTTCTATCTAGCTTCAAGAATAAGCTGTTGTTCAGGAGAAATATGTTTTTCTTTGGTTACTAATAAATGATGTTTTTTGTCCACTACTTTAATATCAAGGACAAAATCTAGCTAATAATTTTTTCTCTCTTACCGCATGTTTGGAATTCATTGGGATGCTACGGGAATTTAAGGGAAATAGAGGGGGGGTGGGGTGGGGGCCAGTATTCTCCTCATTTTCCCTATAATCAAAAGAAATTTAGTTCTTCTCTCAAATTGAAGTGGAACTGAGGGAAGGGATGCCTTCCCTCCCCCCTCTATTCCCTTTGAATTCCCTAGCATCCAATGAATTCCAAACACTGCCATAAGAGAAAAAATTTATTAGCTAGATTTTGTCCTTGATGTTAAGTAGTGGCAAAAAACATCATTTATTAGTAACCAAAGAAAAACATATTTCGCTGAACCAACAGTTATTCTTGAAGCGCTAGATAGAATATTTTATTAAGGGTTCGTCATCATTTAAAAGGTGCAACACTGAAAACTACAAAGTGAAACTGCTAAAGTTTTTATAACAATGGGTCAGTGTCAACTAAATGTTATTTGCTGTTCTTTCAAAATGTTAGATCAAATTCAGATGTAAAATGAAAACTGATTAAAAAAAAGTGAGTATAGCTATTACGTAAAATGTAGATCAAATATGCCATGATATATCCTGAACTTCACTATCTAAAACTTAAAAGAAACTGAGCGTTTTACACACTCATTGGGTACTACAAGCATTTAGAATTGTTAGTTTTCTCCATGTGAACTGAATTGCTTATAAGCCAGCTGAGTCTAAAAACCACGACATGGTGGAGCTGCCAAGCAATTTCTCTTTTAGAAGAAAAATTTGAATTCAAGCAGCTTAATATGCCTCACCATTCTGTTTGTTTCTCTCCCGCAAAAAGGCTTCCAGACATGAATGTAAGGAATATGTTTCTGAGGCCTCTTTGTGAAGAATCGAGATTGCTAAACTCTCTACGAAAAATCTAAACCGGTTTACATCAAGAATTTCTAGTGCTTTCCTTTTCAGCCAGACTCACCACATGAAATTTATTCTGACTTGGTAGGAGAAAACGGTTTATCCATTATCAATCATAATATTATCACCCAATTATTTCAAATCGAATCATCATCTCCAACAAATCTCTATTGATGGCATCCATGTCACCACGGATAGAGGATAGGAGAAATGGATATAAAAGCCTGAAATAAAGATTCGAATTATGGATGCCGTTTCACTATAAGACCGTGCCTGGCTAACAAAAGGAACACCCAAATAGCTCCTGAAAGGCCTATTGGTCGAACTTAACGGGGTAGGCCGAAGTTTCTACCTTCCCTCCTCCCCTATTCTCCTCTATCCAGCCATGCCCTTGAGCCAAAAATCTCTGTGCCATTGTACGAGGTCATATTTCAAATTTTAAGCTATTTCAAAATCTTTTCTATGTTACCAAAATTGTTCTGTACTATCAATAGTTGAATAACATAATATACTACTTATTCTAGGCGCTGTCCGGGCTACAAGAAGCTAGCTCAGAAGAAACAAGAAAATCTGGAGGCCTGCCGGATTTTCTGGTTTTTACATCTAAGATATTCTTCTTAGATTCAAATGATGACGTGAACAGAATAGTAAAATTTTCCAATTCACAACCTCAACTTGTCGGGCTATACTGTTCACGTTACTGCAGAAAATCGTAGATATGATCTAATATGCCTGTTTGCAGCCAAAAAAGCGCCAAAGAAAATCGTCATTGCACTGCCAATTGTTTTTGTAAGTGAGACTACTTGCAAGCAAAATTAGTCTCACTTACAAAACAAAATGCAGATTGCAATGACGATTTTCTTTGCGGCCTTGCTGCTGCAAACAGCATATAGATCATATCTACGTATTTTCTGCAGTAACTCGTGAACAGTATAGCCCGACAAGTTGTATGGTCTGTGAATTGGAATTTTACTATTCTGTTCACGTCATCATTTTGAATCTAAGAAGAATATCTTAGATGTAAAACCCCAGAAAATCCGCAGCCTCCAAGATTTCTTGTTTCTTCTGAGCCTGCCTTCTTGTAGCCCGGACAGCCGCTTAGAATAAGTTAGTATATTATGTTATTCAACTATTGATAGTACAGAACATTTTGGTAACATAGAAAAGATTTGAAATATCTTAAAATTTGAAATATGACTCGTACAAATGGCCACAGCAGATTTTTGTCAAGGGCATGCGCTGGGCATAGAGGAGAATAGGGGAGGATGGGAAGGTAGAAACTTCGCCTACGCCCGTTAAGTTCGCACCAAATAGCCGTTTTTCAGACAGCCTATTTGTGTTCCTTTTGTTTACCAAAGGCACGGTCTTATAGTAACGCATCCATAATTCGGAATCTTTATTTTAGGCCTTTTATATCCAATTTCTCCCATATCCTCAATCCGTCCGCTCGGTGCACATGGATGCCATCACATGAATTTGTGTGCGACGATGATAGTTTTCGATTTGAAATAATGAGTGATAATATTATTGATTGATTATGGTAAACCGTTTTCTCCCTAAGTCAGCAAATAAATTTCATGTGTGGGTCATGCTGAAAGAAAGCACTGTGGAATATTCTTGATCGTAAACCCGCTTTAGATTCTTTACACAGAAGGTTTACAAAATCTTGGGATTCTTCACAAGAGGCCTCAGAAACATATTCATTACATCATGGTCTTGGAAGCTTTCTCTGGAGAGAAGACAACAAACTAGAATGGTGAGCATAGTTAAACTGCCTTTGAATTCAAATTTCTTTCTAAGAGAATTGCTGGCAAGCTCCACCATGCGTGGTTTTTAGACTTCACTGCTCTATACAGATCAGTTCACATGAGAAAACTTGACAAATTCTAAATGTCCTTGTAGTGAGTGTAATAGTTTCTTTCAGTGGATTACTATATATCTTTAGCGGATAAGGATATGATACTTATTATATTTTTGTCCTGACAATATATTATTGTCTATTACAGGCATAGAATTGGGAATATCATCACCTCAAGGCAAGGCATTTGGTGTTCCTTTTGTTACCAGGACGGTCTTAATTATAACGCCATCCATAATTCGCATCTTTATATTCAGGCTTTTATATCCATTTCTCCTATCTTCTTATCCGTGGTGACATGAATGCCATCAATGAATTTGTTGGAGATGATGTTCGATTTGAAATAATGGGTGATAAATATTATTGATTGATATGGATAACCGTTTTCTCCTACAAGTCAGAATAAATATTCATGTGTGGGTCTGCCTGAAAAGGAAAGCACTGAAATTCTTGATGTAAACCGTTTAGATTCTCTTCGGCAGAGGTTTACAAATCTCGTGTCTTCACAAAGAGGCTCAGAAACTATTCCATTACATTCATGTCTGGAAGCCTTTCTGCGCGGAGAAGAAAACAAACAGAATGCTGAGCATATTAACTGCTTGATTCAAAATTTTCTTCTAAAGAGATTTGCCTTAGCAGCTCCACCATGTCGTGGTTTTAGACTTCACTGGCTATAGCAATCAGTTCACACGAGAGAACTACAAATTCTTAAATGCTTGTAGTACCCAATGAGTGTGTAAAACGCCTTCATTTTCTTTTAATTTTAGATATGAAGTTCAGGATATATCAGACATATTTGATCTACATTTTACGTAATAGCATACTCACTTTTTTTTAATCAGTTGTTCATTTTACATCTGATATTTGATCCTAACATTTTGAAAGAACAACAATAAACATTTAGTTGACCTGACCCATTGTTATAAAAACTTTACAGTTTCACTTGTTAGTTTTTCAGTGTTGCACTTTTTAAATGATGACGAACCCTTTCAAAAAATATTCTATCTAGCTTCAAGAATAAGCTGTTGTTCAGAGAAATATGTTTTCTTTGGTATCTAATAAATGATGTTTTTTGTCCACTACTTTAATATCAAGGACAAAATCTAGCCTAATAATTTTTTCTCTCTTACGGCATGTTTGGAATTCATTGGGATGCTAGGGAATTGTAAGGGAAATAGAGGGGGGTGGGGTGGGGGAGTATTCTCCTCATTTTCCTATAATCAAAAGAAATTTGTTCTCTTCTCAAATTGAGTGGAACTGAGGGGAAGGGATGCCTTCCCTCCCCCCTCTATTTCCCTTGAATTCCCTAGCAATCCAATGAATTCCAAACACTGCCATAAGAGGAAAAAATTTATTAGCTAGATTTTGTCCTTGATGTTAAGTAGTGGCAAAAAACATCATTTATTAGTAACCAAAGAAAAACATATTTCGCTGAACAACAGTTATTCTTTGAAGCCTAGATAGAATATTTTTTGAAGGGTTCGTCATCATTTAAAAGGTGCAACACTGAAAACTACAAAGTGAAACTGCTAAAGTTTTTATAACAATGGGTCAGGTCAACTAAATTTTTATTGCTGTCTCTTCAAAATGTTAGGATCAAATTCAGATGTAAAATAAAACTATTAAAAAAAAGTGAGTATGCCTATTACGTAAAATGTAGATCAAATATGCCTGATATATCCTGAACTTCATATCTAAAACTTAAAAGAAACTGAAGCGTTTTACACACTCATTGGGTACTACAAGCATTTAGAATTTGTAGTTTTCTCTGTGAACTGATTGCTATAAGCCAGCTGAGTCTAAAACCACGACATGGTGGAGCTGCCAAGCAATTCTCTTTTAGAAGAAAAATTTGAATTCAAGCCAGCTTAATATGCCTCACCCATTCTGTTTGTTTCTCTCCCGCAAAAAGGCTTCCAGACATGAATGTAAGGAATATGTTTCTGAGGCCCTTTGTGAAGAATCGAGATTGCTAAACCTCTACGAAAGAATCTAAAAAACGGTTTACATCAAGAATTTCTAGTGCTTTCCTTTTCAGCCAGACTCACCACATGAAATTTATTCTGACTTGTAGGAGAAAACGGTTTATCCATTATCAATCATAATATTATCACCACATTATTTCAAATCGAACATCATCTCCAACAAACTCATTGATGGCATCCATGTCACCACCGGATAGAGCGATAGGGAGAAATGGATATAAAAGCCTGAAATAAAGATTCCGAATTATGGATGCCGTTACTATTAAGACCGTGCCTGGCTAACAAAAGGAACACCAAATAGCTCCTGAAACAGCCCTATTTTGGTCGAACTTAACGGGGTAGGCCGAAGCTTCTACCTTCCCTCCTCCCCTATTCTCCTCTATCCAGCCATGCCCTTGAGCCAAAAATCTCTGTGCCATTGTACGAGGTCATATTTCAAAATTTTAAGCCATTTCAAAATCTTTTCTATGTTACCAAAATGTTCTGTACTATCAATAGTTGAATAACATAATATACTACTTATTCTAGGCGCTGTCCGGGCTACAAGAAGCAGCTCAGAAGAAACAAGAAAATCTGGAAGGCCTGCCGGATTTTCTGTTTACATCTAAGATATTCTTCTTAGATTCAAATGATGACGTTGAACAGAATAGTAAAATTTCCAATTCACAACCTCAACTGTGTCGGGCTATACTGTTCACGTTTACTGCAGGAAAATCGTAGATATGATCTATATGCCTGTTGCAGCCAAAAAAGGCGCCAAAGAAAATCGTCATTGCACTGCCATTGTTTTTGTAAGTGAGGACTATTTGCAAGAAAATAGTCTCACTTACAAAACAATGCAGCCCGCAATGACCGATTTTCTTTGCGGCCTTTTTGCGCCCCTGCAAACAGCATATAGATCATATCTACGATTTTCTGCAGTAACGTGAACAGTATAGCCCGACAAGTTGATGTTGGTGAATTGGAATTTTACTATTCTGTTCACGTTCATTCATTTTGAATCTAAAGAAGATATCTTAGATGTGTAAAACCCCAGAAAATCCGGCAGACCTCCAGATTTCTTGTTTCTTCTGAGCCTGCCTTCTTGTAGCCCGGGACCTCCGCCTTAGAATAAGTAGTATATTATGTTATTCAACTATTGATAGTACAGAACATTTTGGTAACATAGAAAAGATTTGAAATTTAATTTGAAATATGACTCGTACAAAATTGGCCACCAGTAGATTTTTGGTCTCAAGCGGCATGCCGCTGGGCATAGAGGAGAATAGCGGGAGGATGGAAGGTAGAAACTTTCGCCGACCCCGCTTAAGTTCGCACCCAAATAGCCGTTTTTTCAGAAGCCTATTTGTGCTTCCTTTTGTTACCAGGCACGGTCTTAATAGTAACGCATCCATAATTCGGAATCTTTATTTTAGGCTTTTATATCCATTTCTCCTATCCTCAATCCGTGGTGACATGGATGCCATCAATGAATTTGTTGGAGATGATGTTCGATTTGAAATAATGGGTGATAATATTATGATTGATATGGATAAACCGTTTTCTCCTACAAGTCAGAATAAATTTCATGTGTGGGTCTGCTGGAAAAGGAAAGCACTGGAAATTCTTGATGTAAACCGTTTAGATTCTTTCACAGAGGTTTACAAATCTTGATTCTTCACAAAGAGGCCTCAGAAACATATTCCATTACATTCATGTCTGGAAGCCTTTCTGCGGGAGAAGAAACAAACAGAATGGTGAGCATATTAACTGCTTGAATTCAAAATTTTCTTCTAAAGAGAATTGCTTGGCAGCTCCACCATGTCGTGGTTTTAGACTTCACTGGCTTATAGCAATCAGTTCACACGAGAGAACTACAAATTCTAGTACCCAATGAGTGTGTAAAACGCTTCAGTTTCTTTTAAGTTTTAGATATGAAGTTCAGGATATATCATATATCAGGCATATTTGATCTACATTTTACGTAATAGCATACTCACTTTTTTTTAATTAGTTCTTTATTTTACATCTGAATTTGATCATAACATTTTGAAAGAACAGCAAATAAACATTTAGTTGACCTGACCCATTGTTATAAAAACTTTACAGTT
>NC_033798.1:73082984-73132864 GCF_001876935.1 Asparagus officinalis | reverse complement strand
TGGGACAAGTCCTTTTTGGCGTTGTCCGTGCGGGTCGTCATTCACCGTCTTCATCCCGACTTTGGTGACACGTTTTGGCTCGAACCAAGTTTTAGGCACCGATCCAAAACTGATTGACACTGCGTTTGCTCCCACATTCTTGGCTGGTTTCGGGGTTATGACCCCTACGTCGATTAACGCCTGGATCTTGTCCTTGAGGTGGTAGCATGACCTCGTAGGGTGGTGGACCGCTCTGTGGTACGCGCAGTACTTTGGATCCGTCACTTTGCTGGCCCCTTCTTGATCCACGATCGCCGGCAACTGGATCTTGTTGTTCTCCAACAGGTATTTGAAGATGCCGGGAACTTCATCATCCTTGAAGGAGTAGACTTTGGGGAACCTCGGCTACGAAGACTTTTGTTTCTAAGGCCGTTGTTGCCAATGCGGCTGGGATTGTTGTGGCGCCCGTTGTTGCTGTTGTTGCTGAGGTTGCAATTGAAAAGTTTGGTTAGCATCAACGGCATTAGCATGAGCTTTACCTTTTCCTTTTTGGTTGAAGTTCTGTTTCGGAGGATTTGTTGCCGGTTGGCCTCTCTCCGCCTTCTTTCTCCTGAGGAATCGCTCAGCTTGCTCTCCTCGGACTTTCAGATCCTTCCATGTCTTGGATGGTGCTGTGCCCATTGCTTCCAACACGTCCAGCGAAAGGTTGTTGTGGCAGGTCTGGAGGATGAATTCCTCGGTGATCGGGTCCCGACAATTCATCGCCTTGTTCCGGAACCTTTTGACGAAGGTGTCGACTAACTCCCCGTCTTTCTGCTTCTCATCGAGCAACGATCCGATAGAGATCTCGGTGTCGTCGTCGAAGAAATTTGTAAGGAACTTCGTCTCCATGTCGTCCCAGCTGTTTATGCTTCCTGGCTTGAGGCGGCGATACCAATCGAAGGCGGCTCCGCGAAGAGTGCCAACGAATGACCGCACCATCAGAGGCTCATTACCAGAGATGACTCCCAAGTGCGATTTGAAGTAAATCAAATGCTGAGTGGGTGAACCCATCCCATTAAACGGCGTGAAGTTAATTAGACTGAACTTCGCCGGATATGGGATTGATTCCCACTCTCTTGGGTATGGACAAGGAATGCCCGTCTTTTTCGTCTCTTGAGCGGAAATCAATGTATTGATTTTGCTCTCGAGGTTTTTAATTTTTAGGCTTTCACCTGTATCTTCACTAGCATTCCCGTTACCACCCCCTGCATTGACGGGAGGATCATTGATATTATGAGCATTCGTATCCTCGTCCTCCTGATGGACTTGGTTGCGACGACTCGGCTCGCCTTGCTGGTTCGTCAATGCTTGGATTTGTTGGTCATGCAGTTCTCTCATGTTCTGCATGGTCATTTGCATCTCGAACCTGAAAGTTTCCTGCTGCTTAGCCAAAGCGTCTTCAATCATCTTGGCAATTTGCTCCGCACTTATCATAAGCGCCTCGCGGGGTTGTCCCTCGCTGGATACCGTATTATCTGATGCGACTGCGGAGCCGGCATCAGATTCTTCATCTTCTGAAGGGCGTCTTGTCCGAACCCTACCATAGGTTGCTCGCTCGATGGTTCCGGACTGCAGACGGGTTCTAGGCCGGGAGGCTCTCAGAATCGACTCGAAATCATCCCGTGCCGATGTCCCCTTGCTGGTCATGTTGGCAGTGACCCTTGAACGTTCACCATCTTCGACCATTGTTCTTCTTCTTCGGAAACGTCTAGTCCTTGGCTTTGGCGCTTCCATACTGAGTCTTTGGAACACGGAAACTCTTTCGGGAAACATCTTGGTGCAGTCGCACTCAGACAATACCGCCCGAATGAGTTTTGAGCAAGGACATTGAGTCTCTAATCTTTGAGGGCTCCTCTTTCTGGATTTGCTCGAACTTCCAGCACAATAGTACAGCTTGTCCGTTTGAAAGTCGGAGCAACCTATCGTGTGTTGGCACGATCTCCCAGGTATAACGTCATCGTCATCAGACAACAACGTTTCCTTCTGAGAATGAATTTCCTTCTTTGAGCTCTCCAGAGTCACACGCCTCGAAACGCGCCTTTGTGGGTGTGAATCTTCAGCGGGCTCCTGCACTTCGATGCGCAAAGTTGTGCGCTTGGGTGCCACGATTTTCTCCAAATGTTGAGGGTTGCGGCAACCCCCAGCATGTTGAATTGTTTGGGACTTCTTCATTGGCCCCAACCATTCTTGAACTGGAGCTTTGCCTCATTCTTTGGGAAGTGGACCGAGGCGCTCCAAAACTAACTTCTTCCTCTGGGATGGTCTTGTGGGCTCTCCCGGAACAGTTGCGGAAATCACCAGCGATTTAGGTTGATTCGCCGTAGTTTGAACTTTCGGCGGCTGCAGTTGTTGTTCCTTGGTCTGAACCGCCGCTTCAGACTTCGGCCTCCAAACCATACGAGTTGACGGCGGTTTCTTGACCACCTCCTTCTGTAACTTCCGACGGGCTTCTTCGGCTTTGGCCCGTACTTGTGCCGATAATGCGCGGCGTTTGCGGATACGCTCCTCCAGCGTCGTACGGTTCCGTTTGACCCGGACCCACTCCATCGTTGATGGCTTGGAGGAACCACTCTTCACTTGATGTTGAGGCTGTTTGCCTCGTTTGTTCTTCAGATCCGCATTGTAGCGGACCCCGTCAACGGACTCCATGGCCTTGGCGAATTGCTTCGCGAGGCGTTGACGCTGCCTCTGGCGAGCTCTCTTAGAGAGAGTCACCACGCCTTCGACGGCGGACTTGACCTGCTTAGAGGCCGGTGTGACTTCACCCGACGCAACTTCGGCGTCGATCGGGGTGAGGTTGTCGTTGGTGGCTTCAACTTCTTCGCACCAACGGACTTTTCTCCTGGAGGAGAACTTCTGGAATTTCTTGGACTTACGGGGGGAGGTTGATCCAGATGAGGACACGTACTCCTCGTACTTCTGCTGGTCGAACTCATACTCGACCTCCTCCACGACCGGGATCGAGATCCGCGGCTGCGACGCTCCGATCTCGGCAGCGAGATCGGTGGCTCCCACTGTGGTCGCCAGATTGTTCGCGTGGAAAACTGCTTTCTGTGCATTGATTCGCATCTGCTATTTGAATACAAGTTTTTCGTTTAGCAGAAGATCTGTGTCTTTTTAGGATCCGTACAATGAAAATCATAAAATAACGAATTAAGAAGAATTAACACTTTTTCCTTGCTTTGTCGAACAAATGGCGCGAGCTCCGGCCTGTTATTGCTCACTCGCTTGCGTGGGTTGTTTGCCTGTCGCCCTGGGGTTGTTTGCCAGTGGACCACCGTGCCGAATCTACGATCGAGCAATTACGCAAGTAAATAGACGGGTATTATTTCACCTGCAAAGGAAATAATTAAGCCGGAGGATTATTTACGTAAGGAAACAATCGCGAATCTCGGATCAAAGACAGACTTTGATCCCGGAGTGTAGCAACTCGTGAGATCTGAGATCACTGATCCCTCGAAGCTCCGGCTGTCCCTGCTTTGTGTGATGCGGGTGGCTCGCCGAGATCCAGATCCGAATGGTCAAGTCTTCAAGCCTTCAAAACTCCAAGATGAGGTCTCAATCCGGGCAAGGTTTGCAGCTTCCAAAAGTTTCCAAAAAAGTCCCGCAAAATGATGAATGACCCCGCCTAATTTAATAAGCAACAACAGATCTGTGCATTTGCACAGAATCTGGACGGCCACCTTAAGGTGCTGCTGCGAGCCACCCTGAGGTGGCTCGGCTGCCGACCACCCTAGGGGTGGCTCGGCTTTGGCGAGCACTCAGAGGTGACTCGCCTTTGGGCCGAGCCACCCTGGGGTGCTCGGCGTTAGGCCGAGCCACCTGAGGTGGCTCGGCTTTGGCGAGCACCTCAGGTGGCTCGGCTTCGGGCCGAGCACCTCGAGGTGCTCGTTTCGGCCAGAGCCCTCCGGGTTTTGGCGTCCGTCGTTCGGTTGTTCGCGTTTCTTGTATCCGCTTCGTCTGTGATTTGGTTATGCGGTTGATTGGTCTGAAATCGATGTCGTTGACTTGATTCCTGATTTGGAAGTCTGGATCCCGATTAGGCAGTAAATCGGCTTTGGTGTCTGAGTTCGAATCCGTTATATGGTTGGATGACTCGTTGACTCTCTGGACCGTTGGTTTGATTCCGTACGCGAGTGGATTCATTCCGTCGTTCACGTGCGGTTCGTCAGCTTCGTAGCCTTGTTAATCCGCTTCGTTGCGTGTCACTTGGCTTCGGTGTTGTGGACTGACGTTCGTGCTTAGATACGTCGCCCGATGGTTCATTAGTTCGTGTTGAACCGTGTCAAGGGACCTATAAGCAATTTTATATGCCTACAGATACCCCCTCCAAAGTTTTCCAGTCTCGTTCTTTTATAGAAGAGTCTGGAATACTTTGGATATGATTGTCCCAACCTTCAATCGGTGTAACGGGATCTTGGAATGGCTTGAAGATGGCTGGAACATCTTCGTCCTTGAAGGAGTACTCCTTTTGGAGCCTCTGATCCGAAGTCTTCTGCTATCTCCGGGGCTGCTGTTGTGATGTTTGATTAGCATCAACAGCCGCTGTAGGTGTCTTGCCCTTAACACGGGAGGCGAAGTTAGAATTCGGAGGCTTAGTTGTTGATTGACCCCTCTCGGCTTTCTTCCTGCTCTCCTTGGACCTTCAAATCCTTCCATGTTTTGGACGGTGCTGTCCCCATTACTTCCAACACGTCTAATACGAGGTTGTTGTGGCAAGTCTGGAGAATAAACTCCTCAGTGATCGGGTCCCGATAGTTCATCGCCTTGTTCCGGAACCTTTTGACGAAGGTATCAACTAATTCTCCGTCTTTCTATTTCTCGTCAAGCAACGACCCGATGGATATCTCGGTGTCATCGTCGAAGAAGTTGGTGAGGAATTTAGTCTCCATGTCGTCCCAGCCATTCACACTTCTTGGCTTGAGGCGGCGATACCAATCGAAGGCGGCTCCACGAAGAGTGCCAACGAAGGACCGTACCATCAGAGGCTCATTACCAGAGATAACCCCTAGGTGTGATTTGAAGTAAATCAAATGCTGAGTGGGTGAACCCATCCCATTAAATGGCGTGAAGTTAATTAGATTGAACTTCGCCGGATACGGGATTGATTCCCATTCTCTTGGGTATGGACAAGGAATGCCCGTCTTCTTCATCTCTTGAGCGGAAATCAACGTATTAATTTTGCTCTCGAGGTTTTTAATCTTCAAACTTTCACCTGTATTTTCGTTAGCACGATTCTGAGGTGGAAGTGTGGCGTTATGACTAGCATTCTCGATACCACCCCCTGCATTGACGGGAGGATTATTGGCATTATGAGCTTCATTCGCACCTGTGTCCTCATCTTCCTGATTAACCTGGTTACGACGACTTGGTTCGCCTTGCTGGTTTGTCAGCACTTGGATTTGTTGGTCATGCATTTCTCTCATATTCTGCATGGCCATCTGCATTTCGAACCTGAAGCTCTCTTGTTGTTTAGCCATGGCTTCTTCAAGCATCTTGGCCACTTGTTCCGTACTTATCATAAGTGACTCGCAGGGTTGTCCCTCGCTGGACACTGTATTATCTGATGCGACCGCAGAGCCGGCATCCGATTCATCATCTTCTGAAGGTAAACTTGTCTGAACCCTACCATAAGTTGCTCGTATGATGGCTCCAGACTGCAGACGTGTTATACGCCGGGATGCTTCCGGAATCGACTTGGGATTATTCCGTGTCGATGTCCCTTTGCTGGTCATATTAGTGGTGACCCTCGGAAATTCTCCATCTTCAACCACCGTTCTTCTTTGTCGGAAACGCCTAGGCCTTGGTTTTGGCGTTTCGGTACTGAGCCTTTCGAAAACCAAAATTCTTTCGGGGACTATATTGGTGCAGTTGCACTCAGACAATACTGCCCAAATGAGTTTGGAACAGGGGCATTGAGTCTTTAGTTCTCAAGAACTCCTTTTCCTGGTTTTACTCGTACCCCCAACACGATAGTACAACTCATCGGTTTGAAGGTCGGAGTAATCTATCGTGTGTTGGTACGACTTCTCAGGTATAACGATATCGTCATCAAACGACAACGTTTCCTTCTGAGGGCGAACTGCCTTCTTCGGGCTTTCAAGAGTCACGCGCCTCGAAACATGCCTTTGTGGGCGTGAATTCTCAGCTGGCTCCTGGACTTCAATGTGCAAATTGGTGCGCCTAGCTGCCATGATCTCTTTGTCATGTTGAGGGTGGCGGCGACTCCCAGCATGTTGAGTCGTTCGGGACTTCTTTATCGGGTCCAAACGTTCTTGAACTGGAGCTTTGCATCGCTCATCGGGAAGTGGACCGAGGCGCTCCAAAACTAACCTCCTTCTTCGGGATGGTTCTGCGGGATCTCCCGAAGCAGCTATGGGATTTATCGGCGATTTAGGTTGGTTCGCCGGAGGTTGAACTTTTGCTGAAGGCTGCAATGGTTGCTCTTTAGCCTGAAATCGCCGCTTCAGACTTCGGCCTCCATACTTGGCGGGTTGGTGGCTGCTTTTTGGCCACTTCCTTCTGCAGTCTTCTGCGGGCTTCTTGGACTTGAGCCCGTGCCTGGAGGAGCTGTCATTCATTGGTTGTTGAGGCTATTTGCCTCTCCTGTTGAACGATTCCGTTTGACACGGATCCATTCATTTGTTGGCAGCTTGGAGGAGCTGTCATTCATTGGTTGTTGAGGCTATTTGCCTCTCCTGTTCTTCAGATCCGCGTTATAGCGGATTCCGTCAGTGGACTCCATTGCCTTTGCGAATTGCCGCGCCAGGCGTTGACGTCGCCTCTGGCGGGCTCTCTTTGAAAGAGTCATTACGCCCTCAGTGATGGAGGAATTGGCAAGAACAGATTTGACCTGGTTGGAGGTCGGTGGAGCTTCACCCGATGCAACTTTGGCATCAATTGGGGTGAGATCTTCGTTGGTATTCTGTACTTCTTCGTACCAACGGACTTTTCTCCTGGAGGATAACTTCTTGGACTTGAGGGGGCAGGTGGATCCGGACGAGGATGACAGATACTCCTCGAACTTTTGTTGGTCGAATTCATACTCGACCTCCTCCTCAACCGGGATCAAGATCCGCGGCTGCGACGCAACGATCTCGGCAGCGAGATCGGTGGCTCCCCCTATGGTCGCCAGTTTGTTGGCGGGAAAAATCATTTTCATTGACGTCATTGTTTTCTTGAGCAACAGTTTATCGGTTACAAAAGATCCGGTCTTTTTATAAGATCCGGTTACAACAAAATCAAAGAAAAAAAGAAAATTACAACTTTCATTTTCTGGAACAAATCACAAGATCCTGTTTTGCGGTCTCTTGCTTGTGTGGGTTCTTCGCCTGCGCCGGGGTTAATCCGTGGACCACCGCGCGATCTTGATCTGGTCGGATCTATACGGTATGATGGGTGTTATTTCACGAAGGAAATAACAGCCGAGGGGATTATTTCACTAAGGAAATAATAGCCCTAAGTAATCGAAATCGACCAAGCGAAATCGATACTCTTCTCGGGATCAAAAACCAAGTTTTGATCCGGAGGATGACCGTGTGGATCTCAGATCTGATCTCTCATGAACTCCTGCCTTATTTAGCGTGGATGATCGCCAAGAACCAGATCTGAAAAGTCTGAGTCTTCAAAGCTCCAAAACTCCGAAGTTTAGCTTTCAATCCAGCAGAGTTTCGCCTCAAAAGTTCCACCAAAAATCCAACCCTTCAAAAATGAGCCTTCAGATCTATTTATAGGCTCAGATTTGTGCTAGGCCACCTAGGTGGCTCGGCCAAGGTGGCTTGGCCACCTAGGTGGCTCGGCCACCGAGCCACCCAAAAGGTGGCTCGGCCGGCCACCTAGGTGGCTCGGCTACCGAGCCACCCAACACCTAGAGGTGGCTCGGCCACCGAGCCACCTAGAGGTGGCTCAGTTTCGGCCGAGTCCTCCAGGTGTTTGGTTTTGCGCCCGTCTTCTGGTTTTGTGGTTTATCCGAACTTTATTGTTGATCTGGACTCTGATTTGGCAGTCCGGATCCTGATTTGGCAGTAAATCTGCTTCGGTGTTGTGGTCTAACGATCCTGCTTGGATATATCGTCCGATGGTTCGTTAGTTTGTCGAATCACCGTGCCGAGCTGTGTTAAGGGACCTATAAGCAGTTTTATATGCCTACAGACATCCGATCGGAATCAACTCATTCGTCCCACGTCTCGTCGTAGTCACTGTTTGCTCTAAGTTGCAATCCTTTACCGATGGCTTTTCTGGAAGTCTAATGTACAGCAAGACAAACTTCTTGCTTGCATTAACTAGTCTCTTCACTCGCGTCACCGTCCCCAAGCTTGTCTCCTTCGGAAGAGATGCCGAACGAAATATAAACTTTTCACCATCCTTAGTGAAGGTGTACTTCTGAGCCCGCCTCTCGTAGATCGCATATCTATCCCATAAGTACGGATTGCCTAGTATAATCTGTCAAACATCTAATGGAACGACGTCGCACGTGACCTCGTCAATATACGACTCGTGGAGCGCAAATCTGATAGTGTATTGATCAACTACACTCAGTTTCTCCTCCTTCTGAATCAACCCCAATGGATAGGGCTTCAGATGCTTGACCATCTTCAGACCCAGCTTCTGAACCAATGCCACGGATATCAAATTCTTCTCACTACCCGAATCAACAATGACATCAACCAAACTGGTTTTCACCTACAACTTAAGAACAAAGAGTTGCTCTCTTGGGTCGTCGTCCTCTTTCGTGGTCTGCTTTCCCGCCATAAGGTTGAGACTACTGTTGGGCTCTGTCATTCCCGGGACTTCTTTCGGGCCTTGAGCTATCATGTATGCCTTTTTCTCCTCCTTCTTCTTCAACCCTCTTGGCTTGAGATGAGGATACTTCTCCCAGCACCAATCAGCTGTATGCCCTATCTTCTCGCAGTGACTATAAATCATCCCTACCTTCCCTAGATCACCCTTCTTCTTCTCCTACTTAGATTGAGAACCACTAGACTCGCCTCCCGTCTGTTTAGAGTCTCCCTTAGCCTCGTTGCCCTTCTTTTGCTTGCCCTCGAGGGCAATAGCCTTCACACTCGCCTCTGCAATTGATTCCACCGTGAATAGCTTCATCTCCTTTCGGATGTAATCGTTCAATCCCGCCATATACTTCATAAATAAAGAATATTGCTCTGTCATAATGTTGAGGACCATCGTCTGCTGCTGGAACTCCGTGGTGTATTCTTGAATGGTTTGATTGACCCTTTGGCGCAAGCCGTACCACTTGGAACTCCGTGGTGTATTCTTGAATGGTTTGATTGACCCTTTGGCGCAAGCCGTACCACTTGTACCAATGCTCTTCAAGGAATCCCACTGGGTAGAACTGCTTCCTCAGTAACTCCTTGAACTTGTTCCACGACACTGTCTTCTTCTCCTGTTTGCAGTAGGATTTTCACCACATCAACGCGTGCCCAGAAAGCTTCAAAGTCGTGAACACAATCTTCTCTTTTGATGAATAGCTATAAAGAGTAAAATACGTCTCAATCCACTCGATCCAGTCATCAAGCTTCTCGATGTCAACACTCCCATCATAAACAGGAATCTCCACCTTGAAGTCAATCTTCAAGTTCTGATAAGAATTCATACCCCCTCGATGTAATGCAGCCTTAACAGTCTCCTCCTCCTCGTCGGAATCTGAATCTACTCTTTCCACATCGGACTCAACAATTTTCTTCGAAGAAGATTCACCTTGTTTGCCACCTTCATGGATAAGACTGACGAGTTGTGTGAGAGTCGAACCTATCGTCTCGATCTGCTTCTCCAATGCATCAATCCTCGTGGAATTGTCTCCTTCAGCCATCTTCTTTCTCCTTAAAACCTGGACTCCTTCCAATGAAAATAAGGATCTCGCCTAGCTTCTTGTATTGCGATCGAGTCAGGACCATACACAGGATGCCCCCTTCGCAAGATCTGATCGCTCTGATACCAACTTGATACGAGTCGCCGTGCAAGCACCCTTTGGTCGCAGAATTACCAAAAGGTGGGTTGAGAAGAAGACAACTAAAACACAAGAACAATTCAGTATGGCGAAGGAAAATACCTTCTCTAGATTATGAAGAATCAACTATTATAAATCTCTCCCTCACAATCTCACTAGAATTGAGAACAACCTCTCAATCCTCTCTAAACCCTAATACAATGATTAGAATCTCTCTAATTGATCAAGATCATAAAACTGATGTTTAGAAACCTTAAACAAACCCTTTATATAGGAAACTGTTGATGAGTCGACTCATGACTGAGATGAGACGACTCGTCCGAAACTAGACAAAACACAAAAACCAGCAATGAATCGACTCATAACTGAGATGAGTCGACTCATGACACATGGGTCGACTCATAAGCTTGCAGGTCAACTGGTCAGAGACTTTTGGCAAAACGGCTGGGTTTCGTGAGTCGACTCATGACAGGCGTGAGCCGACTCAACCTGATGAGTCGACTCATGTACATGTATGAGTCGACTCACGTGCTAAAAACTCGCTTCCACCTGCTTTCCACTGAACTGTTTTACACCCCTATTCTCATGCTATTATGAGAATCATCTATCCTCAAGCTCCCATGAGGATCGCTAAGTTCCAAAGAGAAGATACACCCGTATGACCACCAAACCCCCACAAACCCTAATTTGATTCTTGGAGAATGTTGGAGGCTTTCAAGTGGATTTTTCTGATGATTTTGGTTTTTGGATTAAAGATCTTCTTTGGCTTGGCATCCTAAATCATTTTTCTACAAGTTTCAGGCGAGTTCATCTCTGCTAATCCCCCTCCAAGTTTTTAAAATGTTTTAAAGGGTTTTAACATGTTTATTAGAGCTAAATTGACTAGTTTATGAATAAAAGTCAATTCTTTTGTACATGTTTATTAGAGCTAAATTGACTAGTTTATGAATAAAAGTCAATTCTTTTGTATTATATGTATAAAGACTAGGTCTTTCCATGTAAGTCAATTCTTTTGTATTATATGTATAAAGACTAGGTCTTTCCATGTTAAAAAGTTTGAGAATGAAATTTACAAAAGTATTTAAGATCTAGGAATGATTTAAAACGTTATTTAAAGTGAAGAAAGATGTTTTTTTCTTGTTCCATGTTCTTATGCAGAAATTGGGGTTTTGAAAATAAATTTTATGCAAATAATCATGTGGTACATGTTGATATTGTTTCCAAAAGTATTTAACTGCTTTTGACATGTTTTATAAAAGTTTCACATGTTTAAAAACAAGTTTATATCATAATTTATCGTCATGATCTTTAACTGTGTAGAAATCTGCACAATCTAGGTTTTTGGCTCACGGTCGACCGTGCCCTAGCGGCGGTCAACCGTGTGCAGGACAAAGACCTGGATAGGCCCCGGAACCCGTCGCGGTCGAATGCCACAAATTCGCGGTCGACCGCCAAGCTGCATATGGCCTGTGAATGTTTTGTTCGACTGTTGAGTTTTCGAGCTAGTCTCTCAACCTTGTACTGTTATGACAAAATATTTATGAGCTGTTTAACATCTAAGATGTCAGTAAATACAAGATATGGATACGTACACCAAGATATGTACACGTATGTTTAAAATATGATGTGTTAACATGATAAATAAGAAAAATAAATATTATGTTTCCGAAATAGGGAGATGAAACCTATAATCGTAGTGTGATTGAGTAAGAGTATTAAAAAAGTATCGTCATATTATGTTTTCGGAATAGGGAGATGAAACCTATTTCCGCAGGGCGATTGAGTAAGAGTATTACAAAAGTATCGTCATATTATGTTACCGGGATAGGAAGATAAAACCTATTGTCGCAGAGCGATTGAGTAAGAATATTACAAGAGTATCACTAATGTATAAGAGATTCACATTTGTAAGTAATATAAATTATAATTTGGTTTTTATTTTTGAATACCCGCGAGTAGGGTGCTTTCTCTGAGACCGTGACTTACACAACGTGGTATTTGGTTGGCTTTTGTTTGGATGAGTTCCTTTTATGTTAGATCCATCTACCCAAGTGTAGATCAGGATGAGATATTTGTTCTACATGTTTGAGGTTTGGAGTGTTTTCCTTTTGGTTTATTGCTTTCATTCATAGGGTTTGGAGTTAGTATTTAGGGAATCACAATTTGAGACATGGTATATACATGGGGGTTTCCTGTTTTGAATTATTTCGCTCGACGTACTAACTCTCGTGTTGTGATTTCCTAAATATTAACTTCTAGTTAGAATTTTATGAATGATTTCATATGTATATGTACTAACTCTATTTTCTATATTCTCCTACCCCTTCCCTTAGGGAGAGGTGGAGATGATCTCTCTATAGCGCTTTGACGCTCGTTGTCCTCCCCCCCCCACCCCCTTCAGGCAGCGAGTCAGGCACACGGAGAGTCGCAGGTTGATGAGATTTCCTCATAGATTCTATCTAGCTATTTATTATGAAGTAGTTAGTCAGAACTCCACAGTTAGTTGTTTATGTTCAGACTCTAGACTTGTATTTCATTTTGTAGAGGCTGAGAGTCATAGTGATATTTTATTTGACTCATTGTACTTGATGTTTATTTTAGACTCAGAGGTATTTCTACTCGATTTTAGTTAGGCTCACTAATGATTATTCTTATGCTTCCTCTGTGTATATCTGTCTTTACTCTTGTTCGCGGTGAAAATCGTCTCTTTCTTCATTGAATTCATTGTCATCTTAAATAACAACTTTCCGAGTTACAAAAGATCCGGTCTTTTTTAGATCCGGTTACAACGAAAATCAAATAAAAGAAAATGAAAATTACAACTTTCTCCTTTAGAACAAATCGCGAGCTCCTGTTTTGCGGTCGCTCGCTTTGTGTGGGTTCTTTGCCGACGCCGGGGTTAATCCGTGGACCACCGCGCGATCTAGATCCGGTCGGATCTACACGATTCGACGGGTATTATTTCGCGAAGGAAATAATAGCCGGGGGGGATTAGTTCACTAAGGAAATAATCGCCCTTAATTCTCAGGATCAAAGGCCAAGCTTTGATCTGGAGTGTGATTTCGTGTAGATCTCAGATCTGAGCTTTACCTCTCTCGAACTCCTGCCTTTTGTGACGTGGACGCTCACCGAGAACCAGATCCGAATCTTCAAGTCTTCAAGTCTTCAAAACTCTGAGCTCAATCTTCAATCCGGCAGAGTTTCAGCTCTCCAAGTTCCAACCCTTCAAAAATGAGCCTAGGGGGGTATTTATAGGCCCTCAGAACTGTGCCCGTGCATAGAACTGTGTCGGCCACCCATGGGTGGCCGGCACTAGGCCGAGCCACCTATGGGTGGCTCGGCTTTGGCCCGAGCCACCCATGGGTGGCTCGGTTTTGGCCGAGCCCCCCTTAGGCATGGTTTCATCGTCGTTTTGTGCCTGTTTTCCGGTTCTGTCCTGATTTGGCAGTAAATCCGATTCCTTATTTGGTAGTAAATCCGATTCTGAGTTTAATTCCAAAACTGATCATGACTCAATCGCGATTCATCCGAGTTCGCTCGTGGCTGGATGACTCGTTGATTCCTCAACCCGTTGGCTTGATTCCGTACGCAAGTGGATTCATTCTGTTGTTTGTGTGCGGTTCGTCAGCTTCGTAGCCTCGTTAATCCGTTCCGTCGCGCATTGTTTGGCTTCGGTGTTGATGGGCTAACGGCCGTGCTTAGATACGTCGCCCGATGGTTTGTCAGTTCGTGCTGAGCCGTGTTAAGTGACCTATAAGCAATTTCATATGCCTACAGATACCCCCTCCGAAGTTTTCCAGCCTCGTTCTTTTATAGAAGAGTCTGGAATACTTTGGATATGATTGTCCCAACCTTCAATCGGTGTAACGGGACCTTGGAATGGCTTCTGTTCTTGTTTCCTTCAATCCTCCAGGCTATTCGGTGCTTTGTCGAGTGCCTGAGAGGGTTTCGGTGCTGCATTTATTGTCTGACCGTTGTCGGAACTTTAAACTTGAAGTTAATTCCTGATTTTCCGATTTTTTAGCTCGAGTTGTTTGCTTCAACATAGAACTGATCATCGATTGACGGTGTTGAATCTTTATTTATAACGCATTGTCCAGCGTTTAAACTTCCTTGTGACGCGTTGTCCGGCGTTGAACACCGTTTATACTCGTAAGTCTTTTGGAGTCTACACAGTTTAAGCTCTTAAGGAGTTGGAGCGGGGAGGTCTAGTTTATACTCATACACTCCTGGGAGTTATGTTAAATTATCCTTAAGAATATTTTTTAGAAAAATATTCTCCAGAAATTTCTCAACAAAAAGGAGGGAATAGTTTATACTCGTATACCTTGTTGGAGTGTTTTCTGTGCCCAAATGAGTTGAACCGGCTTGATAATGAGTTGAACCGGCTTGATAATGAGCCAAAAAAAAAAAAACAGTAATTCGGCTCAAAAAATCTTCTGATTCTTCCAAATGTGTAGGAGAGGTAAGAATACACTAAGGACTGAACCCTCGGTTGATTTGAAGTTGTTTCGATGCTCAATTCAGCTCCCATTTGAATTCTGGTTCAAATTTGGTTCAAACTGGTTTAAAATTGGTTCAAACTGGTTCAATCTGGTTCATTCTGGTTCATTCTGGTCTGGTCTGGTTCAACCAGGTTCAGGTTAGTCTGGTCTGGTTCAAACTAGTCTGGTCTGGTTCAGCCAGGTCTGGTCTGGTTCAGCCAGACTTGGTTCAAGGCTATAAAAAAGGGTTTTTTTTTTCTTCCTCTCCTCCTAGGGCCGGCCCCCCCTTGACCTCTTTTTTTGATTTTCTTTTCCCTCGAGCCTCCTTTCTCCCCCAAACCTTGATATTTGTCTTAGATCTGGGCTTCCTTTTGATCTTGGACTAAAGAATTTCTCCAAACTTCCATATTTAGAATTTCTCTCAAGCCCATCGAGCGCGTGGTCTGAGTCTCTTTCAAGATCTGATTTTTGTTAGATCCAAGAGCTTTTCCTCAGGTAAATCCTCAACCATTTTAGCATGTTTTATGCTTAATTCAATTTATGATTTATGGGGTCGCATGCGGGGGTTAGGATTAAGATTTGGCGCCTCGAGCTCACCTTTCAGGGGGGAGAATTGCAAAAAAGAGGAATTTTTTCTAGATCTGACCCTTTAATTTATTTTGCAGGTCACAATGTCTCGTATTGTGAGGGGTCAATCCTCTACCGCGTCGGCTGATGGCGCGCCTCCCTCTTATGCCGGTGAGCTATTTTTGGAAATTTACAAATTAGTCCATTTTTTTCTTGGAAATTTGCAAATTGGTCATTTTTTACTCCCCGTTGTTCTCTTTGGTGAGGCAACCGGGCAGAGCCTTGATTCTCCTTGGTGAGGATCGACGCTTTAGAGATATGTTTTGCTTGGTCAAAACCATATCTCATAAAGGGGGCATTTTGTCGCTGCATTGTGCCTTATAAGGCAGGGATATATTGTCGGTATACCCTATCTTATAAGTGCATAATGTGGCCAAATCGTCTTACCCTTTATAAGGCAGTGACTCTATCTTACACATTCGTAGGATGAGTTCAACTTCCTTTTATGATTGAGACTAACAACTGTTTAAATTTTTGCTTCCAGTGGAATATCCTTCTGGGGCGTTCTCATCTCACGCAGTGTACGGGCGTCGTGGTGAGTATTATTCGACCTCCGACGATTTTTCCCCTATCCCAGTCACTCCTCGGTTTGCTTCGGGCACGTCGACAGAGGTTGCCCAAGTGGTGAAAGAAGGTGGACATCGAGCTCTTCGCCAGTTGATTACAGATGCGCCCCTCGTGAAGGATGCCAGTTCGATTCAGCCTCTCAAGAAGACCGACTTTTTATTTGGTGACTCTGCCAGAGATCCGGATGCCGTGTTTATTGATGCTGAGCAGTGGCTTCATAAGACTGGCAGTGGTTTCATATATTTGCCGAAGATTCCTCGGCATCGTTCGTTGACTGAGCTCCGGCGTCAGGCTGTGACACGGGAGATGTCGTGGCGCTTGACGGAGGAGCATGAGAGCGTTCACTACGGATACATCACTCATCAGGCAGCTCCTGGTTCGAGCAGGAGTCACATCACTGGATTACATCCTTCGCTTTGTGCGAGCTCTACAATCCGGATTCGAACACTTTTCTAACACGGCAAGGGGAGTTGGGCTTGGCCCTCCATGAGATGCACAGGATTTCCGGTTTGCCGATGGGACAGATGTTATATCAGGAATATTTTCCCTCCAACCAAGAATTAAGTCAGCTGAAGGATCGCATGCCCGACCGCTACGAGACTTTATGGGACCTCATATGTCACTATCATATCGCTTTGGCGCAGTCTGAACCTTTAGCGAAGAGAGCTAAATCCCATGTGAGCCAGAAACAGTTTGCATCTTATTTGTTCAGGAATCTAGAAAGCAATTCTGGCGAGGCCATTTGCGAGCTGGCACCACTTACTCCTTCAGGGGTTAATAGTCTACTTAAGAAGGTTGATGCTCACTCTTATACCATTAGCAGTCCTGAGAGTGGTTTTCCTACAGGGACCAAGTTTAAGTCATCCTTGTGGCATGCGACCGCACCGATTCGACCGATGACTCTTCTCACCGGTTACCTCGCTATTTGGTTAAAGAAATGCGTGGTCCCATATCAGTCTAGTGATATATTGCCATTGGAGGTACTCTACCCAGCGGTTCAACTTTCCTACAAAAAGGAACTCTCGCTTCTTCCGGTGATGGTGGCTAACATTCATCGAGGGCTTCGACAGATTTCTAGCGCTTTTACAAGGAAGGAAAGTGAATCACCGACTCAGATTCCTACTATTAAGGTGGAGCTTCCGTACACTTATTTGATGGCTTGGTTCGTCCTTCATCGTTCTGATATGATGTCAGTACCGTATGCCACAGACCCCTCCGCTCCCCTACTACAGTTGTTTGAGAATGGCAAGTGGGAGGGGCGAGGATTCCCTGACGTCAGACAGCAGCTACAGGTCCACAAGTGTTGGGCGTTTTCCACTTATTTTCAGTAGTTCTCTGGCCGATACGGCGAGTGTCTGATTGATGAGGAAAAGCCGAGGGGGTATCGAACTCATTTAGACGTCGGCTGCTTTAACTGGTTTTTCATAGAGCCATCCCTCCCCTGCCGATTTGCTCGCTAGTTTGGCTATGATCAGCTTTATGTCGGGAATCCACGTCAGCAGCTTCGGACCCACGGCGGTTTGGTGGACGGTCTTCGCGCATGGTTGTGGACTGTGACTGGCTGTACTGGTGCTAGGTTCAGTCTCCCGAGTGCTAAACGGCAGTTGAACCTCACCTTCTTAAGCTGCAAGTGGTTGTTAGCAGCCAATAAAACTATTCATGTGAAGCCGATTGCAGAGCTAGAGGCTGAGGAGGCTTCTCAGGCTGATTCCCGTATGATTTGGGAAAATGCTCGATCACAAAGGGCACGACACAAGACCCGTCGGATTGACGAAGAGGGAAAGAAGATCTTTCATTCTGCTGATGAAGCTTCAGGCGGAGATCTTGAAGATCACGAGGACTGTTCTAATCGAGGTCAGTTTCTTACTCTTTCCTTTTATCTTCCAGAATTATTAAACCAGACAATGGTTTGATGTTTCAGGGACCACAGCTGACCAAGATGAAGAGTTCCATCCTTCTCCCCAGGCGAGACCTTCGATTATTGTCCCTGCTGCTAGGCGGAAGAGGAAAGTTTCCTGTTGCTTAGCTAAGGCGTCTTCCAGCATTTTGGCCACTTGCTCCGCACTTATCATAAGTGCCTCGTGGGGTTGTCCCTCGCTGGATACCGTATTATCTGATTCAACCGCGGAGCCGGCATCAGATTCTTCATCTTCTGAAGGGAGTCTTGTCCGAACCCTTACCATAGGTTGCTCGCTTGATGGTTCCGGACTGCAGATGGGTTCTAGGCCGGGATGCTTTCAGAATTGACTCGAGATTATCTCGCGCCGATGTCCCTCAGCTGGTCATGTTGGTGGTGACCCTAGGAAATTCTCCCTCTTCAGCCACCGTTCTTCTTCCTCGGAAACGCCTAGGCCTTGGTTTTGGCGTTTCGATACTAAGTCTTTTGAAAACCGAAACTCTTTCGGGGACCGCCTTGATGTAATCGCACTCAGACAATACTGCCCGAATGAGTTTAGAACAGGGGCATTGAGTTTCCTGTTCTCGGGGACTCCTCTTCCTGGTTTTACTCGTACCCCCTGCGCAATAGTACAACTCGTCTGCTTGACGATTGGAGTAACCTATCGTGTGCTGGCACGACTTCTCAGGTATAACGCTATCGTCATCAGACGATAACGTTTCCTTCTGAGGGGGAATTACTTTCTTAGGGCTTTCGAAAGTCACGCGCCTCGTAACATGCCTTTTTGGGCGTGCGTTCTCGGCGGGCTCCTGGACTTCAATGCGCAAGTTGGTGCGCGTAGCTGCCCTGATTTCTTTGTCACGTTGGAGGTGATGGCGACCCCCAGCGTGTTGAGTCGTTCTGGGCTTCTTCACGATCTCGAACAGGAGCTTTACCTCTCTCGTCGGGAATCGGACCGAGGCGCTCCAAAACTGGCTTCTTCTTTCGGGATGATTCTGCGTGATCTCCCGGAGTAGTTGCTGGAATTATCGGCGATATGGGTTGTTTCGCCGGGGGTTGAACTTTGGTTGGAGGCTGCTTCGGCCTCCACACTTGGCGGGTTGATGGCGGCTTCTTGGCCACTCTTTCTTTCTTCAATTTCTCGGCCTTCTGCACAAGGATTTTTGCTTGTGCAAGCAGTGCGCGGCGTTTGTGAATTCGCTCTTCGAGTGTTGAACTGTTCCGTTTGACCCGGATCCATTCGTTCGTCGGCAGCTTGGAGGAACCGCCATTCTTCAGTTGTTGAGGCTGTTTGCCTCTCCTATTCTTCAGATCCGTGTTGTAGCGGACTCCGTCCGTAGACTCCATCGCCTTAGTGAATTGCCGCGCAAGGCATTGACGTCGCCTCTGGCGGGCTCTCTTTGAGAGAGTCACAACGCCCTTAACAGTAGAGGCGTCCGCTGGAATAGGTTTGACCTCGTTGGAGGTCGGTGGAACTTCATCTGACGCAACTTTGGCGTCAGCCGGGGTGAGAGCTTCGTTGGCGTTCTGAACTTCTTCGAACCAACGAGCTTTTCTCCTAGAGGATAACTTCTTGGACTTGCGGGGGGAGGTAGATCCGGACGAGGATGAGAGATACTCCTCGAACTTGGCCTGATCAAATTCATACTCGACCTCCTCCTCGACCGGGATTGAGATCCGTGGCTGCGACGTGACGATCTCGGCAGCGAGATCGTTGGCTCCCACTGTGGTCGCCAGATTGTTCGCGGTGAAAATTGCCTTCATTGAATTCATTGTTATCTCAAGTAATTGATTTTTTGGTTACAAAAGATCCGGTCTTTTTTAGAACCGGTTATAACGAAATCAAAGAAAATAAAAAAAATTACAACTTTCTCCTTTAGAACAAATCGCGAGCTCCTGTTTTGCGGTCGTTCGCTTGTGTGGGTTCTTTGCCGACGCCGAGGTTAATCCGTGGACCACCGCGCGATCTAGATCCGATCGGATCTACACGATTGGACGGGTATTATTTCACGAAGGAAATAATAGCCGGGGGGGGGGGATTAATTCACCAAGGAAATAATCGCCTTTAGTTCTCGGGATCAAAGGCCAAGCTTTGATCCGGAGTGTGATCTCGTGTAGATCTCAGATCTGAGCTTTACCTCTCTCGAACTCCTGCCTTTTGTGACGTGGACGCTCGCCGAGAACCAGATCTGAATATTCAAGTCCTCAAGTCTTCAAAACTCCAAGCTCAATCTTCAATTCGGCAGAGTTTCGGCTCTCAAAGTTCCCACCTTTTCAAATGAACCATGGGGGGCCTATTTATAGGCTCTCTGAACTGTGCCCGCGCACAGATCTGGGCCGGCCACCCATGGGTGGCCGGCACTGGGCCGAGCCACCCATGGGTGGCTCGGCTTTGGCCGAGCCCCCCTTAGGCGTCCCCCCTTAGGCGTTGGGTTTTGTTGTTTTGTCCGGGTTTCGTGGTTGATTCGGACTCTGATTTGTTGATCTGATTTGGCAGTAGATCCGATTCCTGATTTGGCAGTAAATCCACTTCTGAGTTCGAGTCCGAAACTGATCTTGATTCGATCGTGATTCGTCCGAGTCTGCCCTTGGTTGGATGACTCGTTGACTCTTCGAACCCTTGGCTTGATTCCACACGCGAATGGATGTATTTCGTTGCTTGCGTGCGATTCGTCAACCTCGTCGCCTCGTTGGTTCGTCGGTTTGTAACCATGTGTCGAGTGAAATCCGATCCATAAATCAGTAACTAAAAGAATCGAAAAAGCTTTTATTGTGTCACTTAAGTTATAGAAGAATTCCTGAACCCAAGAGTTAAAAATGACAAGTTCTTCATTACCCAAAATAAAATAACCACTTAGAATAGCGAAACAGATTATATTTGTCGAAAAATGCAAAATTATATGGAGATGATACTCATTGTGTGTTTTGACCAATTGTATCGTTTCCTTGTGTATTCCTATACGAAGCTTTTGTATCTGTGTCTCTGGGTATTCTTTTATCATTTCGTCCAACAAGAAAAGTTCTTCTAATTCTAGGAATTTTTCTAGAACATTTTTCTCTTGAATATCATTCAAAAAAGTTTCGGATTGTCTAGTATTCCACCAATTAATAACCCAAGGTTCCAGACTTTTTTGAAAGGAGAGAGAGACCGACCAGGGCAAAAATACTATAGATGCAAGATATGGGAGGGAAGTCAATGCTTTCTTTTTTTTCATTTTTTATTTGTGCATTGTTAATGAACTGCTTCATTTATCAACTCTATTTGATCTGATGTTTCTCTAAAGCACAAGTTCTATAACAAGGTATCGAACCTATGGATCTATTCCCATTTTTGTATATTTGTTAAAATAATTTAGTCCTTAGATCTAGAAGGAATATAGAAATAGAATAAGCGCCCCTTTTCGGATGAAAAAAAAACTAGAAATATATATCAAAAATATATATATGAAAGTAAATAGATAAAGGAAATAAGATTTCCGGATATCTCAATCGGACAAATTCGAAAGAATTTCATCTGCATTTGTTCCTTTCGATAAATACTCCAAAAATCTACTTGAAGTAACGAATTGGATTTCAAGACAAAAAACCCTCCCGGATTAATTCCATTAATTATTTCGAAATGTTGCACCGTCTAAGCACAGTACAGGAATACGATAACGATATCAGTTCAAAATCTGAGGCCTAACCTAAAAGAATGAATTCTGTATTACGAAAAAAATATTCGGATATTTGATGAATTCATACTTAGTTCGGTTCATTTCAAAATACTTCAATTGGTACGCGCAAGAAATAGGCCAATTCGGCAGCTTTTTTCTCAATTTCTCGCGGAGTCAAATTCTCATCAGTACGCGTCAAGGGAATGGTTCCTTGGCCTCTGATTTCCATATAAAGAATACGACGAGGAAAAAGACCCTCTTTAACCTCCATTCTGATTGATTGTATATCTTTCATAAAGAAGCGAAGGAAGATGCGACGATTTATTCCAGGGAATCCCCAACGAAAAATACACATTATTCCTTCTTTTCTATCGAATCGGTCATAACCACTACCTACATTCCATGAAATTGTGCACCACAAATAGGAACTAATGAATAGACCCGCGATCCCATAGAAAGACATCACGATCCCTTGTGGAAAAAAAATGATTTGCTGAGATGGAAATCCGGGTATCAGATTCCTACTAAGATAACTGGAAGTTCCAACCAATAAGAATCCTAGTGAACCTAAAAAAAGGATACAGGCCCAGAAAAAATTACTTGCTTTTCGAGACCCTCGTATAAGCTCTATCCATATATGTTCTGATCGCCAGTTCATACTATACTAGATCCAGTTGCATTCGATTGGAATTGAGAAAAAAAAATTGACTTTTCTTGATGCCGAAGTAACTTTCATCAACTAGCACTAGTCTGATATGAACCATTAGGAGTAATTGGTTAGATACATTGACTTTCTATTATAAAAATATTCGCCGATCATTTTTAACCAGATATACCCGTATATCCATGCATTTATGCAGATATCATGTATCCGCATGCCTTTCATTTGTATTCGTAAAAAGCCACATATTGTACCATATTACACTCAAAAAATATCTGTATTATGATTCAGTGTTGAAATAAATTAATGAAATTTGGTCCCATCCGATATGATATCGTATCTAGACAATCTTATTTTTTTGGACATGAAGAAATAAAGAAGCCATTGCAATCGCCGGAAATACTAGGCCCACTAAAGGGACAAAAATAGAGGGTAAGTTAAGATCTGTCATAGAATGGGTACCTCGATTTAATATTTGTACCTATTATAAAGATATCTTATGATAAGTATAAACTATTATAAATAATATTTAAGTAATTAATAAGTGCAAGGAATGAGAACTAAATGAAGTGTACCTATTCATCTTTCTACACGAATATGTATGATAATGCGATTTAAGTTTAAGAAATTTTATATTATCCCATCCTTTTTTTTCTTTTATTCTTTCTATCTTTCGAAAAAAAAAAAAGTTTTTTATTAATTTATTATTTATTAAAATTAAAGAGTTTATTATAAGTTCGCGACTATAACTAAACTAATTCAATCCAACAAACAGGGATTTCTAGTAAAAAATGGGAGTTCTTGTTAAACATAGAAATCGCTTCTATTCTACTTCTATTCTATATATTATATTCTATATTTTCATTTTATTTCGATATTTTTTTTTTGCATTTTTTTTTTTCAAAGGAAAGAAACCGTGGAGCTGAAATAACTCACTCAGAACACCTTTTAAAAGATTACGTGGTACGATTGGATCGAATAAGCCCTTATGGAATGAATACTCAGCCGCTTGTGAACCGTCGGGTACTGTTTTATTTAATGTTTGTTCAATTACTCTTTTACCCGCAAAAGCAATGTAGGCATTGGGTTCAGCAATAATAACATCTCCCAACATACCAAAACTGGCAGTTACTCCACCAGTTGTAGGAGATGTAAGGATTGATACATAGAATAACTTTTTAGTTGATTGATAATTATATGAAGCAGAAGATATTTTAGCCATTTGCATCAAGCTCAAACTTCCTTCTTGCATGCGTGCTCCTCCAGAAGCACACACAATAATGACAGGTAGAGATCGATTAGTAGCATACTCGACCAAACGGGTGATTTTTTCGCCTACTACGGATCCCATACTACCTCCCATGAACCGAAAATCCATAACCCCAACTGCTATGGGAATACCATTTAGTTGACCTATACCTGTTTGAACAGCTTCAGTTAAACCCGTCCTTCTTTGATAAAAATCGATACGATCTTTATAAGGTTCCTCCTCTGAATGAAATTCAATGGGGTCCCTGGAGACCATATCTTCAGCCATAGGATCCCAAGTGCCAGGATCAATCAAAAGTTCGATTCTATCTGAACTACTCATTTTCAAATGATATCCACACTGTTCACAAATATGCAGTTTTGACCTAAAAAATTTTTTATAATTTAATCCATAACAATTTTCGCATTGAACCCATAAATTTCGGTATTTTTTATTTATATCAAAATCACTAGATCTTCCTCTTATATTAAAATCGCGGCTGTTAACACCAGTTCGGATACTAGAATTCCTATTTTCACTACCGCTTACGCCTTCAGTAGAAATGAAACTAGAAATGTAACTGTCACTGTAATTGTCGGTACCACCGAAAATGTAACTATGAATACTGACTTCAAAACGCAGATAACTAGCAATGCAACTATTAATGTTATTATTCCAACTAGATTGAGTATCATACATGTAATGATAATAGTAGTGATTGTTACTCTTAGACCTACTATTCAAATAATTGGGAAAAAAACTTTCTAGTTCACTCAGAAAAAAACTATTATTTTCAATATCAAAACTATTATTTTCAATATCAAAATATACAGAATAACTGTCATCATTACCGTCCCTAACTAAAAAAGTGTTATCAGAGATAAAACTCCAACTATCCCTGATATCAAATAAATAATCAATATTACTGAAACTATAACTACCGCTATCACTCCAACTAGGAATGTTATTCGCCGTATCATTTAGAATAGGCTCTTCGCTTCCACTGGTATGTCCAACAGCATTAAGACTATCCATTGATTTACTTAGCCCACACTTATGTTCTAACTTCTCCTTAGACAACATCGAATTGAACCACCATTTTTTCATAGAGTCCTCATGCTCACTATTTGATGAAAATATAATAGATGAATAGTCATTCGATGAATAATCATTTTACTATTTTATTTCCTATCAGAATTAAGCATACGATCCAACCATTGGAATTGTTAACTAACAATGAGTGAGTATTGAAAGAAATGATTTTCTTTTTGGGGAATCCGGGTATCACTTCAATATATATATTATGATATATTATGATAGAATCTTTTCCTCAATTAGAAATAGAAAGACAGATTTCTCTCATGTCATGTACAAAAGAATTCTTATCGAAAAGATAAATAGTTATTTCTTCCTATACTATAAATGAAGAATTCATTCTCGTATAATCTCGTATCATATAATCAAATAAAATAATAAGTTTCTATTGTAACATGAAATGAAAAAGACAATATACAGGGTGGGTAGAAGTAGCCCCCCCTTGGCTTTATCTATGGCCTGAAACTGCAGGATAGAAAATGATCCACCAATCCCAAGGATCCATAATTAATCCTATGAATCCAACAATAAACAACATAAGTATTGACTTCTTTAGTCTTCGATTTGATGTTGTATTTAATTTAGATCTTGTATATATAAGATCTGCACATATGAAAGATCTATGCAAACACATAGTATAGGACGGTCATTCTTTATTCGGCTCAATCCTTTTTTTTAGGAAAAGGATTGGGCCGAGTTTAATTGCAATCAATTAGGAGAACAAACAGAAATTACTGAATTATGCGCGCTTAGTTCTTATACTTTCTGTTTATCTATCTTATCTACTGGTTCGAACTCGAATTTGATCTCTTTCCATACTTCACAAGCAGCGGCTAGTTCCGGGCTCCATTTGGCAGCTTCACGGATAATCTCATTACCCTCACGAGCAAGATCACGTCCCTCATTACGAGCTTGTACGCATGCTTCTAAAGCTACCCGATTAGCTACCGCACCAGGTGCATTTCCCCAAGGGTGTCCTAAAGTTCCTCCACCGAACTGTAGTACGGAATCATCTCCAAAGATTTCGGTTAGGGCAGGCATATGCCAAACATGAATACCCCCTGAAGCCACGGGAATAACACCTGGCATAGAAACCCAATCTTGAGTGAAAAAAATACCGCGACTTCGGTCTTTTTCAATATAATCATCACGTAATAAATCAACAAAACCTAAAGTCATCTCACGTTCCCCTTCCAGTTTACCTACTACTGTACCAGCGTGAATATGATCTCCACCAGACATACGTAATGCTTTAGCTAGTACACGAAAATGCATACCATGATTTTTCTGTCTATCAATAACTGCATGCATTGCGCGGTGGATGTGAAGAAGTAGACCATTGTCGCGGCAATAATGAGCCAAAGTGGTATTTGCAGTAAATCCTCCAGTTAAGTAGTCATGCATTACGATGGGAACTCCCAATTCTCTGGCAAATATGGCCCTTTTCATCATTTCTTCACATGTACCTGCAGTTGCATTCAAGTAATGTCCTTTGATTTCACCTGTTTCCGCTTGTGCTTTATAAAGAGCTTCAGCACAAAAACAGAAACGGTCTCGCCAACGCATAAAAGGTTGTGAGTTCACGTTTTCATCATCCTTGGTAAAATCAAGCCCACCGCGTAAACATTCATAAACTGCTCTACCGTAGTTTTTTGCGGATAATCCCAATTTTGGTTTAATAGTACATCCCAATAGGGGACGACCATACTTGTTCAATTTATCTCTTTCAACTTGGATACCATGAGGCGGGCCTTGGAAAGTTTTGGAATAAGCAGGGGGAATTCGCAGATCCTCCAAACGTAGAGCTCGTAGGGCTTTGAAACCAAATACATTACCCACAATGGAAGTAAACATGTTAGTAACAGAACCTTCTTCAAAAAGGTCTAAAGGATAAGCTACATAAGCAATAAATTGCTCTGCTTCCCCAATAACGGGCTCGATGTGGTAGCATCGTCCTTTGTAACGATCAAGACTGGTAAGTCCATCAGTCCACACAGTTGTCCATGTACCAGTAGAAGATTCGGCAGCTACCGCAGCGCCCGCTTCTTCAGGGGGAACTCCGGGTTGAGCAGTTACTCGGAATGCTGCCAAGATATCAGTATCTTTGGTTTCGTAATCAGGAGTATAATAAGTCAATCTGTAATCTTTAACACCAGCTTTAAATCCAACACTTGCTTTAGTCTCTGTTTGTGGTGACATAAGTCCCTCCCTACAACTCATGAATTAAGAATTCTCACAACAACAAGGTCTACTCGATATGGATTATGCGCGAATGAAACCTTTGACAAAAATCTTTCAAAAACTATCCAACTAATATTATCAACGAATTAAGTTAAGTTCGTTATTAGACCACGCATTTGATTCACCAAATACATCATTATTGTATACTCTTTGATATATATGGCGCAACCCAATCCTCGCTTTTCAAATTTATAATTGATTTGAGCCACTTCTTATTTTAAATCTAAAAATCGAAATAAAATACTAAGAAAAATTCCCCCTTGACAGTGATATATGTTGTATATGTAAATCCTAGATGTGAAAATAGGCATAATTCATCCACGAAAGGGTATAAAATAAAAATAGGCACTATCACTATATATATAAAATAAAAGAAAATAAAGAACAGCAGCCAATGAGATCGAAATAATGAATCATAAATCGAGTTCGAATTAGAATTCCATATCCATAGATAGATAATATAATTTAATCTAGTCTAGATAGTATTTTCTATAATGAAAAAGAAATGAAACGCACTTCACTTACTCACAATTCTTATTCATCTACTAGATCTTTTGAAAAAAGAATTGGTTGAACTTGAAAATTGACTCATTAAATGAGTAAACGATTGAATTTTATTCGGTTGGGTGGTACCAACTAAATCGAGTGTTAATTCCCATTTATTTCTTATTGAATTAACCGATCAACTTGCTATCGGACATTTATTTTCGATTCGGTACTTTGTACTATTCTAATTCCAATCAAAAAAAAATTTCGACATATTTCACTTTATTATGAAAATCAATCCTACTACTTCTGGTCCTACGGTTTCCACACTTGAAGAAAAAAACCTAGGGCGTATCGCTCAAATTATTGGCCCAGTGCTGGATGTTGTTTTTCCCCCAGGGAAAATGCCTAATATTTATAACGCTTTGGTAGTTAAAGGTCGAGTCGGTCAGCAAATTAATGTGACTTGCGAGGTACAACAATTATTAGGAAATAATCGAGTTAGAGCTGTAGCTATGAGTGCTACAGATGGTCTGACAAGAGGAATGGAAGTAATTGACACGGGAGCTCCTCTAAGTGTTCCGGTTGGCGGAGCTACTCTTGGGCGAATTTTCAATGTTCTTGGAGAGCCTGTTGATAATTTAGGTCCTGTAGATACTCGTACAACATCTCCTATTCATAGATCCGCGCCTGCCTTTATACAGTTAGATACAAAATTATCAATCTTTGAAACAGGGATTAAAGTGGTGGATCTTTTAGCTCCATATCGCCGTGGAGGAAAAATCGGACTATTTGGGGGAGCTGGCGTGGGTAAAACAGTACTCATCATGGAATTGATCAACAACATTGCCAAAGCTCATGGAGGCGTATCCGTATTTGGCGGAGTAGGCGAACGTACTCGTGAAGGAAATGATCTCTACATGGAAATGAAAGAATCCGGGGTGATTAATGAAAAAAATATTGCAGAATCAAAAGTAGCTCTAGTCTATGGTCAAATGAATGAACCGCCGGGAGCTCGTATGAGAGTTGGTTTGACTGCACTAACCATGGCGGAATATTTCCGGGATGTTAATGAACAAGACGTGCTTCTATTCATCGACAATATCTTTCGTTTCGTCCAAGCGGGGTCAGAAGTATCCGCCTTATTAGGGAGAATGCCTTCCGCAGTGGGTTATCAACCCACCCTTAGTACAGAAATGGGTTCTTTGCAAGAAAGAATTACTTCCACCAAGGAAGGGTCTATAACTTCGATCCAAGCAGTCTATGTACCTGCAGATGATTTGACCGACCCCGCTCCTGCCACGACATTTGCACATTTAGATGCTACTACCGTACTATCAAGAGGATTAGCTGCTAAAGGTATTTATCCAGCAGTAGATCCTTTAGATTCAACGTCAACTATGTTACAACCTCGGATCGTTGGCGAAGAACATTATGAAACTGCGCAAAGAGTTAAGGAAACTTTACAACGTTACAAAGAACTTCAGGACATTATAGCTATCCTGGGGTTGGACGAATTATCCGAAGAAGATCGTTTAACTGTAGCAAGAGCACGAAAAATTGAGCGTTTCTTATCACAACCCTTCTTCGTGGCAGAAGTCTTTACAGGTTCTCCAGGAAAATATGTTGGTCTCGCGGAAACAATTAGGGGCTTTCAACTGATACTTTCCGGAGAATTAGACGGTCTTCCCGAGCAGGCCTTTTATTTGGTGGGTAACATCGACGAAGCTACCGCGAAAGCTATGAACTTAGAAGGGGAGAAGAAATGACCTTAAATCTTTGTGTACTGACTCCTAATCGAATTATTTGGGATTCAGAAGTTAACGAAATCATTTTATCTACTAACAGCGGCCAAATTGGCGTATTACCAAACCACGCCCCTATTGCCACAGCAGTGGATATAGGTCTTTTGAGAATACGTCGCAACGACCAATGGTTAACGGTAGCCCTGATGGGCGGTTTCGCTAGAATAAGTAATAATGAGATCACCATTTTAGGAAATGATGCGGAGATGAGTACTGACATTGATCCGCAAGACGCTCAACAAGCTCTCACACTTGGCGGGTTGATGGCGGCTTCTTGGCCACTCTTTCTTTCTTCAATTTCTCGGCCTTCTGCACAAGGATTTTTGCTTGTGCAAGCAGTGCGCGGCGTTTGTGAATTCGCTCTTCGAGTGTTGAACTGTTCCGTTTGACCCGGATCCATTCGTTCGTCGGCAGCTTGGAGGAACCGCCATTCTTCAGTTGTTGAGGCTGTTTGCCTCTCCTATTCTTCAGATCCGTGTTGTAGCGGACTCCGTCCGTAGACTCCCTCGCCTTAGTGAATTGCCGCGCAAGGCATTGACGTCGCCTCTGGCGGGCTCTCTTTGAGAGAGTCACAACGCCCTCAACAGTAGAGGCGTCCGCTGGAATAGGTTTGACCTCGTTGGAGGTCGGTGGAACTTCATCTGACGCAACTTTGGCGTCAGCCGGGGTGAGAGCTTCGTTGGCGTTCTGAACTTCTTCGAACCAACGAGCTTTTCTCCTAGAGGATAACTTCTTGGACTTGCGGGGGGAGGTAGATCCGGACGAGGATGAGAGATACTCCTCGAACTTGGCCTGATCAAATTCATACTCGACCTCCTCCTCGACCGGGATTGAGATCCGTGGCTGCGACGTGACGATCTCGGCAGCGAGATCGTTGGCTCCCACTGTGGTCGCCAGATTGTTCGCGGTGAAAATTGCCTTCATTGAATTCATTGTTATCTCAAGTAATTGATTTTTTGGTTACAAAAGATCCGGTCTTTTTTAGAACCGGTTATAACGAAATCAAAGAAAATAAAAAAAATTACAACTTTCTCCTTTAGAACAAATCGCGAGCTCCTGTTTTGCGGTCGTTCGCTTGTGTGGGTTCTTTGCCGACGCCGAGGTTAATCCGTGGACCACCGCGCGATCTAGATCCGATCGGATCTACACGATTGAACGAGTATTATTTCGCGAAGGAAATAATAGCCGGGGGGGATTAATTCACCAAGGAAATAATCCCGGCTTAGTCTCGGGAATCAAAGGCCAAGGCTTTGACCGGAGTGTGATCTCGTGTAAAAAAGATATTTTAATATTTAAGATCTAGATCTGAGCTTTACCTCCTCGATACTCGCTAAGCCTTTTGTGACGTGGACCCGCCAGAACCAGAATCTGAATATTCAAGGTCCTCCAAGTCTTCTCAAAACCCAAGCTCAATCTCAAGTTCGGCAGAGTTTCGCTCTCAAAGTTCCCACCTTTTCAAAATGAACGCGATGGGGGGCTTTTAGGCTCTCTTAACTGTGCCGGGGGGCGCACGACAGGGGCAGCACACCATGGTGGCTGCGGCGGCGAACGGAGCCACTTGATGGGTGGCTCGCGCTGTGGCCGAGCCCCCCCTTTAGCGTTGGTTTCGTCGTTTTGAGTCCGGTTGTCGTGGTTGATCCTCGAACTCTGATTTTGTTGATCTGATTTGGCAGTAGATCCGATTCTGATATTGCAGCTAAATCCATTCTGAGTTCGAGTTCGAAAGCTGAATCTTGATTGCGATCGTGGATTCGCGAGTCTGCACCGTTCGTTGGATGACTGCATTCGACTCTTCGAACACTTGGCTTGATTCCACACGAATCGGATGTATCCGTGTGCTGTGCGTGCCGAGATTCGTGCAACCTCCGTCGCCTCGTTGGTATTCGTCGTTTTGTGCGAGCTGTGCTACGGGGGGACTATTAAGCAATTTTATAGTGCCTACAATCCATAAACTCAGTAGCTAAAAGCATCGAAAAAGCGCGTTTATTGTGTCAACTTAAGTTATAGAAGAATTCCTGAGCCAAGAGTTAAAAATGCAAGTTCTTCATTACCCAAAATAAAATAAGCCACTTAGAATAGCGAAACTAGATTATATTCTTTCGAAAAATGCAAAATTATTATGGAGATGATACTCATTGTTGGTTTGACCATTGGATCGTGTCTCTTGTGTATTCCTATACGAACGTTTTGTTCTGTGTCTCTGGTTTCTCTTATCCATTTCGTCAAACAAGAGAAAGTCTATCTAAAATTCTAGGAATTTTTAGAAAATGTCACTAAGAAGAAATGATGATGCCTAACAATCCATCTTAATCTCGTTGGAACTTTTTTGATCTGTGGGGTAGTTATTTTCATGCGGACGATTTTCCAAATTCTTTGGAAATGTCTACATTCTACGTAGCCGTTGATAACATGTCAAAATGGGTTAGAGCGGTAGCTTGTAAACCAAATGATAGCAAGGTCGCTGTTAAGCTTTTGAAAAGAGAACATCTTTGGCCGCCAGCTTGGAGTGACCCTCGAGCGAGTCATGCAGTGATAAAGGTACCGTACACCTTATGTAACGTGTCTTTTTGAGGCTTTGACTGAAGGAAATATTACCAAGTCACATCATTCAAATTGTCAACGTCCTTAAGAAAACCCCAAAACCATGGACAAGTAGAGGTCACAAACAGGGCAAGATCAAACAAATCTTAGAAAAACAGTTAACCCATAAACAGCAAAAGAGGTGCTGTAAAAATGTGTGATGCTTCTGTGGGGCGTAATAAGAACAGGCTTTTTAAGGCTAATTTGGGGATGTCAGCCGGGATACAGATTAGTTCTTGGAAAGCTTTGCCACTTACCAGTGAGAGTTGGAGCATCGAGGCAATGTGGGTGATTAAAAGTGTGAATTTTTGACCAGACGAGATTGGCAAGGAACATACCAGAGTTGCCCCAAATAAATGAGTGTGGAAGAAATTAGAAATGATGCATACATCAAACTCAAAATTTACAAAGAAAACAAAACTTTTTCATGACAAATCAATTTGCGAAAAAATTTCTCTCACAGGACCAGAAAAGTTTATTGTAAATTCGAAATTGTATCTTTCTTCCGGGAAAATGAAGACAAGATGCCGACTGGTTCCATATGTGTTTGTTAAACAGGTTTTTCCACATGGAGCTGTCGATAGATAGAAAATCCCTAAAAATGGTAATATTTCAAAGATAAATAGTCAACGTTGAAAACCAATTTTTAGAATTTCTAACGGCTCGGAGAGGAAACGAGTGTATGTTCTTCATGAACCTCATTATATATAAAAAAAACTAATTTTCCTTTTGTTTCTTAAAAGAAAAAAAATTCTTTTGTTTTAAAAATATAATAATAATAAAATAATTACTTACAATTTTTTGATTTCTTCATCCTCATACTAACAGTAATTGCAGATCCTTATCATCATTGTCAACCGAACAACTGTAAGTTCTTCATTTTTATCTGCTTTACTTTGTGCTTCAGCGAATTTGCATTGAGGACAATGCAAAATTTAGGTGTGGGGGTAAGAAATACATATTTTCCTCTTTATTTAGTTGCATTTTTTTAAAAAAATTATAAAAATATTGTCACTTGCCAAATTAATAGAGTTAAGTAATAATTGATCAAATTGATAGATTTTAAATTTTCTAATTCTTAGTTAGTGACATATTCAAGTTCACCTTTTATGATAACTCCAAATAATGTTCTTAAGAAATGATTTTTCAAATAGTATACTTTACTTAAGTCTTACCTTAGATTTTTAATTAAAAATAATGAAATTTTTGCATGCTTAACTTAGAGTTGAAAATATTTTTTTCAAGTTATCTTGATTTACACATTTTTTTAAGACTATATATACTTACACATATATATATTAAAAAAAAAACTAACCTTATAAAAGAAGAGTGCAAAAAATGGGCACCAAAAAGAAAAAAAAAACTCTTAAATTCAAGGTGATTCTATCTTATAAAGCCTAAGTTGACAGTATTTCTATACTTAATGACCTAAGCCTAATTGGGTTGGGATTCATTGGCCCAAAACTCGTTAAATGGTCACTTAGAAAGCCTGTTAAAATAGAAAACAATCACCAAGAATTAGAGAATGAGAAAAAAATATATATATAACACTAACCATTGTTTTTATATATATTGTTGTTTTGTATATATGGTCTTGGAAAACAATTTTTGATCAAGAGACTTGAAAGTTATTTAAAACAAAGAGTCTCCAACACCTTAAGAGCTTAAACTGTGTAGACCCAAGGTTAACGCGTGGCAGTGAAAGTCAACGTACGACGTTCGAAACCCTACGGTCAACGCCGGTCAACGCGTAACCCTAGGTCAACGCCAGTCAACGCGTTGCGATCAAACAGTCAACGTACGACGTTCGAAACCCTAGGGTCAACGCCGGTCAACGCGTACCCCTAGGTCAACGCCAGTCAACGCGTTGCAACCAAAAGTCAATGAACAGTGATCTGGAACCCTGAGTCAGTACGATGTGATGGAGATAGTCAGTCAACTCAATGACACCAGACCAGACTGAACCAGATTAGACCAAGCTGAATCAGACCAGACCAGGCCGGTTCAGCTCATTCGGCCATGAACATTACTCCAATAAGGATAACTCTACAACACTTCGCCGGACAACGCGTCGCAAATGAGAACTCAACACCAACAATCGATGGTCAGTTCTATGTTGAACCAACAAACACGAGCTAAAGATCAGAAAACCAGGAATCGACTTCAAGTCCAAAATTCCAACAACGGTCAGACAATAAATGCAGCACCGGAAACCTTACAGACAGTCAACAAAGCACCGAATAGCCTGAAGGATTGAAGGAATCAAGAAGAGAAGCCATTCCAAAGTCCCGTTACACCGACTGAAGGTTGGGACAATCATATCCAAAGTATTCCAGACTCTTCTATAAAAGAACGAGACTAAAATACTTTGGAGGGGGTATCTGTAGGCGTATAAAACTGCCTATAGGTCCCTGAACACAGCTCGGCACGGTGATTTGACAAACCAACGAACCATCGGGTGACGTATCTAAACATGAGCGTCAGTCCACAACACCGAAGCCAAGTGACACGCAACGAAGCGGATTAACGAGGCGACGAGGTTAACGAATCGCACGCAAGCAACGGAATGCATCCATTCTCGTACGGAATCAAGCTAACAGTTCGGTGAGTCAACGAGTCATCCAACCATAGAACGGATTTGAACTCAAACACCGAGGCGGATTTACTGCCATATTGGGATTCGAACTGTCAAATCAGAGTCCGGATCAACAACGAAGCGCAAAACCGGACAACGGACACAACACGGCAACACCTGGAGGACTCGGCCAAAACCGAGCCACCTATAGGTGGCTCGGCCAAGGCCGAGCCACCTCTAGGTGGCCGGCCCAGATCTGTGCCAAGGCACAGATCTGAGAGCCTATAAATAGAGGGCTTGAGCTCATTTTTTGGGGGTTGGAACTTTTGGAGCCGAAACTCTGCTGAATTGAGAACTGAGCTTGGAGTTTTGAAGACTTGAAGACTTGGACATCCAGATCTGGTTCTTGGCGAGCATCCACGTCACAAAAGGCAGGAGTTTGAGTGAGAGAAATCAGATCTGAGATCTACACGAAGTAATACTCCGGATCAAAGCTTGGCATTTGATCCCGAGAACTAAAGGCTATTATTTCCTTAGTGAAATAGTACCCCATGGCTGTTATTTCCTTAGTGAGATAACACCCGTCAAATCGTGTAGATCCGACCGGATCTAGATTGCGCGGTGGTCCACGGATTAACCCCGGCGTTGGTAAAGAACCCACTAAAGCGAGTGACCGCAAAACAGAAGCTCGTGATTTGTTCGAAAAAGGAAACTTGTAATTTTTATTTCTTTGTTGATCTCGTTGTAACCAGATTTTATAAAAAGACCGGATTTTTGTAATCGATAAACTATTACAAGAGTGTGCAATGACGTCAATGAAAGCTACAATTTTTCCCGCGAACAGGAGGATGCTGACAATACTTCGGATCTAAAGTACTATGCGTACCATAGGAGGATCCTTCATCCCACCAAGGCTTGCTTCGCTCTCAAGAATAGCATCCAAATCTTGGTTGAAGCTGGCGTCATAACACTAAACTAAGCCTAATGCATACTCCGAAGAGTATACGAGTATAAACTGCTTCTCAATACTCTAACATGTATATGTGTCTAAACTGTTTTCTTTCTTTCATGGGACGTTCTTGGAGAGTGCCATGCCTGGTATTCTTAAGGATAACCCGATCATCAAACTAAGTACAATGTTAGACCCGATTTCGCAAAGGAAGCTAGGGTGGATGATTCATATAACGGGAATTTTCTGGAAGAATGTTATATGGCGTATTCTTAGGGATAACCCGATCACTACAATGAAGTGATAAATGAGAAACTCCCACTTGGACTCTGAATGTTCAAGGGTGAAACACATCTCATTATCGGAATCAATTCCACCAACTTCCAAGCACTCTTTGCTGATATGAGATTCGATCACTTCGTTGGATCAATCTTTCCTCACAAAACTCCCACGGTGTAATTGTGGAGTGCTTGATGATTCATAGTTCTCCACCACAAAATCCCTCACTGATCAAATCAATTGACAGCGGGACCACTAAAATTCTTTCTGGTCTAATCCACTCAAAATTCCGATGTGTCTGTGCACTCAACATTACCATTGTTAGAGTTCAGATATAATATTTGGAATTTTAATATCCTGATCGTCGACGATTGTCAAACCCCTCCGTATTAAGTATTAGTCACTAAACATCAGGAACCTCCTTTGAGTGATTCATACGAATCAACACTCTCACTGTAATTTGTACTCCCACTCTCACTGTCCATTTGGTCAAACCTTCCTACAGTAAGGATCATGACCAAAGTCTCCTCTCGATTCCTTCCATGAACGAGAGTTCCACTTTCATATATGATCACCTCAAACTCCCGCTTGGTCAAGCCTTCCTATAGTTAGGGCTAAAACCATAATTCACTCTCGATAAACGAGAAATTTACTTTTAGTTCGTTAACCAAACCTTCCGACAATTAGGATTATCCGAATCTTTTGGATTCTCAGAGTGGAGATCCCACTCTTAGTTTCACTCTTCAGATTCTCGAAGTGAAGATCCTACTTTGAGTTTTCTTTATAACTAGAGATAGAATATAAAATTCTTCCTCTCCAGCATCAGGTTCGTCTTTGCCCCAAGAGAAGACAATACTTTTCAACTCCCAAAATCCGTGCCTTACACGCACGAGAAATTTTATCCCGAATCCTAAGTAGGGATAAATTAGCGTCTAACATGCATTGTCGGTTTAGTCTTTCACTGATTGAAGAAGACACCAGAATCTAAGTCTGTGGAATTTTATCCCGAAGCCTAAGTAGGGATAAGTCAACGCCTAACACGTGTTGTCGGTTAGTCCTTGACTGTAAAAAATGACAAAAGCCCACATATTCGATATTGTGAAAGGTTGTTATTAATAACACAATAATCTATGCCTTACACGTATGGAGAATTTTATCCTAAATCCTAAGAAGGGATAAGTCAACGCCTAACACGCGTTGCCGGTTTAGTCTTTCACCGATTGAAGAAGATACCAGAATCCAAGTCTGAGGAAGTTTATCTTGAAGCCTAAGTAGGGATAAGTCAGCGCCTAACACGCGTTGGCGGTTAGTCCTTGACCAAAAAAAGGACAAAAGCCCACATATTCGACATTGTGGCAGGTTGTTATTGTTAACACCATAATCCGTGCTTCATACGTGTGAGGAATTTTATCTTGAATCCTAAGTAGGGATAAGCCAACGCCTAACACGCATTGCCGGTTTAGTCTTTCACCGAGTGAAAAAGATACCAGAATATAAGTCTGGGGACTTTTATCTCGAATCCTAAGAAGGGATAAGTCAGCGCCTAACACGCATTATCGGATAGTCTATTCCCGTAAGAAAAATGAAGTCTACGTATTCAATATCATAGCACTAAAAAAGTTAACTCTTTTAGCACAACGTTACATGCAGAACAGACTTAAACAATCTGCATGCTAGCCCGACTCAAACGGCAGTCGGTAAAGGCTCATCAAACCTGTTGATGGCTGAGGGTTTTCCAAAATCCTATAAATGCAAGAGTCACTGATGCACCTGCTCCATTAGTTGGTCTCGTGACTTAAGAATCTGATAATTTAAAGATAAGATCCATACATGTAGATAAATCAGCTTTAACAGTTGGTCCTGCAGCCCCAGCATTTGGGATCGCCATATTCTAATACCTTAAGAGCTTAAACTGTGTATACTCTAGCAAACGTACGAGTATAAACTGTGTCAACGCCGATCGATACGAAATCCTAAGGTCAACGACCGTCAACATGTAGCCCTAAGTCAACGCCAACCAAAGCGTTATGATGAAAGTCAACGACGATCGATGCGAAACCCTAAGGTCAACACCGATCAATGTGTAACCCTAGGTCAACACAAGTCAACACCAATCAATACGAAACCCTAATGTTAACGTCGGTTAGTGTGTAGCTCTGAGTCAATATCGGTCAACATGTAGCTCTGAATCAACGCTAGTCAACGTGTTGTGACAAAGATAGTCAGTTCAAAGTCAAATCAATGACACGAGCCAAAACCAACTCACCAATTTTGATTCAAGACTTTGACGACGACCAGACGATAAACGCAACGCCGGAGGAATTTTAGCTATTCGCAAAAATATTGAATAGATAGAAAATTGAAGAAGTCAATAATCGAAGCTAACTATAGGTCCTTTATCACCGACTGAAGGTTGGACCGATCACATCCAAAGAATTTCAGGCTCTTCTATAAAAGAAACAAGACTAAAACACTTTGGAGGGGGTATCTGTAGGCGTCAAAAATTACCCATAGATTTCCACATGCGGCTTAAAACAGAGAGAAGACGATGAATATCACTATTCGGGTCATAGAAGCGTAATTGATGTCGATAAATACATAAAGTAAGTCGACAAACCGTGTGAAGCAACGGAATTGCAGAATAACGAAGATACGAACTGATCGGGATGCTTCGCTTATGAAAGACAAAGAGCCCCTCGTGTCCTATCTACTCCACATGTGATTCAACTATGGGATCTTGTAAATATTCTCATTGGCTTTCCTTCGTACTTTAAATCGTGCAATTCCAAGTTCGGACGACGAAGATACGACAGAAACGGACGGGACGTACAAAACAATGCCTCGGGCCTTAGCAGAGACACTCAAAGTGTCTTAGCCTTGGTAGAGACTGTCTCGCTTTGAATCTGAAGAAGTTCAAAAGATGAAAGTTTTATATTTCTTCTCTAGTTTTTCAATGTTGGACCCTAGAGGGGGGTGATTAGGGTCAAGAGGCTCTAATTATGCAATAAAAGATAAGACAAGCAAACCATAAAACAGTAATGCAATCAAAGTAAGTGAGATAGGGTTAGGAATCGTTATCCTTTGACGCGCGATGTATTAACGAGGTTCGGTCCACTGACCTACGTCCCCGCTCCCCACTCTCGAGGAGAAATCCACTACACACCCGGTTTGGAAGCCGTCCCCGCTCCCCACTCTCGAGGAGAAATCCACTACACACCCGGTTTGGAAGCCAGAACTTCGTCTACACGGCGATCCCCTCATGATCTCTCACTACACAGTTGACCTCAACAGATCACTCTCCCTCACAGTTGATCTACACAAGATCACACTCACACAACAATAGAAATGGTGCAAGACTCTCTCTTTACAAGTCCCTATGGCAAAGAGAAAGAGTACTGAAGCTGAGAAGTGAACTCACACAAGAAACACAGTGAAAAACCACAGAAAACAGAGTTTGAAAATTTTTCTCAGAAGACAGCGTCTCTCTGGTTTTTCAGCAGAAGTAAGGGCAACAGGAAGAAGAAGAAGTCTTGGTTTAAATAGAAAAGATTAATCATTTTAAAATCACAACTCAATCTTCCCAATTAAGAAAATAATCTCCTATTCAGACTATTGCCACAGACTGTGCCAAACACAGTTAAGTGAAAGCACAGTAAACAAGGCAAACGACCGTTTGAGAAAAAGTCACGGTTGACCGAATAAACCATCGGTCGACCGCCAGAACGTTCGGTCGACTGAAAAGATGAATTCGGTCGACCGATCGAAAATCCGGTCGACCACAAGCAGCTTTGAAAACTTAGAAAACAAGCAGAGCCATCATCGGTCGACCGGTGCGGTCGACCGATATAAAAATCAAGATTTCAGTCGACCGCACCGGTCGACCGACGACCTCTCTGGAGCCCAGTGACGAATGACCTTAAGTGCGGTCGACCGGTGCGGTCGACCGCATTCTGATTGCTCCAGAATAGTATTTTGACTCAAACTAAAATATTTAGAAAATATTTATATAACCTCTGAAAATTATGAAACTTTGTAAAAAGTTTTTAATACTAAAAACAAACTGTTTGGAAAAAGAATTTTGCAGATAGGTCCTCATACTTGTGAAAAATAGTATTTTGCAAAAAACGCTTAAAAGCTTAAGTATGAAAATGTGTGTGTGAGTCCCAATAGCTTCAAGTGAATTCAATAACTCTTTGCCTACATTCTAATACTAGAGAGAGAATAAAAACTAGCTAATATCCTCACATAGAATATAATCTTTGAGTTTTGATATAGCTTGAGTTTGGATAAAGCTTTTATATGAATTTGTTATTCTTGAAATAACATTGTTTCATCGCTATGCCTCCTCCTCCTTTGGATATCATCGTTGTAGTGTATATTCCATCCAATCCTCCATAAATGGCACTAACAAGCTTGATAAATGAATTTACTATATTTGCACTCAATAAGCCATTAGTACCGTTAATGGTGGTTGTAAAACATCATCAAAACATAAGGGCTAACAATCTCCCCTTTTTTTATGATGACAACCAACCATTGTAAGAGCAAAAATAAAATAGCTTATAGATAGGTGCTCCCCCTATCTATGAGATCCCCCTAAGTATATGCAACAAATGAGGAGATTTCTCTCCCCCTTTGTCACCATAAAAAATAGGGTAAAGAGAAATATAAAATGCAACTAAACAAGCAAACAATGTAGAACTTTCACATAGTGCATAAGCCCAAACCATTTCTTATGCGACAAAAATTATCCTCTCCTAGAGGCTTAGTAAATATATCCGCTAATTGTGATTTTGTGTCAGCAAATACTAGGGATACATCTTGTCTCTCTACATGATCACGTAAGAAATGATGGCGCACATCAATATGCTTGGTTCTAGAATGCAAAACCGAATTTTTGGAAATATTTATAGCACTTGTGTTATCACAAAAAATTTTAATATTTTGAAAGCTCAAATCATAGTCAACTAAACTTTGTTTCATCCATAAAACTTGAGCACAACATAAGCCGGCGGCAATGTATTCCGCTTCCGTAGTGGACAATGCAACACAATTTTGTTTCTTGGAAGCCCAAGAAACAAGGGAATTTCCTAAGAATTGGCATGTTCCACTAGTACTCTTGCGATCTACCTTACATCCGGCAAAGTCGGCATCACAAAAACCATATAAATCAAAAGTGGTGCTTTTTGGATAAAACAAACCAAGGTTAAAAGTTCCATTAACATACTTAATGATCCTTTTAACCGCAATTAAATGAGATGCTTTAGGAGATGCTTGAAAACGTGCACATGCACACACACTAAACATGATATCGGGTCTACTAGCGGTGAGATAAAGAAGACTACCTATCATACCTCGGTATAGTTTTTGGTCCACATCTTCACCACTCTCATCCGCATCAAGCTTAACACTAGTACTCATGGGAGTAGGCGCATGCTTAGAATTCTCCAACTTGAATTTCTTCACCAATTCCTTCGCATACTTGCTTTGTGAAATGAAGATTCCATCCTTAGTTTGCTTGACTTGGAGCCCGAGAAAGAATGTAAGTTTTTCCATCATACTCATCTCAAAGTGGTCCTGCATAACTTTAGAAAATTCCTTGCACAATGATTCATTAGTAGCACCGAAAATGATGTCATCCACATATATTTGAACTAAAATAAAATCATTTTTCCTTTTTTGCACAAAAAGAGTGTTATCAATTGTTCCTTTTGAAAAACTATTTTCAACAAGAAAACTAGAGAGGCGGACATACCAAGCTCTAGGAGCTTGTTTCAACCCATATAAAGCTTTTTGTACCCGGTAAATATGATTAGGGAAAGCATGATCTATAAAGCTGGGGGGTTGCTCAACATACACTTCCTCTTCTATAAAACCATTTAAGAAAGCACTTTTAACATCCATTTGAAATAGTTTGAAATTTTTAAAGCTAGCAAAAGCCAAAAACATCCTAATAGATTCCAACCTTTGCAGCCGGTGCAAATGTTTCATCATAGTCTATGCCCTCATTGGGCAACCAAACGAGCTTTATTCCTAGTAACAATGCCATGTTCATCAAGTTTGTTTCTAAAAACCCATTTAGTACCAATAACACTAGCATTGTTAGGTCTAGGAACTAACTTCCAAACATCATTTTTTTGAAAATTGTTTATTTCTTCATGCATAGCCAAAACCCAAAATTCATCATTTAAAGCATCATTAATCTTTTTAGGTTCTAGTTGAGATAGGAATGCAACATTGCCACACTCACTCAAGGCTTTTGAGCGAGTAATAACTCCTTGTGAAGGGCTTCCAATAATTTGTTCCTTTGGATGGCTTGATGTGAATTTCCAAGCTTTAGGAAGTTCAATTTGTTCATTGTCATTTGAGCTATCCACATCCTTTTGAGCTTCTATAGAAGGAGTATCATTGATTTGCAATAAGTCCAATCCTCCCTCAACATCATCATCATCATCTTTCCTAGGTAGAAAAACTTGAGAACCAACATTAGTCTCATCAAAAGTAACGTTTATAGATTCTTCAACAACGAGACTTCGTTTATTGAAGACCCTGTAAGCCTTACTTCGAGGTGCATAGCCTAAGAAAATACCAACATCAATTTTGGAGTCAAATTTATCATAGTGATCTTTTGTATTTAAAATAAAACATTTACAACCAAAGATACGAAAATAACCAATAAAAGGAGTTTTTCCATAAAAAAGTTCATATGGAGTTTTCTTAAGCTTTGGTCTAATCAAAACACGAATCAAAACATGGCAAGCTGTATTGACGGCTTCCGCCCAAAAATATTTTGGCAAATCAAATGAATTAAGCATAGTGCGTGCCATCTCTTGTATGGTGCGATTTTTTTGTTCAACAACACCATTTTGTTGTGGTGTTCTAGGAGTGGAAAACATATGAGTTATACCATGATGAGCACAAAAATCATAGAAAATTCATTTTGACGTTCACCACCATGATCACTTCTTATTTTAACAACTTTCAAATCTTTTTCATTTTCAATTCTTTTGACATGATTAGCAAATTCTTCAAAACAATCATTTTTCTTAGCAAGAAATATTATCCATGTAAAACGAGAAAAATCATCAATAATCACAAAAACATAGTGTTTGCCTCCAAGAGAGGTAACACGCATAGGACCAAACAAATCAAGATGAAGTAATTGCAAGGGTTTAGAAGTTGATACCTCATTGATGGATTTGAAAGAGGATTTTGTTTGTTTACCTTTAACACAATCCTCACATATGGTATCTTTGATGAAGTGCAAGCTAGGTAATCCTTTTATAAGATTTCTCTTAGACAATTTTGATATTAACTCCATGTTTGCATGTCCAAGTCTCTTATGCCAAATCCAAGGATTTTCATCAATTGCCGCAAGACACTTCACATCTTGATTTACTAATTCATTCATCTCAAAAATGTATACATTAGATTTGCAATTAGCAATAAAAACAATTTTTTTATTCATACTAATGATGCATTTATCCGGTTTAAATGAAATATCAAAACCTTTATCACTTAATTGGCTAATGCTAAGAAGATTATGATTCAAACCATTTACTAAATAAACATCTTTTATAATGGGTGAGAGTTTCTTAACAATAGAACCGATACCAATGATTTTACCTTTCTCACCACCACCGAAGGAGACACTACCTCCTTCAATCCTTGATAGGGTTGCAAATAACTCTTTGTTACCCGTCATATGATGTGAGCAACCACTATCAAGGTACCACATTTCCTTACGTCGTTGCCGTGACGTTCCCTACAAAAGAAGAAGATGAAGGTGTAGTAGCTTTAGGTACCCATGTCTTGGGTCCTTGGTGGTTAGTAATCTTGGTACCTTTGGGTACCCATATCAATCCATAAAAATCTTGGTTGTCTTTAATTCTACAATGAGTAGAAATGTGTCCATGTCTCATACAATAGGTGCATACAAAATTTCTTTTGTATGTACGAATGTTAGAACCATGAAACCTATTTCTACCATGGTGATTATAGTTGGCATAAGAATGAGTGGGTCTAGTCCTACAACCCTCAATTTCTAGTCTTTCAATCTTTGATCTTAATTGCTTGTTCTCAAAATCGAGATCTCCAAGCAATTCATCTTTTAGAGCAAGAGAGGTTGTTAGTTGTTCTAGCTTAATATCACAAGAGGCATGCAATTTTTTGAAAGAAGAGTATTCTTTAGACATTCTTTTAAATTCAAAGTTCAACTCTTCTAAAGCCATAGCTATGTCACATTGCATATAGAAAGATTCACTTTCGGCCTCGGATATTACCTCATGTTCATTTGCCATGAAACAAACATTTGGGTCATGAAGAGCAAGTTTGGCTCCTTCTTCATCACTATCCGAGTCACTTGGTTCGGATTCTTCCCATCCGGCATACATAGCCTTCTTCTTCTTGTACTTCATGTACTTTTCTTTGAGCTTGGGGCAATCCTTAGCGATGTGACCCGGTTCATTGCACTCAAAACATTTACCTACACGAGAGGAAAACTTGTTGTTAGATCGAGGGTTAAATTTTTTGTTCATTTTTATAAGTCTAGAGATTCTTCTAGAGAGATGAGCCACTTCTCTAGAAAAATCAACTTCACTCTCCGACGACGAAGATGAGTTGTCACTAGCTCCTTTGAGAGCTATGGTCTTCAACTTTGGTGACGGCTCCTCAACTTCTCGTGATGGCACTTCCTCCTTCTCCTTCCCCTTGAGCTTCTTCTCATGCACTTTGAGCTTTCCGATGAGGCTATCAAGAGCTAAGGTAGTGAGGTCATGAGCTTCCTCAATGGCCGTAGCTTTGGGCTCCCATGCCGGAGTCAAGGAGCGAAGTATCTTATAGTTCATCTCTTGAATGGACAATTTCTTATCAAGACCATATAATTCATTGATGATATTAGTAAAACGGAAAAACATAGCATCAATGGATTCATTAGTAAGCATTTTAAATAGCTCATAATCATGCATAAGCCCACTAATCTTAGATTCCTTAACTTGGGGGGTTCCTTCATGTGTGATACATAATTTTACCCAAATTTCGTATGCGGTTGCACACGTGGAAACTCTATTATATTCATTAGGGGATTAGCATTGAGATTGGCTTGGTGCCTTTCTTCATCGGTCATGTTCCCGACTTTGGACTTCTCTACATATTTCTTTTCTATGAGCTCTAGGATGTCAAGATCAATGCAACGAAGGTAAATTCTCATCCTAGCCTTCCAATAAGCAAAATTGCTCCTGGTGAAGAGTGGTGGTCTAGTGGTGGATTGTCCTTCTAATATATGCATATTTAAAGAGGCCTCCATTAGATCTTTTCTCTAAGGCGGTTAAACCAAAAATTAATATAGAGACCAAGCTCTGGAGGCCTCCATTAGATCTTTTCTCTAAGGCGGTTAAACCAAAAATTAATATAGAGACCAAGCTCTGATATCAATTGTTGGACCCTAGAGGGGGGGTGATTAGGGTCAAGAGGCTCTAATTATGCAATAAAAGATAAGACAAGCAAACCATAAAACAGTAATGCAATCAAAGTAAGTGAGATAGGGTTAGGAATCGTTATCCTTTGACGCGCGATGTGTTAACGAGGTTCGGTCCGCTGACCTACGTCCCCGCTCCCCACTCTCGAGGAGAAATCCACTACACACCCGGTTTGGAAGCCGGAACTTCGTCTACACAGCGATCCCCTCACGATCTCACACTACACAGTTGACCTCAACAGATCACTCTCCCTCACAGTTGATCTACACAAGATCACACTCACACACCAATAGAAATGGTGCAAGACTCTCTCTTTATAAGTCCCTATGGCAAAGAGAAAGAGTATTGAAGCTGGGAAGTGAACTCACACAAGAAACACAGTGAAAAATCACAGAAAACAGAGTTTGAAAATTTTTCTCAGAAGACAGCGTCTCTCTGGTTTTTCAGCAGAAGTTAGGGCAACAGGAAGAAGAAGAAGTCTTGGTTTAAATAGAAAAGATTAATCATTTTAAAATCACAACTCAATCTTCCCAATTAAGAAAATAATCTCCTATTCAGACTATTGCCACAGACTGTGCCAAACACAGTTAAGTGAAAGCACAGTAAACAAGGCAAACGACCGTTTGAGAAAAAGTCACGGTTGACCGAATAAACCATCGGTCAACCGCCAGAATGTTCAGTCGACCGAAAAGATGAATTCGGTCGACCGACCGAAAATCCGGTCGACCGCGAGCAGCTTTGAAAACTTAGAAAACAAGCAGAGCCATCATCGGTCGACCGGTGCGGTCGATCGATATAAAAATCGAGATTTCGGTCGACTGCACCGGTCGACCGACGACCTCTCTGGAGCCCAGTGACGAATGATCTTAAGTGCGGTCGACCGGTGCGGTCGACCGCATTCTGATATGCTCCAGAATAGTATTTTGACTCAAACTAAAATATTTAGAAAATATTTATATGACCTCTGAAAATTATGAAACTTTGTAAAAAGTTTTTAAAACTAAAAACAAACTGTTTGGAAAAAGAATTTTGCAGATAGGTCTTCATACTTGTGAAAAATAGTATTTTGCGAAAAACGCTTAAAAGCTTAAGTATGAAAATGTGTGTGTGAGTCCCAATAGCTTCAAGTGAATTCAATAACTCTTTGCCTATATTCTAGAGAGAGAATAAAAACTAGCTAATATCCTCACATAGAATATAATCTTTGAGTCTTGATATAGCTTGAGTTTGGATGAAGCTTTTATATGAATTTGTTGTTCTTGAAATAACATTGCTTCATCGCTATGCCTCCTCCTCCTTTGGATATCATCGTTGTAGCGTATATTCCATCCAATCCTCCATAAATGGCACTAACAAGCTTGATAAATGAATTTACTATATTTGCACTCAATAAGCCATTAGTACCGTTAATGGTGGTTGTAAAACATCATCAAAACATAAGGGCTAACATCCATCTCATCTTGGATCAACTTATTCCGAGATCGGATGAGAGAGTTAGAGGCAAAACAGTAGAGAGACACTTGCACTATCTCGGCCAAGGCCGAGACAGATAGACTGTCTTGGGTTTTATAGAGCAGTTTTGACCATTATTAGCTTCAAATATGAAGAATCTCAAAAGATAAAAGTTGTAGATCTCCTTGATAGCTTTCCAATGCATTTTGGATCAACTTATTCCAAGATCAAATAAGAGAGTTAGAAGCAAAATAGAGGAGAGACACTTGCACTATCTCGGCCAAGGCCTAGATAGTTTGACTGTCTCGGGTCTTATAGAGCTATTTTAACCATGATTCACTTCAAATATGAAGAATCTCAAAAGACAAAAGTTGTATAGCTCCTTGTTATCTTTCTAACACATTTAGATCAACTCATTCTGAGATCGTATGAGAGAGATAAAGCTAAATTACCGAAGATAGTACAAACTGCCTCAGAATTCCGAGACAGTGTTGGTGTCTTGGAGAAGAATGGAGCTTTTGGTCATGATTCGATTCGAATATGAAAAAGCTCAAAGTTAAAGTTGTAGATCTCTTTGTCAGCTTTCCAACGCATCTTGAATCATTTTATTTGGAGGTCATATGAGAGAGTTAAAGATAAAACAAGCAGAGACATTCTAACTGTCTCGGCCAAGGCCGAGACACTCCAAGTGTCTCGGCCAAGGCCGAGACGCCGAGACACTCCAAGTGTCTCGGCCAAGGCCGAGACACCACAGGTATCTGCATGCTCCAAAAAGCCGTTTTACGCAGTTTTGAGCTGTTTTTCGACCGTTAACCATCTGGATTTGTTTCAACTGATCTAATATCATCCATGAACGTGATAAAGTGATTACAATTGAGGATAAGATTAAATCGTTTATTCTTATCCGAAAACAGGGCTCCTGAAGCCTATAAATATAATCCTAGGGCCTTCATTTGCACAGATGTGGAATTCTTGAGCCTTAGCGAAGCCCTGCTGAATCATAGACTGAGGAGCATGAATTTCAGAGAGGAAGAGGAGATCGGATCGAGTTCTTCGACATAAGGAAGAGGAGTTCGTCAGATCTATAGCTCAGTTCCTTCCCTTGAGATTATACCTAGCTGCGATCTCGAGAAGAGTGGTTATCTCGTTGTTGCCGAGATAATTATTTTAGTTTCTTGATTCCTTCATGAATCAACAAAACTCCTAATTAATTTGATCGCTTGGTGGTCCACGGATAAACCCCGGCACAGGCAAAGATCCCACGCAAACAGCGGGTGATAAACGTTCGTTGTGTTTGTTTTGACGAGAGTTATACTTTTTTGTTTTCATTGTATAAAAGTCTTATAAAAAGACTATCTTTTTTATTTTCATTGTAACGACTAAAGTTGTAATGAATACCTCAATGAAGATGTCAACTTTCCACCTAAACAATACCCTCAAAAGTTTAAAATTATACAAAACATCCAGCCGTTTGAAAACTTAAAATAACAAACATGAAATTTGAAAATTAACAGCAGCCTCTGAATAATTTTAAATTTATAATTAATACCTTCAATATTTTAAAATTTCTAAAAACACCCACAAAGTTCAAATAATAAAAAATCATCATGAAAATCTGAAATTTTAAAACTTGCAAACAATAAGGATGAATTCAAAGCATTACTATTAGACACTTTAAAATTTGTAAAAAATAACCTTAAAGTTATAAAAATTATGAAAAAACTCCTTCGAAATTTAAAAATCATAAAAAACACTAAAATTTCAAAACCTATAACTAGTACATATGAAATCTAGAAATTAATACCAGACCGGTAAAGTTTGAATTTTGGAAAACATAATCCAAAATTTAATAACTGTAAAACAACACCCTTAAAATTTTAAAGTTGCAAAAACTTATCATCAACACATGAAACATGAAGATTACAAGCACCCAATTTAAAATTTAAAATTTTTAAAACACACTCTCAAAGTTTAAAATTTGCAAAACACACCCTCAAAAATTCAAAATCACAAAAAAACCACTACTAGAAAATGGATTATTGCCTACGGATATTTAGCGACGGAAAATTCCATCGCTATTACATGACTTATAGCGACGGAATTTCCGTCGCTATTTAACCGTAGGAAAATAACTTTATAGCGACGGGAAAATGATATTTAGCGACTAAATATTCCCGTCGCTAAAATATTAGCGACAATATAAAATTCCGTTCGGTTAAATTTTGACCCTAATAGCGACAGATTTCGCGTCGGCTAAAAAAGTTTTTAACGACGGACATAATCCGTCGCTAACTTTTGGGTGGGAAAAAACTTTTTCGGCGCGGGCGGCCCAAATTTTGGGAACGCCCCCCGCGCCCGTTTTTTTACCGAGACCAACCCCCCTTCTCTCAAGAACGCCGAGACGCCCCCTCTCTTTCCCCGCCTCTCTCCCAGATCTCCGCCCCCCAACCTCAGACGCTCGTCAGCCGCCGCCTTCGCCGCACTCAGACCCGCACCCACACCCCTCCTTTCCCCCTCTCTATCGATCTCCCAGACCCGTTGCCCCCTCTCGTCCGCGCCGCCGCGTTGGTGCAGCCGCCCGTCAACGCCGCCGCCTGCCGTCGGAATCTCTCTCCCCCTCTCTCTCTCAAGGTACACCCCCTTCCTATCCCCCTCAATCTTATTTATAGTTAATTTTTGAATTTGAACCCGAGAGTTTTTTAGATTTCGACTGCAGTGAAAATAATACCCGCGTAATAAGGTTTCTCTAAGGAGTTAGGATAAAGGATTCGTAGTTTGCTGGTTCTTATTTGGAGAGTGTTGGCGGCCTGCAGTTCAATGTTGAGGCCATTTTAGTGAAAGTTGGGATTTTGAGGGTATACGAGCATATAGTTGGAAGGTAGTTATTTAGGGATGAAGTTTGTTACTGATGATTTGAGCTGGTTTGCTAGGTGTAGATGCAATGAAGATGGAAATTTCGTCGTAAGGAATTATGCTGCTCGCGAGTAGGTTGAATAATTTTGATGACCTTATTCTTAGTGGATGATACGCAAGTTGCAAAATTTTCAAATTTATTCAGCTTGGACAATGGTAGAGTGTAAAAATTACCAGGCACGGATATCAAACAACTGCTAGTCAAATATTGTTATGTCAAATCACTGTTCACAAATTAAGCTCGCCATCTAAATTAATTGAATCATTAAACAAAGTAGAAATACCAAATATAAATAAAGTAAAATAACAAGAAGAAGCAGTTTATTAACAAGCTAGAAGTGAAAGAAGAAATAGGATGAAAAGAGAAGAAAGAGGAGGGGGATATCAGAGGCTGAAAGGGGCAGAAGGAAACAGCAGTAGAAAGAAGAAGAAAAAGGAAGAATAGAAGAGGTGTAGATGAAAATAAAAGAAATACAGCTGGTGATGAAAGAAAAGAAAATGAGAACAGATTAGAAGCCAAAAATCCAAAAATTATGGAAAAAATCAAAACCCTAATAAAAATTAAAACCCTAATAAAAAATTAAGATTATAGTTATATTGTTTAATTTTTGCAAAATCCAAAAATTATGGAAAAATCAAACCCTAATAAAAAATATTCATATTGTTAAAGTTTAATTTTTGCAAAATCCAAAAATTATGGAAAAATCAAACCCTAATAAAAAATATTCATATTGTTAAAATTATAATATAAAAAAAATTAGGGTTAGGGTTAGGGTTAGGGTTAGGGGTTAGGGGTTAATGTTAGGGTTAGGGGAGGGTTAGGGTTAGGGTTACGGTTAGGGGAGGGTGAAGGTGAGGGTGAGGGTTATGGTTAGGTGAGGGTGAGCGTAGGGGTGAGGGTTA
>NC_033798.1:73015163-73081984 GCF_001876935.1 Asparagus officinalis | reverse complement strand
GTAACCAAGAAATTTCTGTTCATGGTGGTCTCAACACAGAGATGCCTTCTGCATTTGAGAATTGGAACGTGTGGGTGAGCCCAGCGTTGGGAAATTTGAATGCGCAGGTGAGCATCGCGTTTGGAAGCTGAATCAACTCGAACGCGAGGGTCGAGCTTGGGCGGGCTGATGGCCTCGAATCCCGTCCGTTAGGATTTGACAGCTCATAGCTGTCTATAAATAGACCGCTAGGGGTCAAATCAAGAGTCATTTGACTCTTCTTGAAAATTTAACGAAAAAGAAATTTCGTTTTCATCTCCGGCGAAAACTATTCTTCTTCTCCGACGAGATTCAATGGCACCAAAGAAGTCCTCCAAGTCCGACGTCGCTTCCAAGCCTGATGCCGCCGTGGCTCGAGGATCTGCACCGTCGGTGCCGACCGGCGGCGCCGCTGCTCAGGCGAATGTGACGCCCCAACTCCCCTTGATCGGTGGTGAGTACGACCTTCGTGGTCATTAAACTTGCTCCGACAAGTTCTGATCTTGAAATTAACGAGGAAACTCGTTCCCATAACGCGGGGCTGGACCCCGTCGTTTAATCTTCTTGACGAGGGGTTTAACCTCCGCGTCTTAGATTTTTGACGCGAGGGTCGACCCACGCGTCTGAACTTTTCTGACGCGAGGCTCGACCTTCGCGTCTGAGATTGTCTGACGCGGGGTTCGACCTTCGCGTCTGGGCTTGTTTGACGCGGGGTTCGACCTTCGCGTCTGAACTTGTTTGACGCGGGGTTCGACCTTCGCGTCTGAACTTGTTTGACGCGGGGTTCGACCTTCGCGTCTGAACTTGTTTGACGCGGGGTTCGACCTTCGCGTCTGAACTTGTTTGACGCGGGGTTCGACCTTCGCGTCTGAACTTGTTTGACGCGGGGTTCGACCTTCGCGTCTGAACTTGTTTGACGCGGGGTTCGACCTTCGCGTCTGAACTTGTTTGACGCGGGGTTCGACCTTCGCGTCTGAACTTGTTTGACGCGGGGTTCGACCTTCGCGTCTGAACTTGTTTGACGCGGGGTTCGACCTTCGCGTCTGAACTTGTCTGATTTTGAGTTGTCTAACTCTTTTCTTCTTTTTGTAGTGCGCCATACCAGCGAGCCTCTTCTTTTTCGCCACCACTTTGGACATGAAGGTGGTGCAGACATGAACATAACTTTCAGCTCGCGTTTAGAACTCCCGGTTTTCCGGATGAGGGAGAAGAGTCGCGTGGAACTGATCACCCAAGCTTCTCATGACACTCTCAGGACGTTGGTTTCGGACGCTCGACTTGAAAGCCCAAGCCGTAAGCCCATAACCAAACCTGGATATCTCTTCGGGGACTTTGTTGACTTCAACGCAAGCACTGCTTATGATGGGGGCTATAAGTGGCTGCGGAGAGTTGAGGAACGCAACCTTTTCTTGCCCAACATGGAGAGGATGTTCCCCCTATCTTATTTCCAATGCGCTTCCGTCCCGAGGCGTATGGATTGGCCCCTGGTTAAGGATCAAGATGGGGTTGCTCTAGGAGCTCTGACTTTCTATGGGGTTCGCCCCGTTGGTTATAATCGGCAGGTGACAGCTTTACGGCCGAGTTTATTTGCTAAGGAGTATCCCCTTGGCGAAGCACCCAGTCCGGCAAAGACCTTCGTTAAGAGATTCCTGGAAAAGAAGGGAGAGTTCCCTGCGCAAGGATTTAGAACTCCTGGCTGGGTTCATTCTCCAGCGGCTGGATGGTGGGCCCAGATGACCAAGTTTGTTCTGAAGGAATTAGAAGCTCCCCTCGCTCAAGCTGGGTTGCTGGTTCCTGTGCGGGCTACTGAATTTGGGATCGTCCAGAGCCACTTTCATTTCTTCTCCATATTGGAGAAGTATAATCCTGATAGTTGCACTTTCTTCACCCCTGTGGGGGAATTAGGCTTCGCTCTTCACGAGATGCATGAAGTCTCGGGTCTTGTTCTCGGGGATTTGCCGTATGAAGAGTTTGTTCCGGGATCGGCGGAGCTCCAAATTTTAAAGAAGACCAGTCCGGAAATTTATGCCACTCTCTGGGAAGTCATGTGTCACTTCCACATTTGCATGCAGCTGACGGGGGTCCGTGGAGGCGGCATCAAGCAAGTGTCTTGGGCGGAATATTTATTCCATAACTTGACCACTAAGGGAGCTTCAGTGACCCGCTTGCCTGCCAGTACTTTGGAGGAGGTTCAGGCTCGTATTGACGACGCTACCTCCCATTACACTAACGAGGCCAAGGAAGATGTTTTCCCGGCTCACACAGAGTTTGAGAGCTTTCATTATCAAGCTCTGATTCCAATTTCCGACGCGGCGTTGCTAGCTGGATTCTTGATGCTGTGGCTCAAACGTTGCGTCGTTCCTACCAGGCCGATCGATGCCCTTGCTATTGAGGTGGTCTACCCGGCTGTTCTCTTGGCACACGGGAGACCTGTGAGCCTCCTCAGCGCTATGGTGGGTTGTCTTCAGTACGGATTACGGGAGTTGGCCTCTGAATTTGTTGATGTTACAGAGGTGGAGTCTGAGGGCCACAAGACCTTCAAGACTCCCAATCCCCGGGTGCCGATGCCATATACATATTTGATGGCTTGGTACGTGCTCCACTGTCCTCCTATAATGAGTGCAGCCTCTCCCCCGGGAGACTCATTCATCCCATTTGTGCAGCGACTAGAGTCCGCGAAATGGGAAGGGGGGTACATGGTTAGGATCCGCCAAATCTTAGCACGGGACACTAACTTCCATATCTACCGATGTTTCCCTGATTTCGAGGGCGGTGTCTATGGAGCAGAATATCAGGATACGGCGGGTCCTAATGGATTCACTCAGCTGAGCGGGGGGGTTTTCCATTGGCTTTTATCCATCAGGCCAGGCTACCTGATCTTTCGACAAGGCGCCAACTGTTTCGTCGAGCCTTACCAACCCTACAGGTTCGCTCGCCAATTTGGGTATGATCAGTTGTATGTCGGGAACCCTCGTCCTCAACTCTCAGTTATAGCCAACTTATATGAAGGAGCCAGGGCTTGGTATTATTCTGTGGCAGGTTGTACCAAAGCCATCTTCAAGCTTCCCCACAAAACTGCTAATTCCTATACCTCCATCAGCTTCTGCAATTGGTATTACGCTGCTTCTCAGACTCCCAACTTCAACTTGAATACATCTTGCCTGAAGGACATTAGGCATATGTATAATTCAAGAAAGGGGTCTAAGACGTCTCGCTTGAGGGGGATCGATGAGTTTCTATCCATCGAGAGTCAGCCTGCCGAACAGGAAGAGGAACAAGGAGCTGAGCCTGTTCCAGTGGAAGAACAACGAGCGGCTGATCCTCCTATGACAAGAGCAGCGGGGAAAAGAAAACTTTCTGCTGATGAAGCTGGCCAGTATGATAAGCAGATCCGTCGAAAGTTGCTGGTGGATTCTCCCCCCAGAGGCCAACAAAAATCCAAGTTGATGGCTGAGGCCATTAAAGCTGCTAAAGATGACGAACCACAGGAATCATCTGTGGCTGGCCTGCCGCATAGAGCGGGACTTCGTTCTCATGGTCCAGCTCTGTCGGGCGAAGGTTCTTCTTATCATCCTCCTGAGGACGAAGAAGATGAATTAATGGTTGCAGATGCAGAATCTGCTCCGGTGATGGATCTTCCTAGGTCTCCTGCGTTGGAGCCAGGGGGTCTCGAAGATAATCCACCTCCTTCTCCTTCAGCATTAATGTCACAAGCTGATGATTTAATGCCTAGTCCTACAACGGGACTTATGAAAAGCCCAGCCGCTGGTGCAAGTCTTCCGGAGTCTTCAGCTGTTCCGGGTGATGAGGAGCGAGTTGACTATGACGACTCCCCAGCTGGTGATGCAGTTGACAGAGATAGAGGTGATGAGGACGCTGATGTTGGCAACATGTCAGGTGAAGGTGAAGATGACGATGAGAATGATTCCATTGATGACGTCACCACTTTTGATGATGATGCTCCCAAGGTCCCGTCTGATAAAGCATCAGGTTATACTCCTTTTTATCTTACCGGTAAGCTTGGTTTGTTTCGACTTCTTCCACATGCTTTTTCTGCGTTCCGACCGTTTTTTCGTGCAGGTTCACCTACTCCCGGGACTACTTCAGCTGCTCCTTTAGAGCAAGAACCTGCGCAAGTGTCGGCTCCTTTAGAAGAGCAACATTTACCTGGTTCTCCTACGGCGACTGTTCCGCCTGTAGCGTTGCCTGAAACCACTGCCGCTACTCCTCCTCCGGAACAACAGCTCATGCAGGTATCAGCCCCTATGCAAGAGCAATCCATGCCTGACCCTTCTGTAGTGGCTACTTCACCAAAAGCGGTGATGAAGATCTCGCTCACCCCAACGGAGGCTGGGCCAAGCTCTTCTCAAGCGAAAGCATTGATGGCTTTGACCTCAAGCCCTTCGCAATTGAACATTTCAATCGCCTCTGCAGCTTCAGCACCTGGATCGCCTGCTAGTCATCATCTTAACGCCTCCATCTCAGCTGCTGAAGGGGTATCTTCAGGTGCAATTGTCAGTCTCGCTAATGCACCTAAATTCCTCCAAATCTCCTTGGTGTACCTAAACAGTCTTGCGAAGACGGTAGTCGAGTCCTTGATGAATGGTCAAGGAACTTTGAACTCCTTTCGACCTCTGCTGGAAGCAGGCTTAAACGGGGTCAGGAGTGTGGGCGAAACTCGATGGTTCGAACGCTGCTCAGAGATTATCCTTCGTTTGGAGGCGAAATTACAACGCTTCGAGACCATGGGCCATAGTGACCTTCAGCCGCAAATTATGTCCACTTTGGCTAGTCTTCAGGTCGCTGAGGTGATACACCGAGAGACGCTAGAACGGGACTTAGCTGAAAAAGAGCGTCAGATTGCAGAGCTTCGTGAGCGTAACACTCGGAAGCGAGAAGAACTAGAACGCTCAACTGCTTCTATGAATTCGCTTCGGGACAGACTGGTTGAAGCTGAAGCCGAAGTCCTGCGATTGAAAGCTGAACTCTCCCGCGAAGAAGGCATTGTCAACATCCTTAGTACCCAGAATGCAGCTAGTACTTTGGAGTATCATGCACAAGCTCAGGCTCTGGAAGACGTCAGAAAGGAAATGGCGGCCATCATCATACCCAGCGAGGATGAACTTCGAGCAAAGGCTGAAGCTATGGTGCGAGCTAACCACGAGGCGGAGTTAGCTGAACTCAAGGCTCAACTCATCTCTTTTGATTTAATGCATGAGTGAGTTTGGTTTCTGTAATGTTCTTTTGACAAGAACAAAGTTTGTTTTGTATCACTTTCTTTTGGTTCTTGAATAAAAAGTGATATTGACTTCTCATTGTTTCTTGCATTTATCATTTTTTGATTTTAAATACAAGTCACGAGAAATGCCTGAGATGTATTCCTGACTTAGAATATACCTCCACAATGGTTCTGTTGCAGAGAACTCTCTTTATTATCATTTAAGACAACTCTAGAAAGTTTCAAACTGCTGAGGACGAATACTCCCATAATAGGGTTGACTAATAGAATTCTTCCTGTGTTATGTTTTGCTTTAAACACTGAAAGAAGTCTATAAATGCTAGAGGTGTAGTTTTAACTTAGCAAGAGAGATATTGCGATCGGAGCAATTTTGAAGACTTATCGTTCTATTGACGAGAAGCGATAAGTTGATTTTTGTCAGAGGTGTGATTTTAACGTGACAGAAGAAATATTGCGATCAGGGCAATTTTGAGGACTTATCGTTCTATTGACGAGAATCGATAAGTTGATTTTGTCAGAGGTGTGATTTTAACGTGACAGAAGAAATATTGCGATCAGGGCAATTTTGAGGACTTATCGTTCTATTGACGAGAATCGATAAGTTGATTTTGTCAGAGGTGTAATTTTAACGTGACATTTGTGGGGAAAGAATATTATAGCGTCTCACAGGGGAGAACTGCTATATGTTTTATCATCGGAGTGATGAGTTATAAGACTTGTGATTTGATCAAGATTTTGGGGGAGTTTATTACCCCACTGAAAACGAGTTATTTATTGCTCTGCTGAGGAGAGCCAATAAATCGACAATGAGTTGGAGACTTATCATTCTATTTTTTGAGAATTGATAAGTGGATTTTGGGGTGTAGTATTAACCCAATGAGAATTTGAATTCTGCTGAAGAGATACAGAGGTTTTGATTACCACTCTGTTAAGTAGGCTTACCAGTGCATATTCTTCATTTAAAAGAATTGCAACGCTGAGGTGACCCTCGCGTTTAATATTTGAAACGCGAGGCTCAGGCCTTGTGACGTTGGCTTGGGCTTTGCATTTGGGAAACTTGAACGCGGATGTGAGCTTCGCGTTTTGAAAGATGGTTGGGATTCATTCCTAGAATCCTGTGCCATCTTAACAGCTTGGTGGCTGTTATAAATAGACCTGAGTGGTCATATCAAAAGTCACTTGACTTTCAAGACTTTCGACTATTTTCAAGAACGAGAATTCTCGTTTGATTCCGGTGAGATCTCCGACGGTCTTCGTCTCCCTCATTCAAAGGAATTTCCTCCGATCGACTGCATCAATGGCGCCTCGGAGAAGAGGTTCGAACTCCAAGAAAGTCGCCGGAGCGACTTCCGAAGTGCCGTCGGCTGAGGACGCTGGCGGCGCTCTTGTTCATGCGGGGACATCGTCGTCGTCACCGCTGCTGCGGGGGCTTCCCTGTCGTGGTGAGTGCCACCCGAAATAACTTGCCTTGGCAAGTTCTCTGAAAACCCTAGATGGGTTCTTGATAACGAGGAAGATGACTCGTTTCAACTCAATGAAAACGCGGGGTTGGGATCCCATGTGGGTCTCGACCCTCGCGTTCAAGTTTTTCAACGCGAGGTTGACCTTCGCGTTTGAGGCTTCTGACGCGAGGTTCGACCTTCGCGTTGGAGATTTCGATATGAGCCTTTAACCCTTTATGTTTCAGGCTATGCCTTTATGTTGATAGCTCGCCGCTAACTTCTGCTTTTGATTGTGCAGTACTTCTCCCAAACGTGCCACTTTCACAAGAGCATCATTTTGGGTACATCGGGGGACCTGACGCGAATGAAATATTTAGTCTTCAGAACCAAATTCCATTGTGTACTTATCCTGATTCGGAAAGAGCGGAAATGATTAAATTCCCTCAATGCTCTACTCTCAGGATTTTGATAACTGACTTGGACTTGGAGACCCCTGTTGGCCGTGCCCAGTTTCCTAAACCAGCGTTCATATTTGGAGATCGCATACCAGCTAATGATCATCTCACATGTATGGAAGACTCAAAGCTGCTGCGGAGAGTTGATAATCGCTTTTTATTTCTCCCTAGCATGAAGAGGATGTACCCTCTCTCCTACTTTCTGAATGTGAGCTGCCGTCGGGGCTTGACCTTTGACATAGTAAAAGAGAAGGAGGATGTGTCGCTTGGATTTGGTCGGCGAGCTCGTGCGCAAATCGGGGGGCAACTAAAGGGGTTAAGACCTGGTTTGTTTGAGAAGAAGGAGCTGGTTCAGGAGATGCCACGTCCAGCGAACATCTTTATTCGCCAATTCCTTGCAACTCAGGGTGAATTCTCTACCCAGACGTTCAGATCTCCTGGATGGATCTGTTCCGGAGAAGGAGGTTGGTGGACCCGTATGGTTGACTTTGTTCTTGAAGAGCTTAAGGACTCGCTCACTCAATCGGGTCTCACAATTCCGGTGTTAGCTACACGACAGGGAGTCGTGCAGAGTCTTCATAATTTCTTCGCTATGTTGGAGAAATATAACCCTGACAGCTGCACATTCTTTACGCCTGCTGGAGAGTTAGGTTTTGCTCTTCATGAGATGCAGGCAGTGTCGGGGCTGTCGCTTGGAAAAATGCCCTACGAGGAGTTCATTCCCACCACCGAGGAACTTTCTCTACTGAAGGTGGCGCACCCGGAAATTTGTGCTACTTTCTGGGAGCTGATGTGCCACTTCCACATATGTGCCCAAGTCTTTGGGATGCGTGGAGGGGGCATTATGCATACCACGTGGGCAGACTACCTCTTTCAGAATTTAAACCAAAAAGATGTAGCCGTATACCGCGTTGCAGTTCTCTCTCTTAAGGATGCCAAAGCTCGAATTACGGCTTCCAGTGCTACCTATAAGACAGAGCATACCGAGGATGATTTTGAAGCTGGTGTCGAATTCGAAAATTTCCACTACCAAGCCACAGTTCCTATCTCTGACACGGCTCTGCTTGCAGGCTTCTTCATGATTTGGTTGAAGCGGTGCGTGGTACCGTCAAGACCGATAGAGGCAATATTAGCTGAGGTAGTGTACCCAGCTGTTTTGCTAGCGCATGGGAGACCTGTGAGCCTCCTTACTGCTATGGTTGGCTGTATTCAGAATGGCCTGAGGGTGTTGACTTCAGAACTCCTCAGTGCTTCGAGAGTCAAAGCCGCTAAGAAGAAAGCTGGAAAAGCTCCTCAACCACGTGTACCAGTGCCATACACATATTTAATGGCCTGGTTCGTGTTGCATTGCCCTTCATTAATGACGGGAGTGCATGAAGGGGATGATGCTTATACTCCCTTCGTACAAAGATTGGAGTCGGCCACGTGGACTAGTTCTTATATAGTCAGGGCTCGACAGCTTCTATCCCGAGAAGATAAGTACCGGGTTTTCTGCTGTGCTCCTAACTTTGACGGGGCTGATGTTAAGGATGCTCGTTTCATGGATTTGCTTTTTGAAGGCTCGTCTTCTTTGGAAGAGGGTACCTTCAGCTGGCTTCTTATGATCAGGTTGGGCTACCTGGTCTATCGCTCACGGGAGAAGTGCGTAATCGAGCCTTACATGCCTTCTCGGTTCGCGAGACAGTTTGGATATGACCAACTCTATGTTGGCAATCCTAACCCGGCGTTAGCTCAGATTGGGAATTTATACGAAGGAGCTCGCGCATGGTACTTTTTCTCCGCCGGGGGAACCCATGCGCAATTCACTTTACCCAACTCACCGCCCGGCTGTTCTACTGTTATGGATTGCCGCCAGTGGTTTGCCGAAGCTTCAACTCGTTCTACAGTTACGAAAGAGCCATTGAAAAGGGGAACGGGCCGGTCAAAGCCTGAAACCCGAACCAAAACCCACGACTTAATCTAACGGCCGGGTTCGAAAACCACGGCCACGATGCATCGTGGGGCGAAACACACGAAGCTGACATCATGTCGTCAAGTCACGATCACCACGACCCGACGAGACCGCGCCGCCTTAGCTGGGAAGCACGAAGCCCTATCGGCAGACATGTGGCTCATCTCCCATCTAATCTCTCACCGGCGAATACTCAGCCTGACCCCACGAGTCGTACGAAATTTGGCTCCCAAAGACTAATTTCACCTTGACGATTCATTCGCCCTTAAAGGTAAAGTTACGAACGAAGCCAATAGAATGACCTCGCTTAAACGGTTAAACCCACGCCTCAGACGACTAAGGGTTAGAGCAGAAACCTTAGCATTAAGCCTAAGAGAAACTGTTCAGCAACTCATCATACTGAGGGGAATAGTATGGCTAGCCCGATTCAAACGGTAATCGGTAAAGGCACATCAAACCCGTTGATAGCTGAGGGTTTGCTAAAAATCCTAAAAGAAACCCAAAGGCACTTGCTTCGCCAAAATTTTCTTCATTCAAAGTATTCCAGACCCCACGCAAGCCAGTTTAGGTCTGAAAACTTTGAAGGTGGTCTTATAGACGGTAAAAAATACCTCTAATAAGCCTACAAAAATTCACCCACAAGAAGTCATCTGCCTAAGCCGCATGGTCGTCAAACGTGCTCGGTTCCAGATTCGCCTGAATAATCGACTCGCTTGCACGAGTTGAGATCAGTTGGAACAGCGAAAGTTCGCCTTTCATGCAACTCGCCTGCCCGAGTCCAAAGTCGAATCCGCCTGCAAACCTCCACGCCGTTAGGACAGCTGGGTATCCGCTACCCCACGTACGGAGATAGGCTTTCCCACCTCTCTCGACCTGAAGGGAGAGGGCACAGTACTCCAAGACCGCCAGGCGGCCACTCACAGTAATTGCAGTGCGGAGGACTGGACAGGTGTCGAGTCGACCTGAACAGTCATAAATGCGACTCACATCGGCTATCTAAGTCGGGAGACGAATCCGTCGGCGTTCGGCGAACTGTCCAAACCCACTCGAGTACCAGGAACACGCTTTCCCGCCTCTCCTGACCTAAAGAGAGAAGGCACGACACTCCAGGCCCGCCGAAATAGCCGCCTACAGTACAAGTGAGCAGACAGGTGTCAAAACAGCCTGCACCCTCATAAATGCGGCTCACCTCAGTTGTCCAAGTGAGGGGACGAGAGCCGCCGGTGCTCGGTGGTTGGTCAGATCCACGCAAGCATCTGACAGCCGTTGTCACGCATACGAGGAGGGGCTTTCCCACTCTTACGAAGCGTGATACAGAGCACAGCTCTTCGAATGACCGCTGACGGCACGAAGAATAGCAGGACGTCTCCGAACCACGTATGGTCACATCCCATAATTCAAGGAGAAGTCAAGCTGTCCTTCTTCCATCCCATAATTCAAGGAGAAGTCAAGCTGTCCTTCTTCCATTTAAAAGCCCCTTCCAGCACACTGGAAGGGAGGTCGCAAAACTTGGAGAAAAGTCATTGAGCTTCCAGCACACTGGAAGGGAGGTCGCAAAACTTGGAGAAAAGTCATTGAGACCAAGCTGTTAGCAGACCTTTGCATTACAGCACCACTGCCTAGTTCTGAGCTCCGATCGCCGGTGAACTAAGCAGACCCGAACTCCATCGATTCAAGCTTCTACTGCGAATTGAAGCTCTCCAGTAACCTCGATCGAACGGTCTAAGGGAAGCAGAATCGACACGAGCATCGAGTGAAGCGTCCTATAGCCACCTAAAGTCCCCACACAAAACAAAGAGGGCATTCCCTCTGCTTCTGTTGTAACCATTTGATTATTAGTTTGTAATAAGCTTTCTTATTAATACAAACGAACACTCCCTGTTTTCGGAAAATCAAATTTACACCATACAAACGCCGGTCAACGCGTAACCCTAGGTCAACGTCAGTCAACGCGTTGCGATGAAAAAGTTAACGTTAGACGATCCAAAACCCTAGGTCAACGCGGTTAACGTGTAACCCTAGGTCAACGCCAGTCAACGCGTTACGATAAAAAAGTCAACGTCGGGCGATCCAAAACCCTAGGTCAACGTCGGTCAATGCGTAACCATAGGACAACGCTAGTTAACGCGTTGTGATAAAAAGTCAACGCCGGGCGATCCAGAACCCTAGGTCAACGCCGATCAACGTGTAACCCTAGGTCAGCGCCAGACAACGCGTTGCTATAAAAAAGTCAACGTCGGACGATTCAAAACCCTAGGTCAACGCCAGTCAGTGAGTTGCGATGAAAGTCAACACAAGTCAACACGTTATGATGGAGATAGTCAGTTCAAAGTCAACTTAATGATACGAGCCAACTCACCAGTTTCGATTTGATTTGAGACTTCGACGACGGCCATACGATAAACGCAGTGTCGGAATAGCTTCGGTTATTCATCAAATACCGAACAGACTGAAAATCGAAGGAGTTAAGAATCGAAGCTAACTACAGGTCCTTTTACGTCGTTTAAAGGTTGGACCGATCATATCCAAAGTATTTCAGGCTCATCTATAAAAGAAACGAGACTGAAACACTTTGGAGGGGGTATTTGTAGACGTCAAAAATTATCTATAGGTCTTCGCACGCGGCTCGAGACAGAGAGAAGATGATGAATGCCACTATCCGAGTCACAGAAACTTAATCGACGTCGACAAGCGCATGAAGTGAGTTGACGAACTATGTGAAGCACGGAACTGCAGAGCAACGAGGAAACGAACTCATCGGGAGCCACGCTTTGCTTACGAAAGACGAAGCGCCTCTCAGGTCCCGTTTACTCCATATGTGATTCAATCATGGAAGCTCGTAGATCTTCTCGTCGGCTTTTCAACGCATTTTGAATCACACAATTCCGAATTCGGACGACGAAAATACGGCGGAAACATACAAAGCGTGCGAAACTACATTCCGGGCCAGGCCGAGACACCCATGGTGTCTCGGCCAGGCCGAGACGCCAGTGGGTGTCCGCAGACCCGAAAAACTGTTTTTGGCAGTTTAAAGCCGTTTTTCGACCGTTAACCGTCTGGATTTGTTTCAACTGATAAAATATCATCAAAGCACGTGATCAAGTGGTTACAACTGAGGATAAGAGGGAATCGACCGTTCTTATCCGAAAACAGGGGTCCCGAAGCCTATTAATACAGCCCCAGGGCCTTCATTTTTTCAGATCTGGAATTCTTGAGCGTTGGCGAAGCTCTGCTAAATTAAAGACTGAAGGAGCACGAATTTCAGAGAGGAGGAGATCGGTTCGAGTTCTTCAGGCATAAAGAAGGAGAGTTTGACAGATCTGCAGCCCAGTTCTTTTCCTTGAGATCGCCCCATTGCGGTGATCTCGAGAAGAGTGAGTATCTCGCTGTTGCCGAGATAATTGCTTCGGTTTTTTGATTCCTTCGCGAGTCAGCGAAGCTCCGGCTCTGATCTGATCGTTTGGTGGTCCACGGATATCAACGTCCCCGTCACAGTCCAAGATCCCACGCAAGCAGAAGACCGATAAACGATCTCTGCGTTTGTTTTGACGAGAGTTGTAATTTTCGTTTTTATTGTGTAAGAGTCTGATAAAAAGACTAACTTTTTGTACTTTCATTGTAACGACCCAAGTTATAATGATTACCTCAATGAAGAAATCAACTTTCTCCCCAAACAACATATAATGTAACTAATAAAAGTTAACGGAAAATAGATTATAACAAGAAAAAGAAAAGTTGCCCAAGAGAGTCTAGTCGAGTTGATAAGCTGCCTATGAGTAGTTTTTCAAGATCTCAAGTTCACTTCTTCTGAGAAGCACTCACATGAATTTAATTTCGTGGAATACCTAACGCCTTGGGGGTTTGATACCCATGATCTGAAGGATTGTGAATAGAAAATAAGTAGAAAACATTAAGCTTGGAGGTAACTAGAAAACATAAAAGACAATCAGAAAACTTAAAGAGCTTTGCTTTGGTGCTCTAATAATAACATTTTTATTTAATTTTTAATTAAAGTGTAATAGTACTTTCTCCCCCATCTTCTTCCTCTTTCTTCAATCTAACACTTGCTGACTTTATATTGTTTCCTCACAGTAATCTTCTTGCCAGATCGAACAATTGGAAAATTACAAACCATACAAATATTGAGATCTTGATTTAGCAGATGAAAGATTTTTGGAACCCATTCTAGAACCGCTTGTAGTTTTAAAATCTTTGTTAAGTTTCAAAAACTTATCTATTACTATTACATAAGAAAACATATTTGGTGTTCTACCCTTATGTTAGTCATGCTTTGAAAAAAATGCCAAACCTGCCCTATTAAATTAAACAACCATACAACCATTATTAAAAACTAAATCAAGGGATAATTTTGGAAAATAAATTTATTTCTTAATTCGTCGAACTGCACCTACATGATCAAAATGAGAAAGAAAAAAAAAAAATCTGACCCTATCTCAAATAACCAAAAATGCTCATGATCCGTAACAATAGCCCACAGTCAGTTTCCACACTTCCAACAAACAATACCCACTACCTATATCTTATATCTTATCTTAAGGGGCTGTTTGGTTCGTTTCCTAGATATAGGGAAATGTATTTCCATATACAAAAACATAAGTTTTGAGTTTTTCAAACTTTTCTAAGAAATAGATTGTTTCGCTTTGGTTGGCACAAAAAAATTGTGGGAAACCAATGTATTTATTTTTCTTGTGTTTGGTTCGCATGGAAAAAAGGGAAAACTTTTATTTATATGGCAAAAAGCTGACGTGGCTACAGTTTTCGTCGATTTCACGAGGTTGAGGAAGGAATTAGGGAAGAAAAAAAAATCTGATGTGGCGACGATTTTCACCGAGTTTCCCTTCTTCAACCCTAGCGAACCAAAGATGAGAAAAGAAAATGACGGAAAACTTATATCCTACGTGGCCATGAAAAATCTGATGTGAAGACGATGTAAAACTTTTCCACCGATTTAAAAAACGAACCAAACAGCCCATAAACGAAAAAGCAAACTTCATGTCCACAAGACCATCCGTTGTTAGTTATTTTGCACGCTAATATGTACTGGCAGCTTAGGAGTAAAAAATCAGCATTTTTGTTGCTCTTTTGATTACTGTTGGAGTGTACCTGTTTCATCCAACTCTAACAACAACAATGCAAACAGGTAGCGCAAATACTCATTTCAATTGTGTTGTATTTCTTTTTCAAATAATGTAAGAATTTGTTTTTTCCCTCTTTCTTGTAATTAAAAAAAGACTTAATATCAGAAACCCCCCCTTCACTTTGGGCGAGTATCAGAAACCCCCCATTGACTTTCAAAATATCAGAAAACCCCTTTAAATTTAGGGTTTATCAGAAAACCCCCTTTAACTTTAATGTTTTATCACAAAGCCCCCTAATGGCGTTACCCTTTATTATCCTAAATTTTCAATGAAACAAAATACTCCCGAATAGGGATTTCATCCACACGTGATAAAAAAATTAATAATTTAGTTTAACACATTAATCTGATTTCTTGCAGGAAAACTCTCCAAGTTCTTGAAAAAAAACTCTCCCACTAAAAATCCCTACTGGAAGTACTTTTGTTTGCTGATAATTTGAGGTAATCAGAGTAATGCGGTCAGGGGGGTTTTGTGATAAAACCTTGAAGTTAAAGGGAGTTTTCTGATAACCCCTAAACTTAAGGGGGTTTTTATGATATTTTGAAAGTTAAGGGGGGTTTTCTGATACTCTCCCAAAGTTAAGGGGGGTTTTCTGATATTAAGCTCTTAAAAATGTAACTCCATTAGAAGTTGTAAAGTTTTCTGAAGGCTACATATCAGAAAACCCCTCTTAATATTCACAATATTACAAAACACCTTTTATGAAAACCCCTTTTAATTCTAAAATTTTAGAAAAAAACCCCTATATCCCTCACTTTTTAGGGGTGTTTCTAATATTTACAAAAATTAAAAGGGCTTCTTTGGATAACACCCTGAACGTAAGAGAGGGGGATGAGTTTCTTGATATTTTCAAATATATGTGGGGTTTTCTAACAGCGTCAAATATAATAATTGTCGTAATCCATGTTTTTTGCAATATTGATGAACCTTATTATCTTATTGTCAACTATTAAGCTAAATCTAATAGTTTTTTCACATAAATATTACTGTTCATGCACACATCGCATGCACTGGGATTACTAGTTTATACTTAAATAAACCCTTCCAAGGAAAAAAAAATGCATCTCTTTCTCAATATAAGATTAATAAAGCCTATTAAAAGTTTCTTTAGAACCATCACGACATCACTATCGACGAAAAGGCCTAGAAAATAGATGGATAATACAAAACAAAGTAATAGTAAGAAAATAAAAAGGTTATAGGCGTCTAAAAATGCCTATAGGTGTCCACACACAGCTTGAGACAGAAAAGACGACGAACGTCGTTATCCGAATTTCCAACAAACAAAGAGATTATTTATAGACAACTATGAGCTGTCAAATCGTAACGGACGGGATTCGAGGCCATCAGCCCGCCCAAACTCGACCCTCGCGTTCGAGTTGGTTGAGCTTCCAAACGCGATGGCTCACGTTCGCGTTCAAAATTCTCAACGCTGGGCTCACCCACGCGTTCCAATTTCCAACAAACAAAGAGATTATCTCTGTGTTTGGACCGTTATGTTAGCAACTTCTTGACTACCAAGGCTATGACACGGCTCCTGATAAGTAACAGAAGAGCTAACAGCAATCATCAAGGCGACTAAAGCCAGGAGGAAACTGACGATTTCACTGGGGAGTCAGTACAAATAGATTACAGTCTACAACATTGAAATCATCTGGCCCGATTAGACGGAGTGAGCAATTAATCCACAAAATTTTGGGATCCAAAGTATTCCGAAAATTCGTCCCAGTCAACCGCGAACTTTCGAAAATTTTGGAGGGGGTTCTGTAGGCTGTCTAAAAATCACAATAGATAGCTTATCCAAACAAGCTCCGACAATGGAGGTCACAATTAGACGACTTCCTAATCACTGCATCCGCAACTCCACAATCGCGACCTCACCTCTGAGATGATTGATCTTGATGGCTGCGACAACAGCATGACTAATATTATATTAGCAACTATTAGAGATGCTGATGAGCAGTGGGATGATTTCAGAAATAAAAGGTTGGACTCAGTTGGTGAGTTGCTTAGTAGAGAGCTGTGGGCAAATATTCATCTTCAAAACACTATGGATGTTGATTCCCGTCTAGCTCCTACAACGAAAGCTACAGTCAAATAGCTTTCGTGCCAATAATCGAAACATACAATCAGATAGTTGGTTGGTAGAGAGCTGTGGGCAAATATTCATCTTTAAAACACTATGGAAGTTGATTCCCGTCTAGCTCCTACAACGAAAGCTACAATCAAATAACTTTCGGATCGGTGAACGAAAGTTGCGAATGGATAGCTTTTCACATAGATCGAGAAGAGTTACAATTCAACGACACTTCCGACGACGGATGAAAACTCTATTCAGCAGTCTTCACAATCTACAGTGAAAGTTATAATCTGACGACTTTCACACCCCACAACAGCTAAAGCCAGGATTACTGAACAACGGTCCTTGCAATGCACCACAGAAGAAGCTACAAGTCAACTAGCTCATTCTGAGACGCGGATGTCATCCCCGCGTCACCACTTTGGAAATGAAGGCGACCCCCGCGTCTCCAAGGCACAAGCCAAACGTGAGCGACCCTCGCGTTCATAGGGGTTCAATCAACACTGACCCCCGCGTCTCCAAGCAGGCAACAAGCCAAAACGCGAGCGACCCTCGCGTTCAATGGTGTTCAGCTAACACCCAACCTCGCGTCTCAATCCTAAGAAGCGAAGTTGGGTTCTGAACGCCAGATTGGGCGTTTAACTCATTCAAACATGAGTCGAACGGTTCCAAAACCGTTTATCCCACGTTCCGAGGGATGTTCGCCCACGTAGGAGCGGATATAGGGGTCAGTTATAACCTCCTACCCCCCCTATAAAAGCTCAACAAACTCAACTGAAGAAAAGGTTGGATTTTTGGGCATCTGAACCACAGATGTGGGATTCTAAAGATCTAAACCGTAAGGGTAGGTTCGATTTTCCTGGGCTCAGATCAAAGGCTGGCGGCTGGCTCTTCGAAAACCACTCGGGCTTAGAGATTTAGCAGCAGCGAAATCCTTGGAGATAGGATTTTTGAATCAATCTCAGAAGATCAAATCTGAGGAGATTCGTCAGCAACAGAATGACAGCTTGATCATTAACCGAATTTTCGGTTCCAACAACTCTATTCACAGAGTTCAAACTCGTTCAGAGTTCTTAAAAACTCATTCAGAGTTAAACACCAAACTTTCCACAGAAGTTCATTGTTCCCACGAGAGAGAGACAGTCGGATCGTCAACGGAGAGCAAATTCGACGCGAGCAATCGAAGGAGGCATTCCATCGCTACCGAGAAGAACCCAGTTTTAAACAAAGGGGAAAACCAAATTCGTTTTTCTCTCTTTTGTAATCAAGTTGTAACCGAGATCAAAGGAATCAAAGTCAAATTTCTTTTCTTCTCTTTACTGCAAATTTCCAACAAACAAAAGATGGCGACTCCGCTGGGGACTAGCTTTTCCGACGAGGAAGTGGTGGCGCAGTCCGATGTCCACCTCATGGGAACAACAGTAGAAACTCTCGTTGTGGAGTTTGATCAAGCAAAGTACGAGGAAATCTTATCCTCAGGATCGCTTAGCCCCAAGGCTAAGCACGATGTCCGTGAGACCTCCAAGAAGGTCAATTCTGTTGTCGAAGTGCCGAAGAAAGCCCTCTCCTTCGGCCAGGAACTCAAACTGACTCTGCTGGCGGAAGATCCCACATCCGCGTCAACAAAACGTTCTTCGGGCCACAAACGGCCTTTGGAGGAAACGAGCCCTGTGAACGTTAGCGACGTTGCTGCTAAGGCTTTGAAACAAGCCAAAAAGAACGCCGCTCGCCGACGGAGAAGATCCATACGACGAGCACACTTACGAGAAAGACGATTGCTGGCCCAACGCGAAGATCGCGTTTTGGAAGATCCAACCGAGCCTAGCGTTCCCAAAGAAGAACGCTCACTTCGTGGCAATGAGTCCAACTACAAACCTAGGCTGATACAGCTCAAACGCGACCCCGAGTGGCGCGTTGTTCATTCAAAACGCAGCTCTCAGAAGGGATCTGCCAAAACCAAACGCGACCCTCAGGGGCGCGTTCCAATTGAACATGACTCTCAGGAGTCTGTTTCACAAATTAAACGCGACCCTCAGGTGCGCGTTCAAACGAAGCATGACTCTCAGGAGTCTATTTTACTAACCAAACGCGACCCTCAGGGGCACGTTCAACCAAAACTTGACTCTCAGAGGTCAGGTTCATCATTTAAACGCAGGCCTCGGCCTAGTGTTTTCAAACGCGACCCTCGCGATACTTCTCAAGAACGCGATCTTCAAGAGGTCCGTCAGGTTCAAAAAAGTCAGCGTGGCTTCAAAATCCATATTCGACAAGAACCAATCTCACCTACCCAAGGGCAGGGGGTTCCATCTCCACCTCCAAGCCCGGGGAAAGTTTCCTCCCAAGTTCCTGATCTGCGGGAATTATTGTCGAGAGGAAAACCAACAGTACAAGCAGCTCACTCATGTCAATGTGAGAGGCTTATCTCTGCAGTTCTGTCAGAATGCCCTTGTTGTGCATCCGCACCTCGGCAGTCCGTATTCGACAGATTGACGAACGTCGTTAGGCCTGCCAAACGACAACGCCGCTACAGGAAGAAGACAACTGAAGCGGAATACCTTCAGGTCACTATCAATATGATCGGTCGAGGGAAAACTTCGCGTACTGATTCCGATGAGTCGCAAGAGAGTCATCCCCCGACTGTCCGAGAAATCTGTGACCAGTTCGAAGGAGTATATCAGAATACTCGGACTCGGACAGGAGCCATTCGTCCGGTTGACTATCAAAAGTTAGCCAAGGGCGTCACAACAAGTGATGAACATTCGGCAATAGCCGAATCTCAATCTTCAAGCTCTGTCGGAGCACGGGAAGTCTCCGCTTACGCGACAGGGAACCATGAAGACATAGCCAAAAGAGTAGACGAACATAGTGTCATGCTCCAGACGCAACAGGAAACACTTCTCCAATTAAAGGAGATGTTGGCCCAGCTTCTTGCTGAAAAAGGCCACAAACCTGAGTCTTCCCGGAGGACTACTTCAAAGGGAAAGCAAAAAGCGACCAAACATTCGGATCGTGAGACTCACCATCGGGGATCCTCTTCCGAAGGAGAAAAGGAGATAGAAAAAGAACTGCACCCTAAATCCACAAAAGTGGACGAACTAGAGGCTCGCCTCAACGCAATCGCCAACCGAAGCGAGCTCCGCGAAGAGGGAGTAGTGCGGCCTTATCCTGCTGAGTGGGATACAGCTCCCTACCCACCAAAATTTAAGGCCCCTACCTTACAACCGTTCGATGGCACAGGATCGCCGAATCAGCACATCTACTACTTCAAATCCCAAACTGGAGATGTAGTAGCAAACGACGCCATCCTGACGCGCTTGTTCATCGGTACCCTTAAAGGTGTCGGTTTCGAATGGTTTATGAAATTGCCTACCGGATCTATCCAGAAATGGGTAGACCTGGAAAGGCTATTCTTGGCCAGGTTCTTTGAGGACGATACGGAAGTCTCAGTCCCAACTCTTCTCGCCACTAAGCAAAGGAAAGGAGAGTCTATCAAGGCCTATGTGGAGAGATTCTGCAGCATGGCATTACGATGCCCCTCAGGTATGACCCAATCAACTCTGGTTGAAACTTACAGGCACAACCTGCAGACCCAGCTCCTTGCTCAAATGGGGGTGGCAGAATGTCGCTCCTGGAGACAACTAGTTTCACAAGGAGAACAAGCTGAGGAGATAGTGGCGCGTGTCAAAGCTGAAGAAGTGCCACAACCCAAGCCGCAGCAGCAACGCAATCAGCAAAATGCACAGCGGTCTAAGGGAAAGGAGACTTTGGCAGCCGACTACACACGAGTACCACCGCCGAATAAGCAAGGCAAGGCGCCAAATCAGCAAAGAGCGCCCAAACAGTATTCGTTCAAAGAGGAGCATGTGGATACCTTATTCCAATTGCTTCGAAAGAACAACAAGCTCCAGTTGCCTGAAATCAGGAAGCCGGATGAAGCAGGGAAAGTGGATGACCCCAACTATTGTCGTTATCACAGATTCCTTGGACATCCTACCAAAAAGTGCTATGTCTTCAAAGACATCTTACAGAATTTGGTAAACGCTAATGTGCTCACCTTGAAGCCGGAGTAGAAGACCGTATCCACTAATATGATAGCGGTCCAATTTGGTGACTTCCCCCCGGTAGTAACTGCGAACGGCGTCGTCCCCATTCGCAAGGGAGAAATGCACCTGAAGAATGTTGACTTGCATAGTCAGAAGGACAGGGGGTTGGTGCCCCTCACTACCCCAAAAGGAGAAATTATGTGGGTCCATCCTGATCTGCTAGGAGATCAACAATGGACGAACACCTCGTCTAAAAAGAAGGGAGGCAAGGCTAAGTCTTCCAACACGATTAGCCCCTCCATTACTGAAAATGATGACCACCTCAAACCTCTTACCGATTCAGAAGAGGAGATGATTGTTCTAACAGCATACCCAGAAGGCAATCCTGGCACTCGGTCAGGGAAAGCTTACCTGAGGGATTATGGCCAGAACGCTCCAGAGGTCGAGGAACAGCCCCAAGACGCTGGGGGTTCTGTCCCGAAAAAGCCAGTTGATAAGGGAAAACAGAAGGAGCTCCGGTTCAACAAAAATCTCCACCTAGAAGTCGGAGAATCGAGTGCTCCTTTCCAGTTCAACGTTATGGCACAGTTGGCCAACATACCGGCCAGGATTACCTTGTATGAGCTCCTGAAGTTATCCAAAACCACCAAGGAAGCTCTGATCGAAGCTTTAAAGAATACGGAGAGCTTCATCACCTAAGTCACTCCAGTTCCCGAAGCTTCTGATGATCAAACTTGTCTGCAATGCCTGCAAGCGGCGAGAAGTCTGCCCTGCATATCGTTCACGCAGGAAGACATGCAAGTCAAACACGAGCATGACCGACCACTATACTACACAGGGTATATCGGATCCTCCGAAATCAGTCGTGTTCAAGTTGACCCAGGCTCAGCACTCAGCATCTATGCATCGGCTGAACACTACCCAGACTACTATCTTCGGATTCAATACAAACAGCACCCGACCCCTGGGAAAGATCAAACTCAGGTGCCAGATCGGAGATCTTAAGTCTGAGGTAGCATGCTACATCATAGATGCGGACACGTCCTACAATCTTTTGTTGGGACGACCGTGGATACATGCAAACCGCATTGTCCCATCTACTCTGCACCAGGTCATGAAATACGCCAATGACGAGGGCGAAGTTTGAACCCTAATTGCAGAAAAATACCCCTTCCGAGGAGTAGAAAACTTCCATACCAACTCCGTCTTCTATTCGGAATCCCAAGAGAAAGAAGATGTGGACAGCGGTAATGAAGCTGACATCGAGCCATATCCTGAGGAAGATTACCCTTGGGAATTAAACTTTGATGTAATGGGTCAGAGTGAGAGTAATAATGATGTACCGAGTGGGGGCGAGTGGTGCATTAATGAAGATTTCATTTTAGCGTACTTGTCTGATGTCTCTCTTAACAATAAACAAATAGAGAATGATTCTAGTGCAGGTACCAACCAATGGCACGTACTGTGCACCGAGGCGTCACTCACCTTACCAATCCAGTCATTTTTCGCTTCGGACGAAGAAGTGGAAGACGCACAGAAGGCTTTCTTCAAAGTCCCATCCAAGAGGAGAGGGCAGAAGCCGATCTATTTTGGTAAAGTCAAACTCGAACCACTCCGACGTGGAAGTTCGGAAGAAGACGATGGGGTCCCCCAATTCCATTACCACGAACCTAATCATTACCACGAACCTAATTCTATATATTTAATGAAACGAATGGGGTATAATTTTAATGAGAAACAGGGCCTGAACTTCGGGAAGGGAAGACGAACACCGATCCGGATGTCTCTCACTCCTGAAGGAAAACCTCCGGATTATTACCAAAAAACCGGAAGGGGTGTGGGTTACGTCACGCCTCCCCCCACCTCGGAAAACGAAATCAGTAATTACTTACGTAATGACCAGTCATCCGGAACATCGTCATACGAGTCCGACGTCAGCATTGGATCCTTCTTTAAAAACTTGACTGTGAACATGGTTTCAACTAGTCACCCAGACGAAGACGCAGGGGGTAACGAGGAATTATTGGAATCGACCGATGATCCTTGGATCAAGCGTCTCAATATCCTGTGGGATATGCGGTTCGAACAACGCGAACCACCCACTGAAGATAAAGTGATCCAGGTTAACATGGGAGATGAGTCTGACCCTAAGCCCATCTTCATAGCTGAAGACTTGTCATTATCCGAAAAAGAAGACCTTATATCTCTCATCCGAGAATATATAGATGTCTTCGCTTGGAACTATGAAGATATGCCCGGCCTTGACCCGAAGGTTGCCATGCACCGTCTCAACATTGATCCAGATGCAAAACCCGTTAAACAACAACAACGCAGGTTTCGTCCAGAGATCATGGAATCAATTGAGTCAGAAGTTAAAAAGCTTATAGACTCAGGTTTTGTTAGGGAAGAACAACACCCTGACTGGGTGGCCAACATTGTTCCAGTTCCCAAGAAGAACGGTAAAGTCCGGATATGCATCGATTTCCGCGATCTCAATGCCGCCTGTCCGAAAGACGAATTCCCACTCCCCATCACGGATGTTATGATCGACAACACCTGTGGGTATGAAAGAATGTCTTTCATGGACGGATTCTCTGGGTACAATCAGATCAAGATGCACCCGGACGACGAAAAACATACGGCTTTTAGAACGCCACTGGGGGTGTATTGCTACACAGTGATGCCCTTCGGCCTGAAGAATGCAGGTGCAACTTATCAGCGTGCAATGAACACGATCTTTCACGAACACCTCCGAAAGAAGATCGAATACTACGTTGATGATATAGCCATAAAAAGCCAATGTAAAGATGATCATCTCGCAGATCTGAAGACAATGTTCGAGATCATGCGAGCGCATCAACTGAAGATGAATCCGACGAAATCGTTTCTCGGAGTCGCAAGCGGAAAATTCCTAGGATTTATCGTTACTTCCAAAGGAATCTCCCTTGATCCAGAAAAAGTGTGTGCCATCCAAGATATGCCACCTCCGAAGAATCTCAAAGAGCTCAGAGGTTTGCAAGGCAGACTGGCCTACATTCGAAGATTCATATCAAATCTTTCAGGGCGTTGCCAACCTTTCTCTAAGCTCATGAAGAAAGGAGTATCCTTTGTTTGGGATGGAGAATGCCAAAAAGCATTCGAGGAGATTAAAAGATATCTCACTCAACCGCCAGTCCTCGTAGCTCCGGTATCAGGAAAACCATTTCTGTTATATGTGAGAGCCATGGACCATTCTCTAGGAGCTTTGTTAGCCCAGAACAACAATCAATGGCAAGAGCAGGCCATCTACTACCTGAGCAGGACTATGATGGGAGCCGAACACCGGTATAATCCGGTAGAAAAAGAATGTCTCGCCTTGGTATTCGCAATCCAAAAGATGCGACATTACCTAGTTGGACAGACAATTCACGTCATCTCTAAGGTGAATCCCTTGAGAGTGCTGATGACAAAACCGTCATCTCTAAATTGCCGACTCGCCAAATGGGCCATTCTCTTGTCGCAGTACGACATGCAGTTTATGCCCCAAAAGGCGGTCAAAGGTCAAGCGCTGGCCGACTTCCTAGCCGATCATCCAGTATCGGGAGCATCTAAGTTGTATGAAGAATTACCTGACGAAGTCGCCGAAACTTGTGTTACTCAAGAAGCTACGCAAGTGTGGAAGTTATTCTTCGACGGTGCGTCCAGAGCAAATCCTCATGGAGCAATCACCGCGGGAGTAGGAGTAGGAGTAGTGCTAATCTCTCCGAACGGGCATGTAATCCCAAGAGGATTTTCCCTAATCGAACCCTGCACCAACAATGTAGCCGAGTATAACGCTCTGCTATTAGGAATGCAATTTGCTGAGGAACTTAATGTTCAGCACCTTGAGGCGTACGGTGATTCTCAACTCATCGTTAATCAAGTCCGAGGAGAATACGAAGTACGGCATGAAGATCTGATCCCGTATTACCTCGCAGTGCTAGAGCAAGCTCAAAAGTTCGAAGGTTTCTTTATCGAATATATACCACGAGCTCAGAATGCTTATGCAGATGCTCTAGCCTCCTTGGCAACCTCATTAGCGTTGCCACCGAAGACTGAAACAACGATTCCAGTCGCGGGACGGAAACTATACTTTTCTAAAATTCCTACAGAAGAAAACCTAGACGAGACACCGTCAGAAGAAGTCTGTACAACTTCTATGGAGTTTGAATCCAGGGATTGGCGATTCCCGTACATCGACTATGCCGTGTATGGAATTCTACCAAAAGATCCTAAGGAAGCGGCCTCTATCAAACGAAAGGCCCTCCGATTCTATTACGATGCAGTCTCTCAAGTCCTGTATCGCAAATCCTATGATGGAGTTTTGCTTCGATGCCTTTCTCGAAAAGAGGCGAAAGAAGTCCTCAAGGAAGCTCACAGTGGAATGTGCGGAGCTCATCAGCCCGGAGCCAAACTAGGAGATCGTCTCCGACGAATCGGCTATTATTGGCCGAAGATGTTTTCAGACGCGGTTGACTACGCTAAACGATGTCACGCGTGCCAAATTCATAGGGACTTCATCCACCAAGCACCAGGGAACTTACACCCCACATCGGCGACTTGGCCATTCAAAATGTGGGATATGGATATCGTCGGACCGATTTCCCCTCCGACGTCCAAGGGACACCGGTTCATTCTAGCCGTAACCGACTATTTCTCCAAATGGGCGGAGGCCATCCCGTTGAAAGAGGTCAAGACTTCGAACGTGATCAAGTTCATCAAACATGACGTCGTCTACCGTTTTGGAGTCCCGAGACGAATAGTTCACGACAACGGGACACAATTCGGCAGCTTTGGGTTTCAGAGATTTTGTGATAAATTCAGAATCCAAAGTGTTGCATCTACGACGTATTACCCGCCAGCAAATGGTCTTGCAGAATCTTTTAACAAAACCATAGTGAAGCTTCTCAAAAAGTTTGTTTCTAAAAGCCGGCGCGATTGGGATGAAAGACTGGGTGAATGTCTTTGGGCTTACCGCACTACGGTAAGGACCTCTACAAGAGCCACACCTTTTTCTTTGGTATACGGCTGCGAGGCTGTGTTGCCATTAGAAATCCAGATCCCTTCTCTGAGAGTTGCCATTACAACTGGACTAACAGAAGAAGAAAAACATCAACGACGTCTGCAAGAACTTGAAGCCCTAGACGACAAGCGACTTCAAGCTCAACAACAGATCGAGTTGTATCAAGCCCGTATTTCCAAAGCCTACAACAAAAAGGTCAAGGAACAGACTTTCAAGAAAGGCGATTTAGTGTTGGCCAACAGACGACCCATGGTGATGACACACAAAACCAAAGGGAAGTTCAATCCTAAATGGGAAGGGCCCTTCGTAATAGAATCAGTCTATTCGAACGGAGCATACCGCCTCATCAATCAAGAAGGAGACAGGCTCATGATGCCAATTAATGGGAAGTTTCTCAAGAGATACTTCCCGTAAATCATGTAGCCCCCTAAACCCCAACCAAATCAGGCTGGGGGTTGCCCACTCATAGTGTAATTCTATCTTGTATTTCGTCATGTTAACACTACACCTCTGACGATTGTAATTTGATGGAATTATTCTAAATAAATAAATAAAGGGAATTTCGATAGCATTTGCATTATTTTCTATTGTCTTGAACCAGATTGCAGCAAAAAGAGACGATAAAGAGCAAAAGTGATATCGTTTTCATTCAATGTTGTTAATCTAAACACAAAATGATGACAAACAAAATAAAAAAGATACAAAATTCCTTAGCCAAGGACAAGGTCAAGAGCTAAACATCAGGTTTCATTAACTTGAAGGTTTTTAGCCTAGACTTGAAGGCAGAGAGTTTCTCCCGGTGAGCCGCTCGGACTTGTCCCTCGATCTCCTTTCTGAGTTCTGCTTCAATAGGAAGGGTAGCAACAATGTCCTTACGAGTCTGCTCAGCTGCGTGGAGTGTACGGTAAAATTTCGTATAAATTTGGCCACTTTTATGCTCAAGCTCTTTTCTGACATCCTCATAGTGGGCCAATTGAGCTTTCTTCTAGTCCAACTCGGCCTCTAATCGAGCGATAGTTTCTTCAATGTCACGGATATCAGAAGCAACACGTTTGATTTTAGCATATGCTTTAGAGTGTTGCTTCCTTAAAGCTGATATGCGGGCCTTTTTATCAGACAGGTCCTTGCGAAGAGTCCCTGGATGATGCGCCCTCGAGATTATCGCCAAGGAAAGAGCCGGATCCACTTCAGAATCTAAATTGGTGCGCTGTAGCTCCCTGAAAGCTGCTAATTCTGTCATCAAGAGAGTGATTCCACCCTGGCAGTGCTCAGTCCAGGATGCATCCCCTTTAGCTTTGATGTCGTCCAAACATTGGCTCAAGATGGATTCACAGTCTTCAAGAGAAGCCCCATCAACGCTGACCATATTAATAATTGTTTGCATCCAACGTTCCAGTTCATCAATTGATTTCTTCAGAGCCCTTGAGCGTGGAGGAGGAAGGGTTGGATAGATTGGACCCGTATGATCATCCTGAACAGGTGATGGAGCAACTTCGGAAGAAGGGCCCTTGCATGTACTTTCGTCTCGCGAAAGAGAAGCGGATTCAGAACCCTCTCCAACTCTATCGTCCTCAGGAATAGAAGGGATTGATTGGGGCATTTCGTCCTCGCCGTCAGTTAAACGCTCAACGAGCGCGGATTTCATCGCATCCCCCATTAACTTGGATCTTTTGGAATTCTTGGCCATGACAGGCATTCGCTTACGAATTTTCCTGTCATATTCGCCTTGCTCAGCAGCAGAAAGAGCCTTCTTGCCCGATCTTAAAGAACGAGGCGTAGGAACAGGCTCTTCTGCAGGAATCTCCTCAGTTGTCTTTTCTTCAGAAGAATCGGCAATTGGTTTTCCCTCTTCGATCCCCATAGGAACCTCTTCCTCAGAAGGTTCTATGGCGGGCAAGTCCTGAGGAGCTTCAACGGCTCCTGTCGCTTCCTGTTCACAAGATAGGTACTCTTCCATCCCGGGCAGACGAGTACTCGCAGAACCACTCTGTGAACGGTACAATTCCCGAATCTCGTTTATACATGAAGTATAAATGTCATATTCAGGGATCTGGGAAGCTTCATCAAACCACTGGCGGAAATCCATAACAGTAGAGCAGCCAGGCGGTGAGTTGGGTAAAGTGAATTGCGCATGAGTTCCCCCGGCGGAGAAGAAGTACCATGTACGAGCTCCTTCGTACAAATTCCCAATCTGAGCTAACGCCGGGTTAGGATTGCCAACATAGAGTTGGTCATATCCAAACTGTCTGGCGAACCGAGAAGGCATGTAAGGCTCGATTATGCACTTCTTCCGCAAGCGGTAGACCAGGTAGCCTAACCTGATCATAAGAAGCCAGCTGAATGTGCCCTCTCCCAAAGAAGGCGAGCCCTCAGCCAACAAGTCTATGAAGCGGGCGTCCTCCACGTTAGCTCCGTCAAAGTTAGGAGCACAGCAGAAAACCCGGTAATTGTCTTCCCGGGATAGAAGCTGTCGAGCCCTGACTATATAAGAACTAGTCCACGTGGCCGACTCCAATCTCTGTACGAAGGGAGTATAAGCATCATCCCCCTCATGCACTCCCGTCATCAAGGAAGGGCAATGCAACACGAACCAGGCCACTAAATACGTATACGACACTGGTATACGTGGTTGAGGAGCTTTCCCGGCTTTCTTCTTAGTAGCCTTAATTCCTGAAGCGCCGAGAAGTTCTGAGGTTAACATCCTTAGGCCGTTTTGTGTGCAACCCACCATAGAAGTGAGGAGACTCACAGAGCCTTGGCGTCCTTAAGTGAGACAACTGCGACACGGGATACGGCCACATCTTTCCGATTTAAGTTTTGGAAGAGGTAGTCTGCCCAGGTAGTATGCATAATGCCCCCTCCACGCATCCCAAAGACTTGGGCGCATATGTGGAAGTAGCACATCAATTCCCAGAAAGTAGTGTAGATTTCCGGGTGCACCACCTTCAGTAAGGAAAGCTCTTCAGTGGTGGGAATAAACTCCTCGTAGGGCGTTTTTCCAAGCGGCAGCCCCGACACTGCCTGCATCTCATGGAGAGCAAAACCTAACTCTCATGCGGGTGTGAAGAATGTGCAGCTGTCAGGGTTATATTTCTCCAACATAGGGAAGAAATTGTGAAGACTCTGCATGACTCCCCGTCGTGTAGCTAACACAGGAACTGTAAGACCCGATTGAGCGAGAGAGTCCTTAAGCTCCTCAAGAACAAAGTCGACCATGCGGGTCCACCAACCTCCTTCGCCAGAACAGACCCATCCAGGGGACCTAAACGTCTGGGTAGAGAATTCACCCTGAGTTGCAAGGAATTGGCGAATAAAGATGTTCGCTGGACGTGGCATCTCCTGAACCAGCTCCTTCTTCTCAAACAAACCAGGTCTTAACCCCTTGAGTTGTCCTCCGATTTGTGTACGAGCTCGCCGACCAAATCCAAGTGACACATTCTCTTTCTCTTTGACAATGTCGAAGGTCAAACCCCGACGGCAACTCACATTCAAGAAATAGGAGAGCGGGTACATCCTCTTCATGTTTGGGAGGAATAAGAAGCGATTATCAACTCTCCGCAGCAGCTTTGAATCCTCCACGTATGTGAGATGATCATCGGCTGGTATGCGATCTCCAAATATGAACGCTGGTTTAGGAAACTGGGCATGACCGGCAGGGATCTCCATGTCTAAATCAGTTATCAGAATCCTGAGAGTAGAGCATTGGGGGAATTTAATCATTTCCGCTCTTTCCGAATCAGGAAAAGTACACAATGGAATTTAGTTCTGAAGACTGAATATTTCATTCGCGTCAGGTCCCCCGATGTACCCAAAATGATGCTCTTCTGAGAGCGGCACGTTTAGGAAAAGCACTGCACAATCAAAAGCAGAAGTTAGCAGCTAGAAGCGAGCTATCAACGTAAAGACAGAGTCTGAAACACAAATGGTTAAAGGCTCATGTCGAAATCTCCAACGCGAAGGTCGAGCCTCGCGTCCGAAATCTCCAACGCGAAGGTCGAGCCTCGCGACAGAAGTCTCAAAACGCGAGAGTCAACCTCGTGTTGAAAAATTTGAACGCGAGGGTCGAGACCCACATGGGATCCCAACCCCGCGTTTTCATTGAGTTAAAACGAGTCATCTTCCTCGTTATCAAGAACCCATCTAGGGTTTTCTAAGAACTTGCCAAGGCAAGTTATTTTGGTCTGCACTCACCACAACAGGGAGGCCCCTGAGGCGGCGATGTCGACGGCAAGGTCCCCGCATGGACAAGAACGCCGCCGGCGTCCTCAGCCGACGGCACTTTGGAAGTCGCTCCGGCGACTTCCTTGGAGTTCGAACCCCTTCTCCGAGGTGCCATTGATGCAGTCAATCGGAGGAAATATTCTTGAACGAGGAAGATGAAGTTCGTCGGAGATTTCACAGAAATCAAACGAGAATTCTCATTCTGGGGAACGGCCAAAAGTTTTGAAAGTCAAGTGACTTTTGATTTGACCATTCAGGTCTATTTATAACAACCGCCAAGATGGCACAGGATTCTAGGAAGTGAATCCCAACCATCTCCAAAACGCGAAGCTTACAGCCGCGTTCAAATTTTACAAGCGTAAAACTTGAGCCAGCGTCACGAAGGCCCGAACCTCGCGTTTCAAATATCAAATGCGAAGGTCACCCCAGCGTTGCAATTCTTCTGAACGAAGAACATGCACTTGTAAGCTCACTTAACAGAGTGTTAATCAAAACCTCTGTATCTCTTCAGCAAAATTCAAATTCTCATTGGGTTAATACTGCACCCCAAAATCCACTTATCAATTCTCAAGAATAGAATGATAAGTCTCCAAATCATTGCCAATTTATTAGCTCTCCTCAGCAGAGCAATAAATAACTTGTTTTCAGTGGAGTAACAAACTCCCCCAAAATCGTGTTCAAATCACAAGTATCACAATTCATCGCCCCGATGATAAAACACATAGCAGTTCTCCCCAGTGAGGCGCTATAATATTCTTTCCCCACAAATGTCACGTTAAAATTATACCTCTGACAAAATCAACTTATCGATTCTCGTCAATAGAACGATAAGTCCTCAAAATTGTCCTGATCGTAATATTTTTCCTGTCACGTTAAAATTACACCTCTGACAAAAATCAACTTATCGATTCTCGTCAATAGAACGATAAGTCCTCAAAATTGCCCCGATCGCAATATCTCTCTTGCTAAGTTAAAACCACACCTCTAGCATTTATAGACTTCTTTTAGTGTTTAAAGCAAAATATAACACAGGAAGAATTCTACCATTCAGCCCCATTGCGGGAAGAAATTGCTCCTCAGCAGTTTGAAACTTTCTAGAAGTATCTTAAACGATAATAAAGAGAGCTCGCTGCATCAGAACCATTGTAGAGATTTATTCTAAGTCAGGAATACATCTCAGGCATTTCTCGTGATTTGTTACTTAAAATCAAAACATGATAAATGCAAGAAACAATGAAAAGTCAATATCACTTTTTATTCAGAAACCAAAAGAAAGTGATACAAGACAATCTTGTTCTTATCAAAAGAACATTACAAGAGCAAAATTCACTCACGCATCAAATCAAAAGAAGTGAGTTGGGCCCTAATTTGGTTTAGCTCCTCTTCGTGAGTGGTTCGTACCATAGCTTCAGCCTTTGCCCGGAGTCTCGTGATTTGTTACTTAAAATCAAAACATGATAAATGCAAGAAACAATGAAAAGTCAATATCACTTTTTATTCAGAAACCAAAAGAAAGTGATACAAGACAATCTTGTTCTTATCAAAAGAACATTACAAGAGCAAAATTCACTCACGCATCAAATCAAAAGAAGTGAGTTGGGCCCTAATTTGGTTTAGCTCCTCTTCGTGAGTGGTTCGTACCATAGCTTCAGCCTTTGCCCGGAGCTCTTCCTCGTTGGGTACGATGATGGCCGCTGCTTCATTCCTGGCTTGTGCCAAAGCTCGAGCCTGCGTATGATATTCCAAAGCGCCAGTGGTATTTTGGGTGCTAAGGATATTGACAACGTTTTCTTCACGGGAAAGTTCAGCCTTTAAGCGCAGGACTTCGGCCTCAGCTTCGACAAGTCTATCACGAAGCGAATTCATAGAAGTTGTCGAGCGTTCTAACTCTTCTTGCTTCCGAATATTACGCTCATGAAGCTCTGCAACTTGACGTTCTCTTTCAGCCAAGTCCCGTTCTATCGCCTCTCGGCGAGCTGCTTCTGCAACTTGAAGACTAGCTAAAGTAGACACGATTTGCGGTTGAAGTTCTTTATGGCCCAGGGCTTCGAAGCGTTGTAATTGCTCTTCCAAGTGGAGAATAATTTCTGAACAGCGCTCGAACCACTGAATATTGCCCACACTCCTGACCCCATTCAAGCCTGCCTTTAAAAGAGGTCGGAAGGAGTTTAAAGTCCCCCGACCATTCACCATGTACTCAATTACTGTTTTCGCAAGGCTATTTAGATATACCAGGGAGATCTGAAGAAATTCAGGTGTGTCAGCGAGACTAGGAACCAGAGCCGACGACGCCCCTTTAGCTATCGAAGTTAGTGCAGGGGATCCTGGCGCCGAAGCTGCGGAAGCGGTAGAAATATTCAATTGTGAAGGGCTTGAGGTTAAAGCCATCATCGCCCTTGCTTGAGATGTGCTTGGCTGTGCCTCTGTTGGAGTAAGCGAGATCTTCAGCAATGCAGTAGGCGAAGCAGCTACAGTAGTCTCAGGCAACACTACAGGTGTAGGCTGCTCTTGCACAGGAGCCAACACCGGCACGAGCTGCTGCTCCGGAGGAGGAGTTGCGACAGTAGTTTCAGGCAACGCTACAGGTGGAACAGTTGCCGTAGGAGAGCCACGTAAATGTTGCTCTTCTAAAGGAGCCGACACATGTTCTGGCACTGAAGCAGTAGCAGCAGTGGTCCCTGGAGAAGGTGAACCTGCACGGAAAAAGGGTCGGAACGCAGAAAACACATGCGGAAGAAGTCGAAGGAAACTAGACTTACCGGAGATGTGAAAAGGAGTATAACCAGATACTTTATCGGATGGGACCTTGGGAGCATCATCATCAAAAGTGGTGACGTCATCGATGGAATCATGCTCATCGTCATCTTCACCATCACCTGACATGTTGCCAACGTCAGCATCCTCATCGCCTCTATTTCCGTCAGCTGCATCACCAGCTGGGGAGTCGTCATAATCAACTCGCTCCTCATCATCCCGAGCAGCTGAAGACTCCGGAGGACTTGCACCAGCAGCTGGTCTTTTCATAAGTCCCGTTGTAGGACTAGGCATTAAATCACCAGCTTGTGACATTAATGCTGAAGGAGAAGGAGATGGATTATTTTCAAGACCCCCTGGTTCCAGTGCAGGAGACCTAGGAAGATCCATCACCGGAGCAGACTCTGCATCTGCAACCAATAATTCGTCCTCTTGGTCCTCAGGAGGATGGTAAGAAGAGGCTTCGCCCGATAAAGCTGGGCCGTGAGAACGAAGTCCAGCTCTATGTGGCAGGCCCGCCACGGACGATTCTTGCTGTTCTTCATTTACAGCAGCTTTGATGGCCTCAGCCATCAACTTGGACTTCTGTTGGCCTTTGGGGGGAGAATCAACCAGAAGTTTCCGACGAATTTGCTTATCATATTTGTCGGCCTCATCTGCAGAGAGTTTTCTTTTCCCCGCTGCTCTTGTCATGGGAGGATCAGCCGCCCGTTGTTCTTCCACTGGAACGGGCTCAGCTCCTTGTTCCTCTTCCTGTTCGGCAGGCTGACTCTCGATGGATAGAAACTCATCGATCCCCCTCAAGCGACTTCAACAACAGAAAAACAGCTTGATTATTAACCGAATTTTCGGTTCCAACAACTCTATTCACAGAGTTCAAACTCGTTCAGAGTTCTTAAACTCATTCAGAGTTATTCATAAAACTTTCCACGAAAGTTCATCGTTCCCACGAGATAAAGACGGTCGGATCGTCAACGGAGAGCAAGTTCGACGCAATCAATCGAAGGAAGCACTCCATCGCTGCCAAGAAGAACCCAGTTTTAAACAAAGGGGAAAATCAAATTCGTTTTCCTCTCTTTTGTAATCAAGTTGTAACCGAGATCAAAGGAATCAAAGTCACATTTTCTTTATTCTCTTCTTTACAATTTTTCCAACAAACAAAAGATGGCGACTCCGCTGGGGACTAGCTTTTCCGACGATGAAGTGGTGGCTCAGTCCGACGTCCACCTCTTGGGAACGACTGTAGAAACTCTCGTCGTAGAGTTTGATCAGGCGAAATACGAGGAAGCCCTATCCTCTGGATCGCTTAGCCCCAAGGCTAAGCATGGTGTCCGCAAGATCTCCAAGGAGATCAATTCTGTTGTTGAAGAGCCGAAGAAAGCCCTCTCCTTCGGCCAGGAACTCAAATTGGCTCTGCTGGCTGAAAAGCCCACGTCCGCGTCAGCACAGCGTGCTTCGGGCCACAAACGGCCTCTGGAAGAGACGAGTTCCATAAACGTCAACGACGTTGCTGCTAAGGCTTTGAAACAAGCCAAAAAGAACGCCGCTCGCCGACGGAGAAGATCCATCCGACGAGCACACTTACGAGAAAGCCGATTGTTGGCCCAACGCGAAGATCGCGTTTCTAAAGATCCAACCGAACTTGGCGTCCCCAAAGAAGAACGCTCACTGCGTGGTAATGAGCCCAACTATCAGCCTAGGCTGATACAGCTCAAACGCGACCCTGAGTGGCGCGTTGTTCACTCAAAACGCAGCCCTCAGAATGGAGCTGCCAAAACCAAACGCGACCCTCATAGGCGCGTTCCAATTGAACATGACTCTCAGGAGTCTGTTTCACAAATTAAACGCGACCCTCAGGTGCGCGTTCAAACGAAGCATGACTCTCAGGAGTCTGTTTCACCAACCAAACGCGACCCTCAGGGGCGCGTTCAACCAAAACTTGACCCTCAGAGGTCAGGTTCATCATTTAAACGCAGGCCTCGGCCTAGTGTTTTCAAACGCGACCCTCGCGTTACTTCTCAAGAACGCGATCTTCAAGAGGTCCGTCAGGTTCAAAAAAGTCAGCGTGGCTTTAAAATTCACGTTCGACAAGAACCAATCTCACCTACCCAAGGGCAGGGGGTTCCAACTCCACCTCCAAGTCCGGGGAAAGTTTCCTCCCAAGTTCCTGATCTTCGGGAATTGTTGTCGAGAGGAAAATCAGCAGCACAAACAGCTCACCCATGTCAATGTGAGAGGCTTATCTCGGCAGTCTTGTCAGAATGCCCTTGTTGTGCAACAACACCTCGGCAGTCTGTATTCGACAGGTTGACGAATGTCGTTAGACCTGCCAAACGACAACGCCGCAACAAAAAGAAGACAGTTGAAGCGGAATACCCTCAGGTCACTATCAACATGATCGGCCGAGGGAAAGCCTTGCCTACTGATTCCGATGAGTCACAAGAGAGTCATCACTCGACTGTCAGAGAAATTTGTGACCAGTTCGAAGGAGTATATCAGAATACTCGGACTCGAACAGGAGCTATTCGCCCGGTTGACTATCAAAAGTTAGCCAAAGGCATTACAACAAGTGAAGAACATTCAGCAATAGCTGAATCTCAATCGTCAAGCTCTGTTGGAGCACGCGAGGTCTCCGCTTACATGTCAGGGAATCACGAAGACATCGCCAAAAGAGTGGACGAACATCATGTCATGCTCCAGGCGCAACAAGAGACACTTCTCCAATTAAAGGATATGCTGGCTCAGCTTCTTGCTGAAAAAGGCCACAAACCTGAATCTTCCCGGAGAACAACTTCAAAGGGAAAACAAAAAGTGCACGAACATTCAGATCGTGAGACTCACAACCTGGGATCCTCTTCTGAAGGTGAGAAGGAGATGGAGAAAGAACTGCACCCTCAATCTACTAAAGTGGATGAGCTGGAGGCTCGCCTTAACGCAATCGCCAACCGAAGCGAGCTCCGGGAAGAGGGAGTTGTGCGGCCTTACCCTGCTGAGTGGGATACAGCTCCCTACCCACCGAAGTTTAAGGCCCCTACCTTACAACCGTTCGATGGTACAGGATCGCCAAATCAGCACATTTACTACTTCAAGTCCCAAACTGGGGATGTAGTAGCAAACGACGCCATCCTGACCAGGCTGTTCATCGGTACCCTTAAGGGTGTCGCCTTCGAATGGTTCATGAAATTGCCTGCCGGATCTATTCAGAAATGGGTAGACCTGGAAAGGCTATTCTTGGCCAGATTCTTTGAGGACGACACGGAGGTCTCGGTCCCAACTCTTCTTGCCACTAAGCAAAGGAAAGGAGAGTCCATCAAAACCTATGTGGAGAGATTCCGCAGCATGGCATTGCGATGCCCCTCAGGTATGACCCAATCAACTCTGGTTGAAACTTGCAGGCACAACCTGCAGACCCAGCTCCTTGCTCAAATGGGGGTGGCAGAATGTCGCTCCTGGAGACAACTAGTCTCACAAGGAGAACAAGCTGAAGAAATAGTGGCACGGGTCAAAGCCGAAGAAATGCCACAACCCAAGCCGCAGCAGCAAAATCAGCAACGCAACCAGAACAACGCCCAACGGTCTAAGGGGAAGGAGACCTTGGCGGCCGACTACACGCGAGTTCCACCGCCGAACAAGCAGGGCAAAGCGCCAAATCAGCAAAGAGCGCCCAAGCAGTATTCGTTCAAAGAGGAGCACGTGGATACATTATTCCAATTGCTTCGAAAGAACAACAAGCTGCAATTGCCTGAGGTCAGGAAGCCGGATGAAGCAGGGAAAGTAGATGACCCCAGCTATTGTCGTTATCACAGATTCCTTGGACATCCTACCAAAAAGTGCTATGTCTTCAAAGACATCTTACAGAATCTGGTGAACGCTAATGTGCTCACACTGAAGCCAGAGCAGAAGACCGTATCTACTAATATGATAGCGGTCCAATTTGGTGATTTTCCCCCGGTAGTAACGACGGACGGCGTCGTCCCCATTCGCAAGGGAGAAATACGTCTGAAGAATGCTGACTTGCATAGTCAGAAGGACAGGGGGTTGGTGCCCCTCACTACCCCAAAAGGGGAAATCATGTGGGTCCATCCTGATCTGCTGGGAGATCAACAATGGACGAACACCCCGTCCAAAAAGAAGGGAGGCAAGGCTAAGTCTTCCAACATGATTAGCCCCTCCATTACTGAAGATGATGACCACCTCAAGCCTCTTACTGATTCAGAAGAGGAGAGGATTGTTCTAGCGGCATACCCAGAAGGCAATCCTGGCACTCGGTCAGGAAAAGCTTACCTGAGAGATTATGGCCAGAACGCTCCAGAGGTCGTGGAACAGCCCCAAGACGCTGGGGGTTCTGTTCCGAAAAAGCCAGTAGACAAAGGAAAACAGAAGGAGCTCCGATTCCACAGAAATCTCCACCAGGAAACTGGAGAGTCGAGCGCTCCCTTCCAATTCAACGTCATGGCGCAGCTGGCCAACATACCGGCCAGGATTACTTTATATGAGCTCCTAAGGTTATCCAAAACTACCAAGGAAGCTCTGATTGAAGCCCTGAAGAATACAGAGAGCTTCATCACCCAAGTCACCCCGGCTCCCGAAGCCTCTGATGATCAAACGTGTCTACAATGTCTGCAAGCGGCGAGGAGTCTACCCTGCATATCGTTCACGCAAGAAGACATGCAGGTCAAACATGAACATGACCGACCACTGTACTACACAGGATATATCGGATCCTCCGAAATCAGTCGTGTTCAAGTTGACCCGGGCTCAGCACTCAGCATCATGCCCTACAGGGTCATGCAGGTCCTAGGGATTCCCATGCACCGGCTGCACACCACCCAGACTACAATCTTCGGGTTCAATGCAAACAGTACCCGACCCCTGGGAAAGATTAAACTCAGATGCCAGATCGGAGATCTCAAGTCTGAGGTAGCATGCTACATCATAGATGCGGACACGTCCTACAACCTTTTGCTAGGACGACCATGGATACATGCAAACCGCATTGTCCCATCTACTTTGCATCAGGTTATGAAGTACGCCAATGACAAGGGCGAAGTCAGAACCTTGATCGCAGAGAAATACCCCTTCCGAGGAGTAGAAAACTTCCACACCGACTCCGTCTTCTATTTGGAATCCCAAGAGAAAGAAGATGTGGACAGCGGTAATGAAGCTGACATCGAGCCAGACCCCGATGAAGATTGTCCTTGGGAGTTAAACTTTGATGTAATGGGTCAGGGTGAGAGTAATAATGATGTACCGAGTGGGGGCGAGTGGTGCATTAATGAAGATTTCATTTTAGCGTACTTGTCTGATGTCTCTCTTAACAATAAACAAATAGAGAATGATTCTAGTGCAGGTACCAACCCATGGCACGTACTGTGCACCGAGGCGTCACTCACCTTACCAATCCAGTCATCTTTCGCTTCGGATGAAGAAGTGGAGGACGCACAGAAGGCTTTCTTCAAAGTCCCATCCAAAAGGAGAGGGCAGAAGCCGATCTGTTTTGGTAAAGTCAAATCCGAACCACTCCAACGTGAAAGTTCGGAAGAAGACGATGGGGTCCCCCAATTCCATTACCATGAACCCAATTCTAAATACTTAATGAAACGAATGGGGTATAATTTTAATGAGAAACAGGGCCTGAACTTCGGGAAGGGAAGACGAACACCGATCCGGATGTCTCTCACTCCTGAAGGAAAACCTCCGGATTATTATCAAAAAACCGGAAGGGGCGTGGGTTACGTCACACCTCCCCCCGTCTCGGAAAACGAAATCAGTAATTACTTACGTCATGACCAGTCATCTGGAATATCGTCATACGAGTCCGACGTCAGTATTGGACCCTTCTTTAAAAACTTGACTGTGAACATGGTTTCAACAAGTCATCCAGACGAAGACGCAGGGGGTGACGAGGAATTATTGGAATCGACTGATGATCCTTGGATCAAGCGTCTCAATATCCTGTGGGATATGCGTTTCGAACAACGTGAACCACCCACTGAAGATAAAGTGATCCAAGTCAACATGGGAGATGAGTCTGACCCCAAGCCCATCTTTATAGCCGAAGACCTATCATCCACCGAGAAGGAAGACCTTATATCTCTCATCCGAGAATATATAGATGTCTTCGCTTGGAACTATGAAGATATGCCTGGCCTTGACCCGAAGGTTGCCGTGCACCGTCTCAACATTGATCCGGACGCAAAACCCGTTAAACAACAACAACGTAGGTTTCGTCCAGAGATCATGGAATCAATCGAGTCAGAAGTTAAAAAGCTTATAGACTCAGGTTTTGTGAGGGAAGAACAACACCCAGATTGGGTAGCCAACATTGTTCCAGTTCCTAAGAAGAATGGTAAAGTCCGGATATGCATCGATTTCCGCGATCTTAATGCCGCCTGTCCAAAGGACGAATTCCCACTTCCTATCACGGATGTTATGATCGACAACACCTGCGGGTATGAACGGATGTCTTTCATGGACGGATTCTCTGGGTACAATCAGATCAAGATGCACCCGGACGACGAGAAGCACACTGCCTTTAGAACACCACTGGGGGTATATTGCTACACAGTGATGCCCTTCGGCCTGAAGAATGCAGGTGCAACTTATCAGCGTGCAATGAACACGATCTTTCACGAACACCTCCGGAAGAAAATCGAGTGCTACGTTGATGACATAGCGGTAAAGAGCCAATGCAGAGACGATCATCTTGCAGATCTGAAGACCATGTTCGAAATCATGCGAGCACATCAGCTGAAGATGAATCCGACAAAATCATTTCTCGGAGTTTCAAGTGGAAAATTCCTGGGATTTATTGTTACATCCAAAGGAATCTCTCTTGACCCAGAAAAAGTGCGTGCCATCCAAGACATGCCACCTCCGAAGAATCTCAAAGAGCTCAGAGGTTTGCAGGGCAGACTGGCCTACATTCGAAGATTCATCTCAAATCTTTCAGGGCGTTGCCAACCTTTCTCTAAACTCATGAAGAAAGGAGTATCCTTTGTTTGGGATGGAGAGTGCCAAAGAGCATTCGATGAGATTAAGAAATATCTTACTCAACCGCCAGTTCTCGTGGCCCCGATATCAGGAAAACCATTCCTGTTATATGTGAGAGCCATGGATCATTCCCTTGGAGCTTTGTTGGCCCAGAACAACGATCAGGGTCAAGAACAAGCCATCTATTACCTGAGCCGGACTATGATGGGAGCCGAACATCGGTACAATCCGGTCGAAAAAGAATGTCTCGCTTTGGTATTCGCAATTCAAAAGATGCGACATTACCTAGTTGGACAGACAATTCACGTCATTTCCAAAGTAAATCCTTTGAGAGTACTGATGACGAAACCATCATCTCTGAATTGCCGGCTTGCAAAATGGGCCATTCTCTTGTCACAGTACGACATGCAGTTCATGCCCCAAAAGGCGGTCAAGGGTCAAGCACTGGCAGACTTCTTAGCCGATCATCCAGTATCGGGAACGTCTAAATTGTATGAGGAATTACCTGACGAGGTTGCTGAAGCTTGCGCTACCCAAGAAGCTACGCAAGTGTGGAAGTTATTCTTCGACGGTGCATCCAGAGCAAATCCTCATGGAGCAATCACCGCGGGAGTAGGAGTAGTGCTAATCTCTCCAAACGGCCATGTAATCCCAAGGGGATTTTCCTTAATCGAACCTTGCACCAACAACGTAGCCGAGTATAACGCTCTGCTATTAGGCATGCAATTTGCTGAAGAACTTGGTATTCAGCATCTTGAAGCTTACGGTGACTCTCAGCTCATCGTTAATCAAGTTCGAGGAGAATATGAAGCACGTCATGAGGATTTGATCCCGTATTACTTTGCAGTGCTAGAGCAGGCTCAAAAGTTCGAGGGCTTCTTTATCGAATACGTGCCACGAGCTCAGAATGCTTACGCAGATGCTCTAGCCTCCTTGGCAACCTCATTAGCGTTGCCACCGAAGACTGAAACAACGATTCCAGTCGCGGGACGGAAATTATATTTTTCTAAAATTCCTACAGAAGAAAACCTAGACGAGACACCGTCAGAAGAAGTCTGTACAACTTCTATGGAGTTTGAATCCAGGGATTGGCGATTCCCGTACATCGACTATGCCGTATATGGAATTCTACCCGATGATCCTAAGGAAGCGGCCTCTATCAAACGAAAGGCCCTCCGATTCTATTACGACGCAGTCTCTCAAGTCCTGTATCGTAAATCGCATGATGGAGTTTTGCTTCGATGTCTCTCCCGGAAAGAAGCAAAAGAGGCCCTCAAGGAAGCTCACGGCGGAATGTGCGGAGCTCATCAGCCTGGAGCTAAGTTAGGAGATCGCCTCCGACGCATCGGCTATTATTGGCCGAAGATGTTTTCAGACGCGGTTGACTATGCTAAACGTTGTCACGCGTGCCAAATTCATGGGGATTTCATCCACCAGGCGCCAGGAAATTTACACCCCACATCAGCGACTTGGCCATTCGAAATGTGGGGTATGGATATCGTCGGACCGATTTCCCCTCCGACATCCAAGGGACACCGGTTCATTCTAGCCGTGACCGATTATTTCTCCAAATGGGCGGAGGCAATCCCGTTGAAAGAAGTCAAGACTTCAAACGTGATCAAGTTTATCAAACATCACGTCGTCTACCGTTTTGGAGTCCCGAGGCGAATAGTTCACGACAACGGGACACAATTCGTCAGCTTTGGGTTCCAGAGATTCTGTGACAGATTCAGAATCCAAAGTGTTGCATCTACGGCTTATTATCCGCCAGCAAATGGTCTTGCAGAAGCCTTCAATAAAACCATAGTGAAGCTTCTCAAAAAGTTTGTTTCTAAAAGCCGGCGCGATTGGGATGAAAGACTGGGTGAATGTCTTTGGGCTTACCGTACTACAGTAAGGACCTCCACAAGAGCTACGCCATTCTCTTTGGTATATGGCTGCGAGGCGGTACTACCATTGGAAATTCAGATTCCTTCTCTGAGAGTCGCTATCACAACTGGACTAACAGAAGAAGAAAAGCATCAACGACGTCTGCAAGAACTTGAAGCCTTAGACGACAAGCGACTTCAAGCTCAACAACAAATAGAGTTGTATCAAGCCCGTATTTCCAAAGCCTACAACAAAAAGGTTAAGGAACGGATCTTCAAGAAAGGCGATCTAGTGTTGGCCAACAGACGACCCATGGTGATGACACACAAAACCAAAGGGAAGTTCAATCCTAAATGGGAAGGGCCCTTCGTAATAGAATCAGTCTATTCGAACGGAGCATACCGCCTCATCAATCAAGAAGGAGACAGGCTCATGATGCCAATTAATGGGAAGTTTCTCAAGAGATACTTCCCGTAAATCATGTAGCCCCCTAAACCCCAACCAAATCAGGCTGGGGGTTGCCTATTCATAGTGTAATTCTATCTTGTATTTCGTCATGTTAACACTACACCTCTGACGATTGTAATTTGATGGAATTATTCTGAATAAATGATAAAGGGAATTTCGATAACATTTGCATTATTTTCTATTGTCTTGAACCAGATTTCAATAAAAAGAGACGATAAAGAGCAAAAGTGATATCATTTTCATTCGATGTGGTTAATCCAAACACAAAATGAAAAAGATACAAAATTCCTTAATCAAAAACAGGTCAAGAGCTAAACATCAGGCTTCATTAACTTGAGGGTTTTTAGCCTAGACTTGAAAGCAGAGAGTTTCTCCCGGTGAGCTGCTCGAACTTGTTCCTCGATCTCCTTTCTGAGTTCTGCTTCAATAGGAAGAGTAGCAACAATGTCTTTACGAGTCTGCTCGGCTGCGTGGAGTGTACGGCAAAATTTCGTATAAATTTGGCCACTTTTATGCTCAAGCTCTTTTCTGACATCCTCATAGTGGGCCAATTGAGCTTTCTTCTGGTCCAACTCGGCCTCTAATCGAGCGATAGTCTCTTCAATATCACGAATATCAGAAGCAACACGTTTGATTTTAGCATATGCTTTAGAGTGTCGCTTCCTTAAAGTTGATATACGGGCTATTTTATCAGATAGTTCCTTGCGAAGATTCCCTGGGTGATGCGCTCTCGAGATTATCGCCAAGGAAAGAGCCGGCTCCACTTCAGAATCTAAATTGGCGCGCTGTAACTCCCTGAAAGCTGTCAATTCTGCCATCAAAAGAGTGATCCCACCCTGGCAGTGCTCAGTCCAGGATGCATCCCCTTTGGCCTTGATGTCGTCCAAACATTGGCTCAAGATGGATTTACAGTCTTCAAGAGAAGCCCCCTCAACACTGATCATACCAATAATTGTTTGCATCCAACGTTCCAGTTCATCAATTGATTTCTTCAGAGCTCCTGAGCGTGGAGGAGGAAGAGTTGGATAGATTGGATCCGTATGATCATCCTGAACACGTGTTGGAGCAACTTCAGAAGAAGGACCCTCTTCAGCCCCATCGTCTTCAGGAACTGAGGGGATCGATTGGGGCATTTCGTCCTCTCCGTCAGTAGAACGCTCAACGAGCGCAGACTTCATCGCATCCCCCATTATTTTGGCCCTCTTGGAATTCTTGGCCATGACAGGTATCCGCTTACGGATTCTCCTGTCATACTCACCTTGCTCAGCAGCAGAAAGAGCTTCCTTACCCGATCTTAAAGAACGAGGTGTAGGAACGGGCTCTTCTGCAGGAATCTCCTCAGTTGTCTTTTCTTCAGGAGAATCATCAATTGGCTTTCCCTCTTCAATTCCCGTAGGAACCTCTTCTTCAGAAGGTTCTACGGTGGACAAGTCTTTAGGAGCTTCAACGGCTCCGGTCGCTTCCTGTTCACAAGATAGGTATTCTTCCATCCCTGGTAGACGAGTACTCGCAGAACCGCTCCGTGAACGATACAATTCCCGAATCTCGTTTATACATGAAGTATAAACGTCATATTCCGGAATCCGAGAAGCTTCGGCAAACCACTGGCGGCAATCCATAACAGTAGAACAGCCGGGCGGTGAGTTGGGTAAAGTGAATTGCGCATGGGTTCCCCCGGCGGAGAAAAAGTACCATGCGCGAGCTCCTTCGTATAAATTCCCAATCTGAGCTAACGCCGGGTTAGGATTGCCAACATAGAGTTGGTCATATCCAAACTGTCTCGCGAACCGAGAAGGCATGTAAGGCTCGATTACGCACTTCTCCCGTGAGCGATAGACCAGGTAGCCCAACCTGATCATAAGAAGCCAGCTGAAGGTACCCTCTTCCAAAGAAGACGAGCCTTCAAAAAGCAAATCCATGAAACGAGCATCCTTAACATCAGCCCCGTCAAAGTTAGGAGCACAGCAGAAAACCCGGTACTTATCTTCTCGGGATAGAAGCTGTCGAGCCCTGACTATATAAGAACTAGTCCACGTGGCCGACTCCAATCTTTGTACGAAGGGAGTATAAGCATCATCCCCTTCATGCACTCCCGTCATTAATGAAGGGCAATGCAACACGAACCAGGCCATTAAATATGTGTATGGCACTGGTACACGTGGTTGAGGAGCTTTTCCAGCTTTCTTCTTAGCGGCTTTGACTCTCGAAGCACTGAGGAGTTCTGAAGTCAACACCCTCAGGCCATTCTGAATACAGCCAACCATAGCAGTAAGGAGGCTCACAGGTCTCCCATGCGCTAGCAAAACAGCTGGGTACACTACCTCAGCTAATATTGCCTCTATCGGTCTTGACGGTACCACGCACCGCTTCAACCAAATCATGAAGAAGCCTGCAAGCAGAGCCGTGTCAGAGATAGGAACTGTGGCTTGGTAGTGGAAATTTTCGAATTCGACACCAGCTTCAAAATCATCCTCGGTATGCTCTGTCTTATAGGTAGCACTGGAAGCCGTAATTCGAGCTTTGGCATCCTTAAGAGAGAGAACTGCAACGCGGTATACGGCTACATCTTTTTGGTTTAAATTCTGAAAGAGGTAGTCTGCCCACGTGGTATGCATAATGCCCCCTCCACGCATCCCAAAGACTTGGGCACATATGTGGAAGTGGCACATCAGCTCCCAGAAAGTAGCACAAATTTCCGGGTGCGCCACCTTCAGTAGAGAAAGTTCCTCGGTGGTGGGAATGAACTCCTCGTAGGGCATTTTTCCAAGCGACAGCCCCGACACTGCCTGCATCTCATGAAGAGCAAAACCTAACTCTCCAGCAGGCGTAAAGAATGTGCAGCTGTCAGGGTTATATTTCTCCAACATAGCGAAGAAATTATGAAGACTCTGCACGACTCCCTGTCGTGTAGCTAACACCGGAATTGTGAGACCCGATTGAGTGAGCGAGTCCTTAAGCTCTTCAAGAACAAAGTCAACCATACGGGTCCACCAACCTCCTTCTCCGGAACAGATCCATCCAGGAGATCTGAACGTCTGGGTAGAGAATTCACCCTGAGTTGCAAGGAATTGGCGAATAAAGATGTTCGCTGGACGTGGCATCTCCTGAACCAGCTCCTTCTTCTCAAACAAACCAGGTCTTAACCCCTTTAGTTGCCCCCCGATTTGCGTACGAGCTCGCCGACCAAATCCAAGCGACACATTCTCCTTCTCTTTTACTATGTCGAAGGTCAAGCCCCGACGGCAGCTCACATTCAGAAAGTAGGAGAGAGGGTACATCCTCTTCATGCTAGGGAGAAATAAAAAGCGATTATCAACTCTCCGCAGCAGCTTTGAGTCTTCCATACATGTGAGATGATCATTAGCTGGTATGCGATCTCCAAATATGAACGCTGGTTTAGGAAACTGGGCACGGCCAACAGGGGTCTCCAAGTCCAAGTCAGTTATCAAAATCCTGAGAGTAGAGCATTGAGGGAATTTAATCATTTCCGCTCTTTCCGAATCAGGATAAGTACACAATGGAATTTGGTTCTGAAGACTAAATATTTCATTCGCGTCAGGTCCCCCGATGTACCCAAAATGATGCTCTTGTGAAAGTGGCACGTTTGGAAGAAGTACTGCACAATCAAAAGCAGAAGTTAGCGGCGAGCTATCAACATAAAGGCATAGCCTGAAACATAAAGGGTTAAAGGCTCATATCGAAATCTCCAACGCGAAGGTCGAACCTCGTGTCAGAAATCTCCAACGCGAAGGTCGAACCTCGCGTCAGAAGCCTCAAACGCGAAGGTCAACCTCGCGTTGAAAAACTTGAACGCGAGGGTCGAGACCCACATGGGATCCCAACCCCGCGTTTTCATTGAGTTGAAACGAGTCATCTTCCTCGTTATCAAGAACCCATCTAGGGTTTTCAGAGAACTTGCCAAGGCAAGTTATTTCGGGTGGCACTCACCACGACAGGGAAGCCCCCGCAGCAGCGGTGACGACGACGATGTCCCCGCATGAACAAGAGCGCCGCCGGCGTCCTCAGCCGACGGCACTTCGGAAGTCGCTCCGGCGACTTTCTTGGAGTTTGAACCTCTTCTCCGAGGCGCCATTGATGCAGTCGATCGGAGGAAATTCCTTTGAATGAGGGAGACGAAGACCGTCGGAGATCTCACCGGAATCAAACGAGAATTCTCGTTCTTGAAAATAGTCGAAAGTCTTGAAAGTCAAGTGACTTTTGATATGACCACTCAGGTCTATTTATAACAGCCACCAAGCTGTTGAGATGGCACAGGATTCTAGGAATGAATCCTAACCATCTTTCAAAACGCGAAGCTCACATCCGCGTTCAAGTTGCCCAAGTGCAAAGCTCAAGCCAACGTCACAAGGCCTGAGCCTCGCGTTTCAAATATTAAACGCGAGGGTCACCTCAGCGTTGCAATTCTTCTAAATGAAGAATATGCACTTGTAAGCCTACTTAACAGAGTGTTAATCAAAACCTCTGTATCTCTTCAGCAGAATTCAAATTCTCATTGGGTTAATACTGCACCCCAAAATCCACTTATCAGTTCTCAAGAATAGAATGATAAGTCTCCAAATCATTGCCAATTTATTAGCTCTCCTTAGCAGAGCAATAAATAACTTGTTTTCAGTGGGGTAATAAACTCTGACCATTCAGGTCTATTTATAACAGCCGCCAAGCTGTTAAGATGGCACAGGATTCTAGGAGTGAATCCCAACCATCTTTGAAACGCGAAGTTCACAACCGCGTTCAAAATCCCAAGTGCAAGGCTCAAGCCAGCGTCACGAAGGCCTGAACCTCACATTTTGAACCTCAAACGCGAAGGTCACCTTAGCGTTGCAATTCTTCTAAATGAAGAACCTACACTTGTGTCTTCAAACACGACACTTATTTAGTGGGGTAATAAACTCCCCCAAAATCTTGATCAAATCACAAGTCTTATAACTCATCACTCCGATGATAAAACATATAGCAGTTCTCCCCTGTGAGACGCTATAATATTCTTTCCCCACAAATGTCACGTTAAAATTACACCTCTGACAAAATCAACTTATCGATTCTCGTCAATAGAACGATAAGTCCTCAAAATTGCCCTGATCGCAATATTTCTTCTGTCACGTTAAAATTTACACCTCTGACAAAATCAACTTATCGATTCTCGTCAATAGAACGATAAGTCCTCAAAATTGCCCTGATCGCAATATTTCTTCTGTCACGTTAAAATTACACCTCCGACAAAATCAACTTATCGATTCTCGTCAATAGAACGATAAGTCCTCAAAATTGTCCTGATCGTAATATTTTTCCTGTCACGTTAAAATTACACCTCTGTCCCCACAAATGTCACGTTAAAATTATACCTCTGACAAAATCAACTTATCGATTCTCGTCAATAGAACGATAAGTCCTCAAAATTGTCCTGATCGTAATATTTTTCCTGTCACGTTAAAATTACACCTCTGACAAAAATCAACTTATCGATTCTCGTCAATAGAACGATAAGTCCTCAAAATTGCCCTGATCGTAATATTTTTTCTGTCACGTTAAAATTACACCTCTGACAAAAATCAACTTATCGATTCTCGTCAATAGAACGATAACTCCTCAAAATTGCCCTGATCGCAATATTTCTTCTGTCACGTTAAAATCACACCTCTGACAAAATCAACTTATCGATTCTCGTCAATAGAACGATAAGTCCTCAAAATTGCCCTGATCGCAATATTTCTTCTGTCACGTTAAAATTACACCTCTGACAAAATCAACTTATCGATTCTCGTCAAGAGAACGATAAGTCTTCAAAATTACCCCGATCGTAATATCTCTCTTGCTAAGTTAAAACCACACCTCTAGCATTTATAGACTTCTTTTAGTGTTTAAAGCAAAATATAACACAGGAAGAATTCTACCATTCAGCCCCATTGCGGGAAGAAATTGCTCCTCAGCAGTTTGAAACTTTCTAGAAGTATCTTAAACGATAATAAAGAGAGCTCGCTGCATCAGAACCATTGTAGAGATTTATTCTAAGTCAGGAATACATCTCAGGCATTTCTCGTGATTTGTTACTTAAAATCAAAACATGATAAATGCAAGAAACAATGAAAAGTCAATATCACTTTTTATTCAGAAACCAAAAGAAAGTGATACAAGACAATCTTGTTCTTATCAAAAGAACATTACAAGAGCAAAATTCACTCACGCATCAAATCAAAAGAAGTGAGTTGGGCCCTAATTTGGTTTAGCTCCTCTTCGTGAGTGGTTCGTACCATAACTTCAGCCTTTGCCCGGAGCTCTTCCTCGCTGAGTACGATGATGGCCGCTGCTTCATTCCTGGCTTGTGCCAAAGCTCGAGCTTGCGTATGATATTCCAAAGCGCCAGTGGTATTTTGGGTGCTAAGGATATTAACAACATTTTCTTCACGAGAAAGTTCAGCCTTTAAGCGCAGGACTTCGGCCTCAGCTTCGACAAGTCTATCACGAAGCGAATTCATAGAAGTTGTCGAGCGTTCTAACTCTTCTTGCTTCCGAATATTACGCTCATGAAGCTCTGCAACTTGACGTTCTCTTTCAGCCAAGTCCCGCTCTACCGCCTCCCGGCGAGCCACTTCTGCAACTTGAAGACTGGCCATGGTGGACATAATCTCTGGCTGAAGTTCTTTCTGGCCCAGGGCTTCGAAGCGTTGTAATTGCTCTTCCAAGTGGAGAATAATTTCTGAACAGCGCTCGAACCACTGAATATTGCCCACACTCCTGACTTCATTCAGGCCTGCCTCTAAAAGTGGTCGGAAGGAATTCAAAGTCCCCCGACCATTCACCATGTAATCGACTACTGTCTTCGCGAGGCTATTTAGATATACCAGGGGGATCTGGAGAAATTCAGGTGTGTCAGCGAGACTCGAAACCATAGCCGACGACACCCCTCTAGCCATCGAAGTTAGTGCAGGGGATCCTGGCGCCGAGGCTGCGGAAGCGATAGAAATATTCAATTGTGAAGGGCTTGAGGTTAAAGCCATCATCGCCCTTGCTTGAGATGTGCTTGGCTGTGCCTCCGTTGGAGTAAGCGAGATCTTCAGCAATGCAGTAGGCGAAGCAGCTACAGTAGTCTCAGGCAACACTACAGGTGCAAGCTGCTCTTGCACAGGAGCCAACACCGGCACGAGCTGCTACTCCGGAGAAGGAGTGGCGACAGTAGTTTTAAGCAACGTTACAGGTGGAACGGTTGCCGTAGGAGAGCCAAGTAAAGGTTGCTCTTCTAAAGGAGCCGACACCTGAGCAGGTTCTGGCTCTGAAGTAGTAGCAGCAGTGGTCCCTGGAGAAGGTGAACCTGCACGGAAAAAGGGTCGGAACGCAGAAAACACATGCGGAAGAAGTCGAAGGAAACTAGACTTACCGGAGATGTAAAAAGGAGCATAACCAGATGCTTTATCGGATGGGACCTTGGGAGCATCATCATCAAAAGTGGTGATGTCATCGATGGAATCATGCTCATCGTCATCTTCACCGTCACCTGACATGTTGCCAACATCAGCGTCCTCATCGCCTCTATTTCCGTTAGCTGCATCACCAGCTGGGGAGTCGTCGTAATCAACTCGCTCCTCATCATCCTGAACAGCTGAAGACTCCGGAAGACTTGCACCAGCGGCTGGTCTTTTCATAAGTCCCGTTGTAGGACTAGGCATTAAATCATCAGCTTGTGACATTAATGCTGAAGGAGAAGGAGGTGGATTATCTTCAAGACCCCCTGGTTCCAATGCAGGAGACCTAGGAAGATCCATCACCGGAGCAGACTCGGCCAGCTTCATCAGCAGAAAGTTTTCTTTTCCCCGCTGCTCTTGTCACGGGAGTATCAACCACTCGTTGCTCTTCCCCTGGAGCGGCTCAGCTGCCTGTTCCTCTTCCTGTCCAATAGATTGCTTCTCAATGGACAGAAACTCTTCGATCCCTTTCAAACGGGATGTCTTGGACCCCTTCCTTAAATTATACATATGCCTAATGTCTTTCAGGCAAGATGTATTCAAGTTGTAGTTGGGAGTCTGAGAAGCGGCGTAATACCAATTACAGAAGCTGATGGAGGTATAGGAGTTAGCAGTTTTGTGAGGAAGCTTGAAGATGGCTTTGGTACAACCTGCTACAGAATAATACCAAGCCCTGGCTCCTTCATATAAATTGCCTATGACTGAGAGTTGAGGACGAGGGTTCCCGACATACAACTGATCATTCCCAAATTGGCGAGTGAACCTATAGGGTTAGTAAGGTTCAATGAAACAGGTGACGCCTTGCCGAAAGATCAGGTAGCCTGGCCTGATGGATAGAACCCAATGGAAAACACCCCCGTTCAGATGAGTGAATCCATTAGAACCCGCTACGTCCTGATACTCTGCGCCATAGACGCCGCCCACAAAATTAGGGAAACAGCGGTAGATATGGAAGTTGGTGTCCCGCGCTAAGATTTGGCGGATTCTAACCATGTAACCCCCTTCCCACTTCGCAGACTCTAGTCGTTGCACAAATGGGATGAGTGAGTCTCCCGGGGGAGAGGCTGCACTCATCAGAGGAGGACAGTGAAGCACGTACCAAGCCATCAAATAGGTATAAGGCATTGGCACCCGGGGATTGGGAGTTTTGAAAGTCTTGTGACCCTCAGACTCCACCTCTGTGACACCAACGAAGTCAGAGGCCAACTCCCGCAATCTATATTGCAAACAACCCACCATAGCACTGAGGAGGCTCACAGGTCTCCCATGTGCCAAAAGGACAGCTGGATAGACCACCTCAACGGTGAGGGCATCGACCGGCCTGGTAGGAACGACGCAACGCTTGAGCCATAGCATCAAGAATCCAGCCAGCAACGCCGCGTCGGAAATTGGAATCAGAGCTTGATAATGAAAGCTCTCAAACTCTGTGTGAGCCGGGAAAACATCTTCCTTGGCCTCGTTAGTGTAATGGGAGGTAGCGTCGTCAATACGAGCCTGAACCTCTTCCAAAGTACTGACGGGCAATCGGGTCACCGAGGCCCCTTTAGTGGTCAAGTTATGGAATAAATATTCCGCCCAAGACACTTGCTTGATGCCGCCTCCACGTGCCCCCGTCAGCTGCATGCAAATGTGGAAGTGACACATGACTTCCCAAAGAGTGGCATAAATTTCCGGACTGGTCTTCTTTAAAATCTGGAGTTTCGCCGATCCCGGAACGAACTCTTCATATGGCAAATCCCCGAGAACAAGACCCGAGACTTCGTGCATCTCGTGAAGAGCGAAGCCTAGCTCCCCCACAGGGGTGAAGAAAGTGCAACTATCAGGATTATACTTCTCCAGTATGGAGAAGAAGTGAAAGTGGCTCTGGATAATCCCGAACTCAGTAGCCCGCACAGGAACCAGCAATCCGGCTTGGGCAAGAGGGGCTTCCAACTCTTTCAGAACAAACTTGGTCATCTGGGCCCACCATCCTGTCACTGGAGAATGAACCCAGCCAGGAGTTCTAAATCCTTGTGCAGGGAACTCTCCCTTCTTTTCCAAGAACCTCTTAACAAAGGTTTTCGCCGGACTGGGCACTTCTCCAAGGGGATACTCCTTAGCAAATAAACTCGGCCGTAAAGCTGTCACCTGCCGATTATAACCAACGGTGCGGACCCCGTGAAAAGTTAAAGTCCCGAGAGCAACCCCATCTTGATCCTTAACCAGGGGCCAATCCATACGCCTCGGGACAGAAGCGCATTGAAAATAAGAAATGGGGAACATCCTCTCCATATTGGGCAAGAAAAGGTTGCGGTCCTCAACTTTCCGCAGCCACTTATAATCCCCATCATACGCAGTGCTTGCGTCAAAGTCAACAAAGTCCCCGAAGAGGTATCCAGGTTTGACTATTGGCTTACGGCTTGGGCTTTCAAGTCGAGCGTCCGAAACCAATGTCCTAAGAGTGTCATGAGAAGCTTGGGTGATCAGTTCCACGCGACTCTTCTCCCTAACTCGGAAGACCGGGAGTTCTTGGCGCGAGCTGAAGGCCATGTTCATGTCTGCACCACCTTCATGTCCAAAATGGTGGCGAAAAAGAAGAGGCTCACTAGTATGACGCACTGCAAAAAGAGGAAAAGAGTTAGACAACTCAAAATCAAAGCTCAGACGCGAAGGTCGAACCCCGCGTCAAACAAAGCTCAGACGCGAAGGTCGAACCCCACGTCAAACAAGCTCAGACGCGAAGGTCGAACCCCGCGTCAAACAAGCTCAGACGCGAAGGTCGAACCCCGTGTCAGAAAGTTCAGACGCGTAGGTTGACCCTCGCGTCAAAAATCTCAGACGCGCAGGTCGACCCCCGCGTCAAGAAAGATGAAACGACGGAGTCCAGCCCCGCGTTATTGAAACGAGTTTCCTCGTTGATCTCAAGATCAGAACTTCGTTAAAATTTTAAGAAGAGTCGAATTACTCTTGATTTGACCCCTAGCGGTCTATTTATAGACAGCTATGAGCTGTCAAATCGTAACGGACGGGATTCGAGGCCATCAGCCCGCCCAAACTCGACCCTCGCGTTCGAGTTGGTTGAGCTTCCAAACGCGATGGCTCACGTTCGCGTTCAAAATTCTCAACGCTGGGCTCACCCACGCGTTCCAATTTCCAACAAACAAAGAGATTATCTCTGTGTTTGGACCGTTATGTTAGCAACTTCTTGACTACCAAGGCTATGACACGGCCCCTGATAAGTAACAGAAGAGCTAACAGCAATCATCAAGGCGACTAAAGCCAGGAGGAAACTGACGATTTCACTGGGGAGTCAGTACAGATAGATTACAGTCTACAACATTGAAATCATCTGGCCCGATTAGACGGAGTGAGCAATTAATCCACAAAATTTTGGGATCCAAAGTATTCCGAAAATTCGTCCCAGTCAACCACGAACTTTCGAAAACTTTGGAGGGGGTTCTGTAGGCTGTCTAAAAATCACAATAGATAGCTTATCCAAACAAGCTCCGACAATGGAGGTCACAATTAGACGACTTCCTAATCACTGCATCCGCAACTCCACAATCGCCACAAACGCGACCTCACCTCTGAGATGATTGATCTTGATGGCTGCGACAACAGCATGACTAATATTATATTAGCAACTATTAGAGATGCTGATGAGCAGTGGGATGATTTCAGAAATAAAAGGTTGGACTCAGTTGGTGAGTTGCTTGGTAGAGAGCTGTGGGCAAATATTCATCTTCAAAACACTATGGATGTTGATTCCCGTCTAGCTCCTACAACGAAAGCTACAATCAAATAGCTTTCGGATCGGTGAACGAAAGTTGCGAATGGATAGCTTTTCACATAGATCGAGAAGAGTTACAATTCAACGATACTTCCGACGACGGATGAAAACTCTATTCAGCAGTCTTCACAATCTACAGTGAAAGTTACAATCTGACGACTTTCACACCCCACAATAGCTAAAGCCAGGATTACTGAACAACGGTCCTTGCAATGCACCACAGAAAAAGCTACAAGTCAACTAGCTCATTCTGAGACACGGATGTCATCCCCGCGTCACCACTTTGGAAATGAAGGTGACCCCCGCGTCTCCAAGGCACAAGCCAAACGTGAGCGACCCTCGCGTTCATAGGGGTTCAATCAACACTGACCCCCACGTCTCCAAGCAGGCAACAAGCCAAAACGCGAGCGACCCTCGCGTTCAATGGTGTTCAGCTAACACCCAACCTCGCGTCTCAATCCTAAGAAGCGAAGTTGGGTTCTGAACGCCAGATTGAGCGTTTGACTCGTTCAAACATGAGTCGAACGGTTCCAAAACCGTTTATCCCACGTTCCGAGGGATGTTCGCCCACGTAGGAGCGGATATAGGGGTCAGTTATAACCTCCTACCCCCCCTATAAAAGCTCAACAAACTCAACTGAAGAAAAGGTTGGATTTTTGGGCATCTGAACCACAGAGGTGGGATTCTAAAGATCTAAACCGTAAGGGTAGGTTCGATTTTCCTGGGCTCAGATCAAAGGCTGGCGGCTGGCTCTTCGAAAACCACTCGGGCTTGGAGATTTGGCAGCAGCGAAATCCTTGAAGATAGGATTTTTGAATCAATCTCAGAAGATCAAATCTGAGGGGATTCGTCAGCAACAGAATGACAGCTTGATCATTAACCGAATTTTTGGTTCCAACAACTCTACTCACAGAGTTCAGACTCGTTCAGAGTTCTTAAAACTCATTTAGAGTTAAAACACCAAACTTTCCACAGAAGTTCATTGTTCCCACGAGAGAGAGAGAGAGACAGTCGGATCGTCAACGGAGAGCAAATTCGATGCGAGCAATCGAAGGAGGCATTCCATCGCTACCGAGAAGAACCCAGTTTTAAACAAAGGGAAAAACCAAATTCGTTTTCCTCTCTTTTGTAATCAAGTTGTAACCGAGATCAAAGGAATCAAAGTCAAATTTCTTTTCTTCTCTTTACTGCAAATTTCCAACAAACAAGCCAGTTGATGGAATCCGCTATGAAGCGGATCTGAAGTCCAGGATGCGCCAAGCGTCGCAACAGCGAGCAGCTAACTCCTCCAAGCCAACAACGAATGAATGGATCCAACTCAAATGTACCTGCTTAACCCTCGAGGAGCGCATTCAGAAGCGTCGCGTCTTGATTGCGCACGCACGGATTCTGGTACAAGAAGCGCAGAAGCTGAAGTAAAAAGATGTGATCAAGGAGCCATCGAAACCACGTCAAGTCTATAAACCAAAGTCCGAAACGGCGTCGACAAAAAGTCAAACAGGGCCTGGAACTGTCGGAATGCATGAACCACCATCTGGTGGCTCGGCCAGAACCGAGCCACCAAATGATGGCTCGGCCCAGGGCCGAGCCACCAAGTTGGGGTTCACGCCGGTTCGCACCCGGTTCGGTTCGGTTCGCACCCGGTTCACTTCTCGCAGTCCCGTTTAAGGCTCCGACAGCCCCTCTTTTTGTCCCGATGAATCACACACTTTCGGTAGAGCCCCATGGCAGTATGAACTTGTCCCAATTTAAGATGATGGCGGATCGCCTAGGTTCTTGCACGAGGATCGAGATAATGTTCCGATCAAAGAACGCTTGGGTCCATTAACTGAATCCCGAGCGACTCATCAAGCTGGGGGTCGCACACGTTCTCGCGACAAATCAGAGCCTTCCTATAAATAGGAAAATTCCTGTAACTGACCGTTTTGGACTGCGAGTCAGTGCCCAAGAGCTAGGGGTGTTATCGGAGCGGATACGGTTCGGATATGATGTTTACCATATCCATATCCGCATTTTATAAACGGATACGGATACGGATACGGATCACCCTCGGTAAGAAAAAACATTAACCATATCCGCATTTATCGGAAACGGATACGGTTCGGATATTTGAGAATCAGATCGGATATGATCACGGATATAAACGGATATTCGACATAAATCTATTAGACATATAATCTTCATACAAAACCATCAATTGAAAACTAAAATTGAGCACAAATTTATTAGACATATAATCTTCATTCAAAATCTTCAATAGCACAACCCAACTAAAACAATAGTAGCAGGTATTGTAACCAAACTACAATAATCATATCCAGAATTTCAAAGGTCTATGAATTGAAAATTGAAGGCAAAAAACTTCAGACAACATTCAACATTCAACATTTCACACCATTCAACATTCAACAAAAATTTCATGCCACTAAACAATCTCCAAACCATTAAATAATCTCAAGACACAACAAATACAGCCTAAAAACCCCAAGATCATGCCACAAAACATGGAGCTGACTGATTAGTACCATCTAAGATGAAAACAATAGCTTCTACCCTAAGGGGCTATTTGGTTGCACATTTTTTGAGAAAACTTTTCTCAAAACATCTGATAATGGTAAATTTGTAATTAAAAGTTTTTCAGAGATTTTTGTAAATTGTGTTTGGTTCAACAAAAAATTTACAGAAATATTTTCTATAAAATATCAAAACTACCAAATTTTACAAAAAGTAATTTCCTCTCAAAATGAGAGGAAATCACCAGAAATCTGACACATACCATATTTAATTAAAAATCTACCAAATCTTGTTATTTTCTATAAAGTTATGAGCTATTTTCTTATTTTGAACCAAACAAGCAAAGTACAAAAAACAAGAAAATTGATATTTTTTGATTTCTCAAAACTTTTCCTATAATTTTTTTAAGAAATACAAGAAAATCATATTTTAGGTGAAAAACATTTCCTATAATTTCTAGAAATTGAACCAAACACCTCCTAAGATCATCTCATCATCCGAGTCGTAGACCTCCATGATGTCACCTTGCAGAAAAAAAGAAGAACAATTGTCATATTAAATATGGAGAAATAAAAATTTCAAGTCATGTGCTTATTGAATATTGAGTCAAATAACATACCTAATGATGCTTTTACAAAGGTCTCGGCAATCTCCGAGTCATCGTCATTCACTATCTTAGCCACATCAAGAACATCATCCTTTGTAGTTTCAACTTGTGTAACTACAAAAAAATAGAGAAAAACATATAATCATTAGATGCTCATTAACCAAAAATAAAAAGATAAACTTTGTACAAATTTATTTTTTACCTCTTTGTTCCGCTTTAATCCAATCTTGTGCGCATATCAATGCCTCCACCGTATCTGTTGTCATTCGGCTTCTATAACAATGAATCACACGTCCCCCGGTGCTAAACGCGGACTCGGATGCTACAGTCGAGGTCGGTATGCCCAAAACATCTCTTGCTACTTTTGCTAGTATAGGATACTTCCCAAAGTTTGCTTTCCACCAACTCAATATATCAAATTTTCCCATTTTTTCATCATCCCATGTGGTAATAATGCTCTCCTCCATATATAAATCTAAATCTGTTTTCGTAGGCTCTTTATCAATTGTTTTAACAAATTGTGCAAATCTTGATTTCCTTTTATCACCAACTCTTTCCACTTCTTACATGAAAAAAGACTCCACCACAAGGTAGCCACTTTTTAAGACGTTCTTTTCCCAATTTCACGGTAACATCATTAGCTTTATCATTATCCACCGTAATCGACAATATCTTATTATCAATTTTCCACTCAAGCAAACACGAAATAAATACATTGCAAATGTCTTTCCCCATAGAACTATGAACTTTGATAAATCCAATGATCCGTTTTTGTAGTTTCCACGATTCATCAACAAAGTGAGCGGTGATGCACAAATAAGACAAATTTTGTGACGATGATGTCCATTTATCCATTGTTAAGCTTATTCTTATAGAAGATTTCGCAAACAAGTCCAATAGAGATTTTTTATAATCTTCATAAATTTTTTATACACAACTTTGTGATATGTGTACGTTTTGGAACCTTGTGATTTGGACGGAGAGAATGCACATACTTGAGGAAAAACTCATGTGTTACAATGTTAAATGGATATTCGTGCACGATTATTGCCTTTGCAAGCAAATTTTGACTCTTCTCATTATCAAATTGAAAATTACTAAGTGAACAAGTCCCATCTTCATTTTTCATAGTAGCTTGAACCAATTGTTGACGAATATCGGGTCTTTTCTTTTTAGGACATCTCACAATGTGATTTTTAAGATGGGAAGTGCCCCTGATACTACGTCCATCAGCTTCAAATGAGCAATGTTTGCATTTGGCTCTAATGATTTTGGTGACAACCTCTTTCCCATCAACTATTTTCTTTTCTACTTTATCTATTTTATCAAAATCTTTCCACACTTCAGAATAACATCTTCTTTTCTTTTCAGGTCTTTCATCAATTTTACTTGAAGATTCCTCAACCACGGATTCAATAGTAGGTTCAACATTAGGCTCAACAGTTTGTTATTCGTTAGACGCTTGAATCGAAGGATTAGACATGATTTCTATTCAATTAAATTAAAAAAAAACTTAATCAAAAATCTTATACACATATGAAAGAAGATATTGTCAATGAATTTAAAGCAGAGTTTCGATTCGACCTTATGCAGAAGACGACGGATCCGACAAAGACGAAGCGGGCGAGATCCGACGGACTGAGGATAACAGATCATTCAGTAACAGATTATTAAAATCCAATTTAACTAAGTTCAGTAACTAAGTTCATTAAAATATAACAGGAAGTGCAGATTTTTGACAATCACCAATGTTGAATGTAGTGTTAAAAGGAATTCACGAAAGAACTGATCCTAAAATCAACCAATTAATAGAATAGGATCAGCCGTAAGGTCATCAGAACAGATCAAAAATCCCTCCATGTCGGCTTCAATATGATCACAAAAAAGGGCAAACCTAGGGTAAAATACCTAATTGAAGATCGTGATCAACCCAGGAAAAAGTTTTTTTACAAGAAATCATCAATCTACAAAATTAGGGGAACTGCATTCAATTTCAAGCTCTTGTTGACAAGTAATGATCAATCTACAGAAATTATTCCAGTGTCAAAAATCAGGGGAACTGCATTCAAGCTGCCAGAAATTGTTTCAGTGTCAAAAATCATCAATCTACAGAAATTATTGGGAAGTTAGGGTTAACTTACACGATTTACACGAAAAGTGGCGACTCTTCGACGACGAGGCGACGACTCTTCGACGACGAGGCGAGTGGCGACTTCGCCTGGCCTCCTTCGACGACGAGGGCGAGTGGCGACTATCGCTGCTCTTAGACGGACGGCGAGTGCTGGCGACTGAGAGTGGAGGCGGCTTGAGAAGTGACCGAGTGAGGGCGGCTGAGGGTGAGGGCCTAGGGTTTTTTCTTTTTAGTTTTGGTTTTGGGTTTGCGGGTTTGTAATATAAGATGGGGATCCGATTACCCGAATCACTATTACGGATATCCGTATCCGCAACTCTCATATCCGTTGCCGTATCCGTATCCGAAAAAAATCTGAAACCATATCCGTATCCGTTACCGTATCCGCCCGGTTTCAAAATTAACCTACCATATCCGTATCCGTTCGGATACGGATGCGGATCGGTTCGGATATATCCGAACCGTTTGGCACCCCTACCAAGAGCCCGTTAAGGTCCCGCGCTCAAACAAGCGTGGCTCCAAGCGTATGACTCTTGAAAACGCCATCAAGGAAACAAGTCCTCATAAGGAAACGTGTTCGTCAGACGATGATGTTATACCTGAGAAGTCGTGCCAACACGCGATAGGTTGCTCCGGTAATTATGCTGATGAGTTATACTATCGGACTGGGGGTACGAACAGATCTCGAGAGAGAGATACCCAGGAGATGGACTTTCATTGTCCATGCGCCAAACTTATCAGGGCAGTATTATCAGCGTGTAGCTACCCCAAGACTACTCCACAGAGGGTCTCGGTATTCGAGAGAATCTCCAACGGAAAGGCTAAGTCCAAACCAAAACGTCTTCGTAAGAAACGATCGGTTGTTCAAGGTGACGAACCCCCAGAAGTCACAGTTAATATGGTTGACAAGGGAAAATCGACTCGACCTTCTAGTTCTGATCCACTCATATCTCATCGTCTAACCCGGTTGCGATCGGGAATCATTAGACAAAGAGATTATCAGCGAATGCAGAGGGGATTATCTTCGGATGATGAAGCATCAGATGTCAATTCTGCAATCGCTTCTGACAAAACGGTATCTAGGCCAGGACAATCCCGCGAGGTGTTTATGATTAACACCGAGCAAGTACCCAAAATGGTTGAGGATGCTCTAGCCAAGCAGAAGTAAGCATTCAAAATCGAAATAAAAATGACTATGCAGGAGATGAGACAAATGCACGACCAACAGGTCCGAGCCTTGTTGAATCAAATAGGTGAATCCAGTTGTCGCAACAATGTTATCTAAGCAGCTAGCGATTTAGACGTGAATGAATATATCAATGCTGACAACTGTAGGCTGTCTAAAAATCACAATAGATAGCTTATCCCCCATCAACCACCGATGATGGAAGTTACAATCTGGCGACTTCCAGAAGGCTGTAATCTGAAGACTTTCGCGTAGATTGCTGAAGGTTACAATCTGACGACCTTCACGATAACTGATGGAAGCTCTACTTCAACAGCCTTCACAATCAACATCGGGAGTTACAATCTGACGACTCTCATATTCTCAAGGAGCCAAGACGAAGATTACAAGACAATGATCTTTGCAACGCTATGACAAAAAGAGATTACTTGGTGATAATCTCTGCAAGGCAAGACGCAGAGGTCATCCCCGTGTTTCAACATCAAAACGCCAAGGTCGAACCCGTGTTACAACATCAAAACGCCAGGGTCGAACCCCGCGTTACAACATCAAAACGCCAAGGTCGAACCCGCGTTACAACATCAAAACGCCAGGGTCGAACCCCGCGTCACAACATCAAAAACGCCAAGGTCGACCCTCGCGTTTTTCTACGCCCTGCGGGTACCCAACTCCTCGTCTCCAATCTAAAATGTGGAGTTAGGATCCTGAACGCCAACGTGGGCATTGTTTGACTCATTCAACATGAGCTGAACGGTTCTAAAACCGTTTCCCACGATTTGGGGGCGGTTACACCCCATTATGGAGAGAATTAAGGGGGCGGTTACACCCCTTAATTCCCTATAAATATGGATAAACTCAACTGAGTTCCGGTGTGGGGTTTTTGGCTGGCATTTTTTCGGATCTGAGGGTGGGCAGCAAGGTTGGATTTTCTTGGCTTGGATCGACCACTGGAGACAGGCTTTTGAGGAGATCGGCATCATCTTCCAACGAAGATCATCTTCAACTTTAGCAACAGAGAGCCTCTGTCCTTGGCTATAACCGACTTTCGGTTCAAATCAACTCTTTTTCAAGAGTTAAAACTCGTTCAGAGTTATCAACTCATCAAGAGTTTCAAACTTGCCACGCAAGTTCTCCACAGCGTCGAATCGTGAGGAGAAGACATCGTTCCAGTGAAGAAAGACGTGCGGATCGTCAACGGAGAGCAAACTCGACGCAAGCATTCGAGGGAGGCACTCCATCGCTACCGAGAAGAACCTAGTTTTAAACAAAGGGGAAAACCAAATTCGTTTTCCTCTCTTTTGTAATCAAGTTGTAATCGGAATCAAAGAAATACAAATCAATTTTCTTTATTCTTTTCATTGCAATTTTTCCTCTGTTGACCAAAATGCTGGGGTGGTCTCTCTGAGAATAATGACGCCGGGGGTGGTCCTACTAATGATAACAACACTGGGGATGGTCCCGTTCCTCTCGGAAATCGTCCGAAGCACGATACGAGCGAGGATGAGAAAATGAAAGATCTCAAGAGCAAAATCAACGTTCTAATGTCTGCACGAGAGGTGAAGAAGGCCGGTATTCCGTGTCCTTACCCAATAGAGTGGGAATCGATTTCGTATCCGGCTAAGTTCAACCTGATTAACTTCACGCCGTTCGACGGGAAGGGTTCGCCCACTCAGCATCTTATCTACTTCAAGTCTCACTTGAATATGATCTCTGACAATGAAACATTGATGGTTTGATCATTTGTTGGTACCCTTCGCAGACCTGCCTTCGATTGGTACCGCCGTCTCAAGTTCGGAAGTATCAATAACTAGGAAGACCTGGAGAGTCTGTTTCTCGCTCACTTCTTTGATGACGACGCCGAGGTATCCATCAGGACACTCTTTGATGAGAAACAAGAAGACGACGAGACTGTCGACGATTTTGTCAAACTCTTTCGGAATAAGGCGATGAATTATCGAGATCCGATCACAGATGACTTAATCCTCCAAACCTGTCACAACAACCTCTCTTTGGACGTGTTAAAAATTATGGGAGTAGCACCCTCCAATACCTGAAAAGAGCTGAAGATATGCGGAGAGGGCCGAACGCTTTCTCAGAAGGAAGTAGGACGAGAGAAGCCAACCGATGGCTAATCCTCCGAATTTAAGCTTCGTCTCCCGTGAAAAGGGGAATGCACCTGCATCAGTTGTTGATGTTAATCAGACATCGCAACAACCTCGAAGACGGCAAAAGACTTTGGATCCGAGACTCCAAAATGAGTACTCCTTCAAGAACGAAGACGTTCCAGCCATTTTCGAGTTCCTCATTGAGAACAACAAGATCAAGCTATCACCTATCGCAAATTAGGAGGAAGCTGACAATACCTCGGATCCAAAGTAATATGCGTATGATGATCACATTTTATTATAATTTTATACCCTTATTATCTATTCTATATGAATAAATATACCACTAATAACTGTTTTTATCTTTAATTACAGGTTAATGAAGAATAAATCTCAACTTCCCATCTCTCAACAAAAACCCATTGATTAAATGAAGAAATGAAGCAAAGAAGCCCATTGGAAAATCAATTTCCAAATTATCCAAAAGCCCAAGCTAAGAAAAAGAAGAAAAGCCCAAGAAATGCCAAAGCCCAAAATAAATACATGAAGAAATCAAGAAGCCCAAAAGCCCAAGCAAAAGCCCAAAATCCAAGTCCAAAAGCCAATAGAAGAGGAACTCTGCGGACAGCAAAAGGAGAAGGGCAGGCATCGATGCCTGCATCGATGGCGGCATCGATGCCTGCATCGATACCGACATCGATGCCTGCATCGATGCCTGTATCGATGCCTGCATCGATACGCTGGGCAGTCTGTTACGAATCTAAGGCTGAAATTTGTTGTTTTTGGATAAGATTTCAATCCAATGGCTCTCATTCACTGATGTTTACTATAAATAGGGGTAGAGAGTGAGGGGTTAGAGGTGTGAAAATTTTGTAAACTCCTTTTGGAGAGGAGGGCTACTCTTAATTGAGAAGGCCTTCCAAAAATTGTAACTTTAGTTGCAATTAATCCGCCTCAATGTCATTGCTAACAGAAGCGAGCTCCAAGATGATGGAGTTGTCAGGCCCTACCCTGCCGAATGGGACGCAACCCCTTATCCTCCAAAATTTGAAGTCCCGACGCTACAAACTTTTGACGGCACGGGATCACCGAACCAACATATCTATCATTTCAAGTCACAGACTGGGAATGTAATATCAAACGATGACATACTGGCTCAATTGTTCATTTGCACCCTTAAGGGAGTTGCCTTTGAATGGTTCAGGAAACTACCTGCCGGATGTATCCAAAGGTGGGCAGATTTAGAGAGACTCTTCCTGTCAAGATTCTTTGAAGAGGATACAGAAGTCTCCATACATATCCTTCTCGCCACTAAGCAGAAGAAGAGGGAGTCCGTCAAAGCCTTCGTTAAAAGGTTTCGAACCATGGCTCTCCGGTGTTCGTCAGGTATGACACAGTCTACCTTAGTAGAGACCTGTCGACACAACCTGCAGACCAACATCCTAGCTCGAATAGGGGTTGCAGAATGTCGTTCTTGGAGACAACTGATCTCTCAAGGTGAACAGGCTCAGAAGATTATTGCCAGGATCAAAGCTGAAGAATAAAGTGGGCAAGATCAGCCCGAGCAATCGGACAAAGCCCAATCTTCTCCTGAGCAATCGGACAAAGCCCAATCTTCTCCTGAGCAATCGGACCAAGCTCATTTTCCCAATCAGAACCAGAAGATACTACGACCACTGAAGCTAATCCTCTTCAGTAGGATGCCGGGTCTCCAATAACTATCACGTTAACAACTACCTCTGATAGTCAAGCTCGTTAGATTGTGGCCCACTAGGCGACGTTCCATGTCTACCCTTTTTCCCCATGCACTTATTCAAGACTGGGGGTTGATTTATTTGTAGTTCATTGGATTCTGAGTAATAAATTTTCTGAGTTGTTATGTTTAATAGAATACCTCTGTCAATCACAAAATCTACCAAAACTATCACGTCCATCAATCTGCTAATCCGCTTCAATAGGATGGCAGGTCCACAAAAAACTATCACGTTAACATTTACCTCTGATAGTCCATCAACTTGTCAATCCGCTTCAATAAGATGGCAAGTCCACTAAAACTATCACGTTAATGATCACCTCTGATAGTCTGTTTTCTCCAAATCCCCCCACCAATCCTCTTCAAGTAGGATGGCGGGTCTATCAAAACTATCACGTTAATGATTACCTCTGATAGTCCATTCCCTCCAAATTCTCTTGTCAATCCTCTTCTCAATAGGATGACAGGTCCATAAGACTATCACGTTAACAGTTACCTCTGATAGTCAAACTCATCTGATAATGGCCTACCTGGTGATGTGCCTCTATTCTGACTTCATGGATAGTGCCTCACTAGATGATGTGCCTTGTCTACCTCTTTTTCTTCCCCTGCTAAGTCTTAATCAAGACTGGGGGGTGGCTACTTGGAATCCATTGGATTAAGAGTAACGAACCTTTCACATCGTCAAGTTAACATTATACTTCGGACGATCACCACCCCTATAGGGTATGAATGCAGCCTGCATCATTCCTAATTTGTCATGTTAACAATATACCTCTGACAATAATCAACTTATCATCCTTGACAATAGGATGATAGGTCCCCAAAATTGTTCAAATCGCAATCTTCCCCAACAAGACACTAAGTCATCAAAATCGTATTCAAATCACGAGCATCAAAACTCATCGCTTCTGATGATAAACTCACCTAGTAAGTCTCCCCAGCGAGATGCTAATTCCCAAAACCTTGTGCAAGTCACAAGTACATCATCCTGTCACGTTAACACTAAACCTCTGACAATTCACTTATCAATCCTCGTCAATAGGATGATAAGTCCCCAAAGTTGCTCCAATCGCAACAAAATCCTGTCACGTTAACATTATACTTCTGACAATCCACTTATCAATCCTCGTCAATAGGATGATAAGTCCCCAAAGTTGCTCCAATCGCAACATCATCCTGTCACGTTAATATTATACCTCTGACAATCCACTTATCAATCCTCGTCAATAGGATGATAAGTCCCCAAAGTTGCTCCAATCGCAACATCATCCTGTCACGTTAACATTATACCTCTGACAATCCACTTATCAATCCTCGTCAATAGGATGATAAGTCCCCAAAGTTGCTCCAATCGCAACAAAATCCTGTCACGTTAACATTATACTTCTGACAATCCACTTATCAATCCTCGTCAATAGGATGATAAGTCCCCAAAGTTGCTCCAATCGTAACATCATCCTGTCACGTTAACATTATACCTCTGACAATCCACTTATCAATCCTCATCAATAGGATGATAAGTCCCCAAAGTTACTCCAATCACAACATCCTCCAGTCACGTTAACATCACACCTCTGGCATAATCCACTTATCGACTCTCTCTAATAGAGCGATAGGTCCTCAAAGTTGCCTTGATCGCAACAATCAACTTATCGACTCTCTTCAATAGAGCGATAGGTCCACGAACCAGTCAAGTTAACATCACACCTCTGACGACCAAATCAACTTATCGACTCTCTTCAATAGAGCGATAAGCCCATAAAATACTGTTAGGTTAACATCGCACCTCTAACAGTCAAACCCTCCCCAATGAACTTGTTAATCCTTTTTTAACAAGAATAGCAAGTTTTCATTATAAAATCCCCAGTGGATTAAAGATTTTCTAGAATTATCCTAGTGATAATAAAGAAAATTTCTGAATTTCACTCTTAGTGAAAACTCATGCCAAGTTAATATTACACCTCTGGCACTTCTAATTTTCTTTCAGTGTTTTGAATAACGCAGGAAGAAACAGTGACAAAGTCTACGTATTCAATATCGTAGCCAGTGATTATCATTAAATTGATAATCTCTGAATCCATACATTGCATGTATGGGGAATTTTATCCTGAATCCTAAGAAGGGATAAGTCAACGCCTAATACGCGTTGCCGGTGAGTCTTTGACAGTAAAAAGGACAAAAGTCTACGTATTCAACATCGTAGCAAGTCGTTATTAATAACGCCAAAATCCATGCCTTACACGCATGGGGAACATTATCCCAAATCCGAAGCAGGGATAAGCCTACGCCTAACACGCGTCGCCGGTTAGTCTTTTTCCGTAAAAATGACAGTCTATGTATTCAAAATCATAGCATCAAGTCTAAGAGAGTTCATTCTCTTAGCACAACGTTACATGTGGAACAGACTTAGACAATCCACATGCTAGCCCGATTCAAACAGTAGTCGGTAAAGACTTATCAAATCCGTTGATGGCTTGCCAAAAATCCTATGCATGTTTTCAGGCCCACCAGCTTAATGGACGTGAGCCAAGACTTGAAACGAATAAGCTGAAGACAAGTCTCAAAGACTTAGTCAAAAATGCATGAAAGTCACCTCCGCGTCTCACATCGAAACGTCAAGGTCAGACCAGCGTCGCAAAAACGATAATGCCGAGGTCAGACCCGCGATGCAAAGACGATAACGCCAAAGTCATAACCGTGTTTCAAGTCAAAATGCCGAGGTTAGACCAGCGATGCAAAAACAAAATGCCGAGGTTAGACCAGCGATGCGAAAACAAAATGCCGAGGTTAGACCAACGAGTTTTAAACAGAACGCCGAGGTCACACCCGCGTCTCAAGTTCAAAATGCAGGGTCCACCCCCAACATTCCAGAAGTAGGATTATGACGCATACCTTCACAAAGGTCCTACGTGGCAAATCCCTTCAACCAAGATACCTTCAAAGCAAGTGCAGAGAACGACTCCTTTACAACAAGGAATCAACAGCTCTAGGATCAGAGTTGAGATCCAAAGTATTCCGAAAATTCGTCCCAGTCAACCGCGAACTTTCGAAAACTTTGGAGGGGGTTCTGTAGGCTGTCTAAAAATCACAATAGATAGCTTATCCCCCATCAACCACCGATGATGGAAGTTACAATCTGACGACTTCCAGAAGGCTACAATTCGAAGATTTTCACATGTCAAAGAGTTAAAGCAAAGATTACAAAACGACAGTCTTTAGCAATACTCTGACAGAAAGAATTAACATCGGGAGTTACAATCTGACGACTCTCATATTCTCAAGGAGCCAAGACGAAGATTACAAGACAATGATCTTTGCAACGCTATGACAAAAAGAGATTACTTGGTGATAATCTCTGCAAGGCAAGACGCGGAGGTCATCCCCGTGTTTCAACATCAAAACGTCAAGGTCGAACCCGCGTTACAACATCAAAACGCCAGGGTCGAACCCCGCGTTACAACATCAAAATGCCGAGGTCGAACCCGCGTTACAACATCAAAACGCCAGGGTCGAACCCCGCGTCACAACATCAAAAAAACGCC